>NC_083421.1:60996866-61309366 GCF_020745735.1 Hemiscyllium ocellatum
TCTCCTGATCCTAGTTCTTATGTTCTAACCTTTCCACATAAGAAACCCTGCTCAGCCCAGGAACCAGTTTTGTTGATCTTCTCCAAACATCTTCCAATTCAATTATGTCCTTTCTTAAGTAAGAGTTGAATGGTGCAGTATTCCAGATGTGGTCTCATTAATGCCCTGTTTGATTGTAAAACATCCTCACTTTTATACTCTATTCTCCATGCAATAAACAGCATTGAATTTACCTCCTAGTCACTTACCATCTACATCGTGATATATGCTCCGGGACAACCTAATTCTTTGTACTGTAGAATTCTGCAATCTCTCTCCTTGCTCTGCTGATTTTTTATTCTTCCTGACAAAGTGGACAAATTCACACTTTCCCACATTATTTAGCATCTGCCAATTTTTTTTGCCCACTCACCTAACCTATCTATATCCCTTTGCAGAGCAGACTTCTTCTTTCTTCACAACTTAGTTTACCATCTGTCTTTATGTTATAAATATATTTGGTAATAATAATTTTTGTCCCATCATCCAAATTATTGATGAAGATTGTAGATGGTTGAGGTCCCAGCCCTGATCTTGTGACATTTCACTCATTACATCTTGCCTAACTAAAAATTGCCCATTTATGTCAATACGGTTTCCTCTTGATGTGGATAGTGGATTGGTTTTCTCTATTACCCCCTGCACTACGAGCTCTTTATGTAGTAATATGGTATCTTGCCAAGTGCCTTCTGTACATCTAAGTTCATCACATCCACTGATTCTTCTTCATCCACGTCTCTTATGTCCTCAAAGAGCTGTAATAAATTATACAATTTCCCTTTTGCAATACCATGTGGACTCTGCTGAATTTTGCTATGACAGCTGTTAAACTAACTGGTCTGTAGTTTCCTGCCTGTTGTCTCCCCTCCTTCCAGGAATAGAGGAGTTACATTTGCTATTTTCTAATCTGATAGGGCCTTTCCAGCATCTAGAGGTTGTTGAAAAATTAAACTATTAAAACAATTTCTCCAGTCATTTCTTCTAAGATCCTCAGAGAAAGTCCTTTAGGACCTGAAGATTTGTCAGCTTTTACTTGTAAATATTTTGTCGGTACCCTTTCCTTGGTGATTATAATGTCATTTTTTTTGCAAAAGATGTATTTCCTCATTTTCCATTGTTAATTCCCAGGCGTACTCTCTCGAGGGCCAGTTCTCACTTTGCTTTATACTTGTTAATTTCCTGTTTTTATATTTCTAGCCAGTTCTGAAGCGTGAACTGTTTCCTTTCTTTGTCCCACTCCTCCACTGGGTGCAGCAACGTTTGAATTTAAAACGGGAGGTGATTTTGGAAATTATCGATGTATACAAAGAGAGCAGGAACAAGAGTGGATCGTTCAGCCCCTTGAGCCTGTTCCACCATTCAATGAGATCGTGGCTGATCCGTGGCCTTGCATCATATCCCTTAAAACCTTTGTTTAACAAAAATGTATCCATCTCAGATTTAAAATTAACAACTGATTCTAAATCCATTATCATTTGTGGAAGAAAATTATAAACTCCTACCACTCAATTTGTGTGTAGATATGCTTCCTAACATCTGTCCTGAACGGTCTGTCCCTGATTCTCAGATTATGCTCCTTAGTTCTAGAATTCCCAACCAGTGGAAATACTTAAACTTCATCTACCTTGTCTTTTCCTGTTAGGATCTTGATGAGTTCAATCAGACCACCCCTTTATCTTCTAAATTCTGGAGAAAACAGGTCTAATTTGTTTAATCTTTCCTCATAATTTAACCCCCGAAGTCCAGATATTATTCTTGTAAACCTATGTTGTACTCCCTCCAAGCCCAGTCTACCTTTCTGAAGGTGTGGTGCCCTGATCTGCTCGCGTCCTCCCAGTGGAGTCTAACCAGGTGTTTGTATAACTGCAGCAAAACGTCTGCATTCTCATATTTCAGTTCTGTAGGTGTAAAGACCAATATTTCATTAGCTTCCCTGATTATTTGGTGTACCTGCTTTTGACATTTATTCACGTGAATTCCCATTGAAACTGCACTGCCATTCAATAGGATTGCATTTAATCCTCTATCTCACTGCTACACTCCTGCTCTCTCTCCATACCTCTCGATGTCTTTGCTGTCTCGAAATTGATCTGCTTCTTTCTTAAATGTGTTAATCGATGACTTCCATTACTTTATGGAGAGTAATGAGAATTTCATAGTCTCACCCCTTGCTGAACAAAAAAAAATTCCCTTCATTTGAGATCTAAAAGATCTACCCTGTATCCAGAGATGGTGACCTTTTGTTCCAAATTCTCTCATCTTGGGAACATCATCCCTGCAGGCAGTCTCTCTAGCCCAATTGGAATGTATTGCATTTCCATGTCATCCTATCTCATTCTTCTGAAATCCAGTGAATGCAGAATAGTTGACCCAATCTCTGCTTGCATTCCAATCCTGCCATCCCAGGAGTCAATCTGGTGAACTCCCTCTATGGCACATGTCACAAAGCTGGTCCCTTTTTTCTAAAAGCTGTTCCTTTTCTCAAGGATCCTGTGTCCATGATTTTTTTTCAGAGGGGTCATAAACAGCTCCCGACTCTGAGGTGACTAGTTGGAACAGAGATTAAAGGGTATTGAGTGGCCTTTTTGTTTATATGTAAGCAGATGCAACTTCAGGCCAAAGTGGTCATGTTTTAGAAGTGGCCTGTATAATGAGAGGGGAGTGGTCAGCTCTCAAGCTGAGCAGTTCAGTCCAGAACTAGTTAGGAGTTCAGCTGTGTAGAAACAGGATCTTTCTCTCCTTCTGCCCTTCTAACCTCAACCTGTAAGTATTCATTCCATTTTTACTCTTTTTTTTAAGGGGGTTTGCTTATTGGGACTGTTGTGTACATTCAGAATAGCATAGTTAAGTCTAGTTTGAATAGTCTGAGTTCTGTAGGGGTTCTTTATTCTGTTCTTTAGTGTTTCATTGCGTAATTTTGTGAATAAATTTTTGTCTGTTTTAAACCTAGCTAACTTACTCCAGGTAATTTTCGAGGAGAAAGTGAGGACTGCGGATGCTGGAGATCAGAGCTGAAAATGCGTTGCTGGAAAAGCGCAGCAGGTCAGGCAGCATCCAAGGAGCAGGAGAATCGACGTTTCGGGCATGAGCCCTTCTTCAGGAATGATTCCTGAAGAAGGGCTCATGCCCGAAACGTCGATTCTCCTGCTCCTTGGATGCTGCCTGACCTGCTGCGCTTTTCCAGCAACGCATTTTCAGCTCCAGGTAATTTTCACTGTACACTTACTGAAACAAGTTGCAAAGTTATGGTGTGGGCTGCCTGCTTAAGAATGTTTTGCGTGGTCTATAAAACAAGTCTATATTTTCTTAGTAGTGGAGACTAAATACTCCAGTTATGGCCTTACTAAGGCACTACGACTGTAGCGAGGCTGCCTTGCTCCTTTACTCAAATCTTTTTGCAATGAAAGTTAACATACTACTTGCCTCCCTATCTATTTGCTGCACTTGGATGTTTGTTCTCAGAGACTGGTGTACAAGGGTACCGAGATCCCTTTGTACATTAACATTTCCCCATCTATTACCATTTAAATAATACTTGTACCAAAGTGAATAACTTTACACTCATCGTGTCATACTGCATTTGCCATGCATTTGCTACTTACTCAACTGGTTTAAATCGCCTTGAAAACCCTGTCCTTCCTCCCCAACACCACTCCTAGTATTGTACTGCTCATAAATTTGGAAATATTACATTTAAATCCTTTGCTCAAATTTGTCTGGCACCTGAACTCTGATCCCAGTGATATCCCTCTAATTATTGCCTTCCGTAGAACATAGAATGTTAGAGTGCAGTACAGGCCCTTCGGCCCTCGATGTTGCGCCGACCTGTGGAACCAATCTGAAGCCCATCTAACCTACACTATTCTATTTTCAATCATATGTTTATCCAACGACCATTTAAATGCCTTTAAAGTTGGTGAGTCAGCTTTTCCATTCTGAAAAATGCCTATTTAACCCTAATCTGTACTTTTTGTCTGTTCACCTATTCTAAATCAATGCCATTAGATTCACCCCTATCCTATGTGCAAGAATCTTCCATTCTAACCTCTGATATGGGAATTTATAAAAAGCTTTCTAAATCTACCACACCGATTGTTTCCTGTGCATCTATCCTAGTGTTACGGCCTCTCATAGCTCCATTGGGTTTTGTCAGACATAATTTTTCTATGATAGTCTTCTGTAGAGTTAAATGAAGATTTGTGTCCTCCCTTTCAAGAGCTTATTTTTTTAAATGTAAGGTTATACCTATAGATTGTAAAGTACAAGTTGTGTCTGTGATTAATAGAACTACTCCCTCGCATTCTTCTGTTTTCTTGTCCCTCTGAAATGTCACATACCCTTGAATATTTAGGTCCTCGCTTTTGCCATTTTGCAATCTCTCTAATGGCTGTCAGACCATGTATATTCATTTCTGTTGAGCTGCCAGTTTATCTGTTTTGTTATGAACGCTGGGTAGCCTCATCCATTTTCATCTCTAAGACCATAACATATAGGAGCAGAATTAGACTATTCAGTGCTTTGAGTCTGCAACTCCATTCAATTTTGGTTGAAACATTTCCTAACCCCAATCTCCTGCCTTCTATCTGATACCTTTGATCCCCTTATAATCAAAAACTTATCCATCTTATGGTCTTAGGATCTTATCTCTGTCTTAAAGACATTTAATTACTTTGCCTCCACAGCCCTCCGCAGCAATGTGTTCCATGGATTCACCCCTTTCTGGCTGAAGAAATTTCTCCTCATCTCAGTTTTAAAGGGTCATCCCTTCTCTCTGAGGCTGTGCCCTCAGGTCCCACCTTGAAATACTACTCCCAGTATTCCTCTTTTCCCACTTCCACCAACTCAGATGCTCTTTCTCTCTTCTTCCCCTTTCTCTCAGTCTGTCTGTGGAGCTCTTGTCTGAACCTTGCTGCGATGTTTTGATTCCTATTGTGTAAGATGGATGGAAATTCCTGATCTCTCAAGACCTCCCAGCCCACACTATGTGGTGACAGGAATCACTAGGAGCTGCGGTGACAGTGTTAGTGCCAGTGATTGAGGGCAGGGAGTCCTTACAGATGTATGGAGTGATAGAAGAGACAGGTCTGATGTGTCCATTTCTGTCTCTACTCTCAGAGACCCCAGATAGATGCTTGGGGTCGCACCAACTGCAGGTTCCTCTCCAACTTCCATAATATCCTGACCTGGTACTATATCTGCCATTCCTTCACTATCGGTGATTTGAAATCCTGGAACTCCCTAATAGCACTGCAGATCTCCCGACAACACAAGGACCACAACTATTCCAGGCAACCCACCACCACCTTGGGCTAACCATGCTGCCTTGCATCTTCCCAACTGCCTTGTGGATCTTTTCTCTTCAAGATCTAGAATCGTAGAATCCCTGCAGTGTGGAAGTAGACCATTTGGCTCATCAAGTCCACAATGATTCTCACACAATTCTTATAAAATTTCCTGTTTAAAAGTATCATTGAATTTGCCTCCACCACTCTCTTAGACGGCATTACTTTGATAAATTGGAAACAATGGGACTGTTCTCCTTGGGCAATAGGAGATTTGATTGTTGCAAAATCACAAAGGGATCTTGACAGATCAGATAGAGAGAGAGAGAGAGAGAGAGACTGTTCCCATTGGTGGAAGGACCAAGTACCCAAGGACGCCCTGGAGATATGAGGCAAAATTCTCTCCCTCTACGAAGGGTGCAGATCTAGAATGTGCTGATTGGGAGTGTGGTGGAGGCAGATTTGTCAAGGTTTTCAAGAGGATTTGGACTATTATCTTCAAAGGAAACATTTGCAAGGCTTTGGGGAAGAGGCAGAGCAGGGAAACAGCATGAATTGTTCTCATGGAGAGCCCGATGGGCTGAATGATACTATTCAGTGTTTCTATGGTTACATACTGTAACCACGAACCACATTGCACATTTCATTCTCCATCAAAACGTTGCTCACTTCAAAACTGATGTTTGGTAGCTATGAAAATCTCTTCAAAGTAGAATTAATAAATAATTGTGTTTGATAAACACGTTTGTATTTCTGTCTGGTACAAGAGGTCAGACTATCTTCTCTCTGGTTACAATGTACAGATGATGGGGGACACCATCGTGAACTTATCTATTAAACCATGATATAATTAATAGCAGCAACAACACTTAGCTTTTGTAAAGCACCTCAAAATCTCCCCTGGATCTTCAGAGATGTGCAAGTATCATAGAAAAATGAATTCAGAATGTGGTGCTGGAAAATCACAGCAGGCCAGGCAGCATCTGAGGAGCAGGAGATTCAACATTTTGGGCAAAATCTCTTCGGCTGCTAAGTCCAGCTCCTCGGATGCTGCCTGACCTGCTGTGCTTTTCCAGCACCACACTCTCTACTCTAATCTCCAGCACCTGCAGTCCTCACTTTCACCCAAAGAAAAATGAATGTTGAGTCACAGATTGCCATGTTAACAAAGTTGATCAAAAACTTAGTCAATGAAGTGGGTTTGAAAGGTGTTTTATAAAGGTGCAGAGGCTGAGGTGGGAGAGTTTCAGAGGAAATTACAGAGCTTCACGTGAAGGTCACTGAAGGCATGGCTGCCAATGATGAGGCAAGGGAAGTTGGGCATGTTTAAGAGGCCAGAGTCAGAGGAAAGGAGTGTCTGTAGAGCTTGAGATGGGATAAAGAGGGCTTTAAGCACAGTAGTCATTATTTTAAATTGAGTGCATTGCAGAAACTCACCAAGCCTCCCTCAACAGCATCAACCATCTAGAAAGACAAGAGCAGCAGATAGATGCTTGGAGTCGCCACCACCTGCAAGTTCCCCTCCAAGTTCCACAATATCCTGACCTGGTACTATTCCTACCATTCCTT
Organism: Hemiscyllium ocellatum; assembly: GCF_020745735.1. Taxonomy (NCBI): domain Eukaryota; kingdom Metazoa; phylum Chordata; class Chondrichthyes; order Orectolobiformes; family Hemiscylliidae; genus Hemiscyllium; species Hemiscyllium ocellatum. The sequence continues at coordinate 61,003,757 of NC_083421.1, forward strand.
CACTGTCAGTGAATCAAAATCCTGGAACTCCTTAATAGCACTGCAGGTCTCCCTACAATACAAGGACTGCAACTATTCCGCAACGCATCACCACCTTCCAGGGGCAATTAGGAACGGGCAATAAATGCTGGCTTAGCCAGTGATGCCCACATTCTCTGAATTAATGAAGAATCTGGGGGCTAACATGGAGATCTGATTGATGGGTGAGAGGGACCTATTGCAAGGTAGGACATGGCAGCAACAGGCTTGCTGATGTGTACAGAGTGCAGAAAGAGATGATGAGCAGGACAGCATTGGCTTTCCAAGAATACCTCTTTCTGAGAGATTCTACACAGTTCTGATACATTCTCCAGCTAACCTGTACCACACATACAAGATTGTAAGATGTGCCATTTGTAGCAATGTAATTCCAAAAGTAAGATTGCTGACAAGTAGGCTTGTGTGCTGAGAATGGTTTCATCAGTTTGTGTTTTTTTCCCCATGTTTGTTTGCACAGAACATTTGATGATTGTGATTTCCATGCTGTTGGATTCGAATGCCTTAACCTTGCACAGGCAAAAATGTAAGCAAATGTGAAATGATGCGAGACAAGACGAACATGCTGGCTGAAGGTGTTGCCAGGGCTGTGCTCTCCCCTGTATGCAACTAAGGTTTATTGCTTGTGGTCATTCGTGAGATTAGCAGAACCTGGGCTGATAGGAGATGTGCATAATGTGATGAGAACAGGCAAGGGTTAGGTGGCTGCCTATGTGATCGTTTTCTAGCCTGGCGTTCTCCCTGGAACTGGATAGGTAACAGGATTTCAGCACGGCTTGTTTAACACTTTAGCACAGTTCAAATGTTTCACAAAAACCTTGGGACAGTTGAAACTGTTTCCTGTAGCAGGCGGGTCAGTGACTAGAGGACACAGCTTTCAAGGCAATGAACAAAAGAATCAGAGAAGGGAGATGAAGAGAATTTCAAATTTTTTTCATGTAATGTGATCTAGAATTCACAGCTTGAGAATGTGGAGGTTGCAAATTTGTTCTTACTGTCAAAGAGAATTATGTAAGAAATTAAAGAAGAAAAGGCACGTCAGAGTTGGGATGAATTGGGTGGCTCTTTTACAGTGCGCCTAAAGCCCTCTGACATTATATAATCCTGTCTTCCCAACTACTAGTTATCAACATCATCAAGAAACCAGGCAGTGTCTGGTTTGGTTCCCAGTTCCACTTGGAGCCAGTTTAAAAGAGTCAGTGCAGTTTGAGTTATGCCCACAGGCCTCATGCTGTTCGCCAACGTGACTGTGCGCTGAAATCTGAAATCAGAAACCTCAAGGCTTCAAACTAAAAACAGAAAATGCTGGAGAAACTCAGCAGATCTGGCTGTGGGAGAAGAACCTTGAAACATAAAATGTTTCTGTCTCCACAGATTTAGCCAGGCTTACTGAGTTTCTCCAGCACGTTCAATCTTTATTTCAGAGATCTCCAGTATTCACTTTTATGTGAAATGCAAGACTTTAGATTTTATTTCAAAAGGCACGGACTGATTAAGGATAGTCAGCATGGCTTTGTGAGTGGGAAATCATGTCTCACTAACTTGATTGAGATTTTGGAAGAAGTTAAAAAGAGGATCGATGAGGGCAGAGTGGTGGATGTGATCTATGTGGACTTCAGTAAGATGTTCGACAAAGTTCCCTATGGGAGACTGGTTAGCAAGATTAGATCACATGAAGTACAGGGAGAACTGGCCATTTGGATACAGAACTGGCTCGAAGGTAGAGGACAGAGGCTGGTGGTGGAGGGTTGTTTTTCAGACTGGAGGCCTGTGACCAGTGGAGTGCACAACGATTGGTGCTGGAGCCACTGCTTTTCATCATTTATATAAATGATTTGGATGTGAACATAGGAGGTATAGTTAGTAAGTTTGGAGGTGTAGTGGACAGCGAAGAAGGTTACCTTAGAATGCAGCGGGATCTTAATCACATCGACCAATGGTGTGGCAGATGGGGTTAATATTAGATAAATGTGAGGCGCTACATTTTGGAAAGGCAGAACAGGGCAGAACATATATACTTAATGGTAAGGGTTGAAAAGTGTGGCACTGGAAAAGCACAGCAGGTCAAGCAGCACCTAAAAGCAGGAGAGTTAATGCTTCAGGCCTAAGCCCTTCTTCAGGAATCTGGGGAGTGTTGCTGAACAAAGAGACCTTGGAGTGCAAGATCATAGTTCCTTGAAAGTGGAGTCACAAGTGGATAGGATAGTGAAGAAGATGTTTGATATGCTTTCCTTTATTGGTCAGTGCATTGAGTACAGGAGTTGGGAGGTCATTCGCAGCTGTACAGAACATTGGTTAGGCCACTTTTGGAATATTTCTGGTCTCCATGCTGTAGGAAGGATGTAGGAAAACTTGAAAGATTTATAAGGACATTGCCAGGGTTGAAGGGTTTGACCTATAGGGAGAGGCTGAATACACTGGGGCTGTTTTCCCTCGAGCGTCGAAGGCTAAGGGGTGACCTCATAGAGATTTATAAAACCATGAGGGGCATGGATAGGATAAATAGACAGGGCATAAACCAGGGCATGGGTTTATGGTGAGAGGGGAAAGATTTAGAAGGGACCTAAGGGGCAACGTTTTCATGCAGAGGGTGGTGACTGTATGGAATGAGCTGCCAGAGGAAGTGGTGGAGGCTGGTACAATTACAGCATTTAAAAGGCACCTGGATAGGTATATGAATCGGAAGGGTTTAGAGGAATATGGACCAAATACTGGCAAATGGGACTAGATTTATTTGGGAAATCTGGTCAGCATGGACAAGTTGGATTCAATTATCTGTTTCCATGCTGCGCATCTCTATGAATCTATGAATAGGTTCTATGTGAAAATGGAGCTGAAAACCATTCAATTGCTGGTGAATGCTCAGATGGGGAAAGGTTTACTTTCTTTTAAACATTTTCTAATCAACCTGGTCAAAGATATTAATACAGCCCTGTGGAGCAAGTGGGATTGAACCTGGTATCCCAACTCAGAGATCGGTACATTACCACTAAAGATTGCCACCCTTTCAGGATTTCTCTGTTGTTAGCTAGAATTGCAGATTAATTTGCAGGTTATACTACTGAGAACAACACCCTGGGTAGGGATAAAGTCACAACTGAAATGAGAAGCATTGTATGCGTGTATTTTTTAAGATAAATTTTCTTTGATCACTTGGGTTCATCGATTGTAGAAATATTGGAGGTGGGAATGAAAGGCTGCTGGACTGGATGGGGCATTTTGAGGATGTGTTTACTCCAGTTGCAGTTATAACCACTGATTTGTTGTATTGCTTCAGTGGGATTACATCCAGGTGCTCACAAAAGTTAACCATTTAAGTTACCTGTGTGCATATTTTTTACAAAAAATATTTTAATATTAAAGGTTCATTGACCTAGCTTACCCTGAGAGTGCGGAAATCCCAGGTGAACTCCTGCCTGTAAGAAAACTCAGTTATCTCTCCTTCTTTTCTTTAAGAACTTGTGCAATTTATTAATACTGCTGATAACTGCAATGTGAAATACTGAGGGTGAGGCTTAGAGTCGTAGACTCAAGCAGCACGGAAACAGACCCTTCAGTTTAACCACTCCACGCTGACCATAATGCCAAAATGGACTAGTCCCACCTGCCTGCACTTGGCCATATCCCTCCAAACATCTCTTACTAATGTATTTATCCAAATGTCTTGTACCTGTACCCACATCCACCACTTCATCTGGAAGTTCATTCCACACATTAATAACTCTCTGACTAAAAAAAAAATTGCCCCTCATGCCCTTTTTAAATCTTTCTCCTCTCACCTTAAAAACTTTGTTCATTGGGTTTAAGCATCACTGGCTAGGTCAGCATTTGTTGCCCATTCCTCGTTATCACTCAAACCTTCCCTACCCTGCACTAAAACATTCTATTTTGTAAGTTAAAGTACCTTACATTGCAAAGTTCCTACATTCACATATGAAATAGCTCTTAAGATAAGCTTCAGCGATAACTTTCATTTATATAGCACCTCTCAGATTCCCCCAGTAGTCAACAAAGGCCCTTTTGAAGTGCAGTCGCTGTTGTAGGTGGCTGGTGTGTGCACAGAAAGATTGCAGACATTGTTGTAACATAAATGACCATTTATCCGGATTAGGTGTTGTCAAAGAGGCCACAGTTGAGCACGCAAATACACTTTAAGAGAAAAATAAATTTTAAAAATATATTGTATTGATTATAAATTTTATTTTTAAATATATATATATCACTATTGACATTCTGGAAGTTCCCATTGAGCAGATATTTAACTGGATTAGCTTTATAAATACTTTAACAACAAGAGCAGGTTCGAGGCTGAAAAACCTGCAGTTAGTAACTCCCTTCCTGTCTCCCCAAGTCCTGTTCACTATCTACAAGGCACAAGTCAGGAGTGTGATGGAATACTCCTCATCTGCCCAATTGATTCAGCTCCAACAACACTCAGAAGGTTCAGTACCATCCAGGACAAAGCAACCTGCTTGATTGGCACCCATGCATCATGACGTACTGAACTAGCAGTGCAGATCATCTGTATGGTACACAGCTATAATTGACCAAGGACCCTTCGACAGCACCTTCCAAACTGATGGTCTCTACCAGCTAGAAGACCAAGGGCAGTGGACACGTAGTAAAAAGTGAGGACTGCAGATGCTGGAGATCAGAGCTGAAAATGTGTTGCAGGTTAAAGCACAGCAGGTCAGGCAGCATCCAAGGAACAGGAGAATCGATGTTTCGGGCATAAGCCCTTCATCAGGAATGAGGAGAGGGTGCCAAGCAGGCTAAGATAAAAGGTAGGGAGGAGGGACTTGGGGGAGGGGCGATGGAGATGTGATAGGTGGAAGGAGGTCAAGGTGAGGGTGATAGGCCGGAGTGGGGTGGGGGCGGAGAGGTCAGGAAGAAGATTGCAGGTTAGGAGGGCGGTGCTGAATTCGAGGGAATCGACTGAGACAAGGTGGGGGGAGGGGAAATGAGGAAACTGGAGAAATCTGAGTTCATCCCTTGTGGTTGGAGGGTTCCCAGGCGGAAGATGAGGCGCTCTTCCTCCAACCATCATGTTGTTATGTTCTGGCAATGGAGGAGTCCAAGGACCTGCATGTCCTTGATGGAGTGGGAGGGAGAGTTAAAGTGTTGAACCACGGGGTGGTTGGGTTGGTTGGTCCGGGTGTCCCAGAGGTGTTCCCTGAAGCATTCCGCAAGTAGGCGGCTTGTTTCTCCAATATAGAGGAGGTCACATCGGGTGCAGCGGATGGAATAGATGATGTGTGTGGAGGTGCAGGTGAATTTGTGACGGATATGGAAGGATCCCTTGGGGCCTTGGAGAGAGATAAGGGAGGAGGTGTGGGCGCAAGTTTTGCATTTCCTGCGGTTGCGGGGGAAGGTGCTGGGAGTGGAGGTTGGGTTGGTGGGGGGTGTGGACCTGACGAGGGAGTCACGGAGGGAGTGGTCTTTTCGGAAAGCTGATAGGGGAGGGGAGGGAAATATATCCCTGGTGGTGGGGTCCGTTTGGAGGTGGCGGAAATGACGGCGGATGATACGCTGTATACGGAGGTTGGTGGGGTGGTAGGTGAGAACCAGTGGGGTTCTGTCTTGGTGGCGGTTGGAGGAGCGGGGCTCAAGGGCGGAGGAGCGGGAAGTGGAGGAGATGCGGTGGAGGGCATCGTCGATCATGTCTGGGGGGAATCTGCGGTCTTTGAAGATGGAGGCCATCTGGGCTGTACGGTATTGGAACTGGTCCTCCTGGGAGCAGATACGGCGGAGTCGAAGGAATTGGGAATATGGGATGGCGTTTTTACAGGGGGCAGGGTGGGAGGAGGTGTAGTCCAGGTAGCTGTGGGAGTCAGTCGGTGGACATGTAGCCCACCCGCATTGTCCACCATCCTGACTTGGAAATATATCGCCATTCCTTCCGTATCACTGGGTCAATATCCTGGAATTCCATCTCTAATGCTACATGAACACAGTGATTGAAGAAAGCAGATCACTACCACTTTCTCAAGGGCAGCTAGAGATAAGCAAGAAAGGCTGGCTTTGTCAGTGACACACTGAAACACATGAAAAAAAACAAAATAAACTTCGAGACTGGGAAAAAGTGACTTCTGTTTTATCTCAGTATTTATTACTCTCATAGAGTCATACAGCACTGAAACAGGCCCTTCGGTCCAAACAGTCCATGCTGACCGTAAACTAGTCTCACCTGCCTGTTCCTGGTCCACATCTCTCCCTTTCCTATTCATGAACTTATCCAAATGTCTTTTAAATGTTGTGATTGTACCCATATCCACCACTTCCTCATGAAGTTCATTCCACACACGAACTATTCTTTGTGTAAAATGTTGCACCTCATGTCTTTTTAAATCTCTCTCCTCCCACCTTAAAAATGTGCGCCCCCGTCTTGAAATCTCCCACTCTAAGGAAAAGATACCTACATTAATCCTATCCGTACACTTCATGATTTTATAAACTTCCATAAGGTCACCTCTCAACTTCCCACGCTCCAGTGAAAAAGTCCCAATTGATCCAACCTTTCGTTTTAACTCAAACCTTCCCTACCCAGCAATATCCTGGTAACTCTCTTCTGAACCCTTTCTAGCTTAATAATATCCTTCCTTTCTTTCAGATTATTGTGGGTTCAAGTCTCATTACAGACACTACACGACAGAGCCCTGGCTCCAAGCTGATAGTCGCATTGACAGTAGGGAAATAGCATTGCTCGATCAGAGAGTCATCTTTCCAATGAGATGTTTAACTGAATCCCTGTCTGTTGTCTGGATGTAAAAAAATCACTTGGCACACTTGCACAGAGAAATGGGAATTCTACCTCTCCCCACCCCCCACCTACCCCGTGTCTGCCCAAAATGTGTCCCTTCTCACAAAAAGCAAATCACCAGACCATTATCACATTGCTGTTTGTGAGAGTTTGTTGTCGCTGCCATGTGTTCTACAGTACGGCAGTGACTACACTTCAGAAACACAACAACAAAAACAAATCACCGTGAGGCTTGAAATCTGAAATGAAATGAGAAAAAGCTGGCTCACACTCAGCAGGTCAGACAGCATTGGTGGAGAGAGAATCAGATTTAACAGCAGAATGGACTCGTGTAAATAATCTGGAGAAATTGTTCTCTTTGGAACAGAGAAAGTTGCAGGGAGAATAATAGAGGGGTTGAAATCATGAAGGGTTTTGTGAAATTGACAGCCACCAAAGCTTGTGGAGGCCAGTTCACTGCTTATCTTAGAGAAAGAGATTGACAGATATTTTGATATTAAAGGCACAAGAGGTACACAGAACATAGAACAGTACAGTGCAGAACAGGCCCTTCGGCCCTCGATGTTGCACCGGCCTGTGAGCTAATCTAAGCCCAACCTCCTACACTTTCCCATCATCATCCATGTGCATATCCAAGGAATGTTTAAATCTCCCTAATGTGGCTGAGTTAGCCACATTAGCAGGTAGAGCATTCCACGCCCTTACCACTCTCTGAGTAAAGAACCTGCCTCTGACATCTGTCTTAAATCTATCACCCCTCAATTTGTAGCTCTGCCCCTCGTACAAGCTGACGTCATCATCCTAGGGAAAAAACTTCCACTGTCTACCCTATCTAATCCTGTGATCATCTTGGATGTCTCTATCAAATCCCCTCTTAGTCTTCTTCTTTCCAATGAGAACAGACCCAAGTCTCTCAGCCTTTCCTCATAACACCTTCCCTCCAGACCAGGCAACATCCTGATAAATTTCCTCTGCATGTTTTCCAACGCTTCCACATCCACATCCAGGTATTGGGGGGAAAGTGGGAATATGGTGTTGAGATGGAGGGTTAGCCATGATCATGTTGAATGGCATAGCAGGTTTGAAGGGCTGAATGGCCTATTCCTGTTCCTAGATCCTATGTTTCTATGACAGTGTATACAAGGAGAAATTCTTTTATTTCTCGGTGGTAGATGAGTCAGTAATCAGAGGAGACATATTTTAAAGTTGGAAAAATCACTCAGCGCTTTTCTGGCTGAGCTAGTTTTTATCACCCTTATCTAGTTGCCATCATGAAGGTGGCGTTGAGCTGTCTCTTGACCCACTACAGACCAGTTAAAGTAGCTGTACTCACAATGCTGTTAAGGAGGCAGTGATCTAGTAATCCAGTACACTAGTCTATCGTTCTGGGGTCATGGGTTCAAATCCAACCAGGGCAGATGGTGAAATATAAGTTCAGTAATCATCTGGAATTAAAAAGATAGTCTAATTATGACCACATAGCCACTTTCGGACTGTCCTAGAACACCATCTGGTTCACTAATATTCTTTACCGAGGGAAATCAGCTGTCCTTACCTGTCCTGACCTGTCCTGACCTGTCCTTACCCACATGTGACTTCAGACCCAGAGCTGTGTGGTTGACTCTTATCTGCTCTCTGAGCAAGTGGAGATGGATATTAAATGCTGGCCAAGACTGTGGCATCCAAAACTCATGAATGATTTTTTAAAGTTTCCGGATTTTCACCCAGCGACTCTAAAGGAACGGCGATATATTTCCAAGTCAGGATGGTTAGTAGCTTGGAGGGGAACTTGCAGATGGTGGTTTTCTCATGTATCTGTTGCCCTTGTACCTCTAGATGGTAGTGATTGTGGATATGAAAGGCGCTGTCTAATTTCTGCAGTGCATCTTAGAGATAGTACAAACTGCTGCAGCCGTGCGTCGGTAGTGGAGGGATTGCATATTTGGGGTTGTGGAGCTTTGCCCTGGAAGGTGTGCAACGTTTTGAGTGTTGTTAGATCCACACCATGCAGTCAGTGGGGAGTATTCCATCAAAGTCCTGACTTGTACCTTGAAGGTGGTGGACAGATACTGAGGAGACAGGAGTTGAATTATTTGCTGCAGGATTCTTAATCTCTGGCCTGTTCTTCAATCCATAGTATGTATATACCACGTGCTTTTGGTCAATGATAACACCCAGGATGTTGATAGTGAAGCATTTAAGATAGGTTATAAAATAACGAGGTGGTAAATGAAGATATTGTTGCAATGTTAGTTGCTGTGATCTGAAATGCATTGTCTAAAAGCACGGCAGAAGCAGATTCAACAGTAACTTTCAAAAGGAAATTGGACATTGAATAAATATGCAGGGGTGTGCAGATGGGGTGAATGGCTTTATTCTGCACTGAGTCACAATGTTTCTATAAAAGCATAGGTGCAGTCCATTTGGCTTTTCTTTAAGAGGAACAGTTGTAAATGAGAAGGAAGAACCTGTCCAAACGTGGCTGTAAGAAGCACACCTGTCACCTTGATGTTAGTTGTTGTGCTGGTGTAAGGGTATTTTTCTGCTAGATGTTTTGGTGGAAGACACCTGCACCTCTGAAACAAGTAGGTGTTTGAAGTTACCTAGCAACATGGTTGTTTATCAGCTAGTGCGTGATTATGGGAGCACTAGCATTAACTGCAGTGCTGTCGATATTAGTCCTGCTGACTGGTGGTTTTTATTCTAGTATAGTCTGAAAACCCTCCCTGCACCAGTCCATTGTTGGAAAGTGGCATAAATGTTTCTGCTTAAAAAAAGGAACAAACAGTATATTGTCAGATGTAAGGTTTGCAGCTAAAACAATTTAAGGGTGTCACTTAAAAGGAGTAACTGTGTCAGGTTTATTTCCAGGGTTGTACATGCATTTGTGAAATCTGACCACCCCTGCTGCAATTTTAGTAAAGGTTCGGCCCACAGGCTCTTGATCTCGAATAGTGATGGATTTTTCACGTTGGCGAGTTTCTATGGTGTAGGGGGTGCCCTGGAATCAGCAGCCAGTCTATGAGTGGAGGCACTGCATTAGAGGAGACACTGGAGAACATGGGCTGTGCCCAGGCCTCAGGAGGGACTAACTAGCAAAGGAGGATGCCGGAAAAAAAAGGAGAGTGGGTATCAGCCCAACCTAACCCCAGGGAGCTCAGAAAAAACTGAGTAGATCTAGCAGATCACAGGGAAGTCAGCGTGTTGTCAACATCCTTGCATTATGGCTGAGGAGGTAAGAAATAGCTGAGTGAAATCTGTATAATATCCTGGCGTGTGTGCTGGTGGGAGTGGGAATTATTGCTGTGATTTATTTATATTTTTCTTTTATTTTAGAGATTTATTGTAACATAATTAAGAAAAAAAATTGGAATGATAATCAAACCTGCAAGTTTAATTTGAGAGCCACGGAGCCCGGCAAGCCTAGCAGGTTGATTGAATCGAACATTTTCTGCATATTTCCAGCCCTGTCCTGTGAATGCATCAGAACACTACTCCTCTTCTTACAGATTGTACTGCAATTAAAATAATCTAGTTTTAAAAGCTGCGGTGTTCAATCTGTACTGCAGAAAGTATCTTTGTAAATAGAAAATCTATTATTCAGGCTCTGGTTCGGGAGTTATTATCAGGGAAGCTGGCATGGAATGAAATTGGGAGTTACAGTTAATACTGTGCTGTCGGTTAAATGACATGTCGTGGCACAAACTTTGATGACTGCACACATAGTGACATTTCAATTTGCATAAAGTTTAAAGTGGACTGTTGATGTGCTGTCATAGGAAAATAGGTAGAAGCTACAGAAAGGATTGACACAATTAGTTCATGTTGGTGTATATACTGCCCTCCACCTCTCTTCATCTTGCCCTGACTGTCCATCCACCTACTCCTTTCTCCGTTATGTCATTTCCCTGGCTTTCCCGTAAGTGCATCTGTGCTAATAGCCTCAATTACTCCACGCGTGGTGTTACGTTCCACATTCTGTCAGTTTCCAGTGAAAGTGGTTTCTCCTGAGTTGTCAGAGGTGACTTGGGGAAACATGAGGAGAAGGAAGGGAAGCTTGTGAAAGAATTGAAGCTGTTGAGCTGGTTTGTCGCGCTTCCTTGAGTGCCTGAGCTTTGCTGGACAATCCAGGGTGAGTAGATGTCCGGTTAGACTGCCCTTGTAAAATGAGGTATCAGTGAGAGAGCAGACTTTCAGCTGGTAGACTGGATTATCAACCAATCCTGGTTTGCAAAAGTACAGAATGCTGTGGTTCTTATCACAGATTTGATTTGACCACAATTAAACAATCTTAATTTTGAAAACTATGAAAAGTATCTTTCTTTTAAATAAAAGAGAATTCATGCTGGCCTTCAAAACTAACCATCAATAGGGATGATAACATACGATGTCCAAATATTTCTTCTGCCCCCATCTTAACTCTCACCAAGAGTGTTCACCTATCATAGAATGGAAGCAGGCCATTTGGTCCATCGAGCTCTCACTGACCCTCCAAACAATATCCCACCCATACCCACCCCATCCCTGTAACCTTGTATTTCCCATGGCTAACCCACCGAGTCTGCCCATCCCTGAACACTATGGGCAGTTTAGCCTGGTCAATTCACCTAACCTGCACAGCTTTGGACTGTGGGAGGAAACCCACACAGACACATGGAGAATGTGCAAACTCCACACAGACAGTCGCCCGAGAGTGGAATCAAATCACGTCTCTGGCGCTGTGAAGCAGCAGTGCTAACCACTGAGCCACTGATCGCCTTCCTGTGATCATTCTCTATTGAAGCCCAGTCCAGCAATGCCTTGATTAAAAATTTTCATCCTTGCTTCAGATCCCTCCATAAGCTTGGTCCTCCTTATCTGTGTAATCTCTTCCAGCTCTATAATCCTCTAAGATCTTTATAATCCGCCAATCTGATGTCTAGCATTTCTCATCTTTTTTTGCCAAAAATATAGTTCTCTTGTAAAACTTGCAAATGTATATTTGGATTTTTTTCTATTCTTTACGGAATGTGGCAAGCAGCCGTTTATTGCTCATCTCTGATTGCTCAGTGGTTAGTTCAGAGTCAACCACATTGCTGTATGTCTGGAGTCACATGTGTGTTAGACTAGGTAAGGATGGTAGATTTGCTTCACTAAAGGCCATTAGTGAAGCAGATGGATTTTTACAGTAATCAATAGTGGTTATATGGTCGCCATTAGATTGGATTTTTATTCCGGAACTTTATTGGATCCAACTTCCATCATCTGCCATGGTGGGAATCGAACCTACCTCCCGAGAACATTTACCTTTGATTATTCTGGATGACTAGTCCAGTGATATTACCACTATCCTACTGTCTCCCCATACATATTACAGAAAGTGTAATAAAGTTGAACTTTTCTCCACACAGCATAACTAACTGTGAGACGCCCTAATACAGTTGCAACGTTCCTCGTATTCATGATGAAAATCCCAAGCACACAGCTCTGAGCACAAAAATGTAATGCTACAGAAAGTTCACTAAAATTCAACTTCTCTCCCTCCAGCGTGTATCACTGTGTGGTGCCTCAGTAGAATTCCATCTTTGTGATGCTCACAAAAACACAGTGTGGGTGGTTCTACACAATTTCCAATTCCTCAGTCCACTATTGCTGAAAGGCCTTAGACATCGACTTATCCCCAATGTGCCTCTGGAGCAACTGCCCAAGTGTTAGTGTGTTCCTCATCATGTAGCTTACTTTAACCATTCTACTCCTGGCAGCCATGACCTCAGGTGCCTTAATCTCTGGCATTCCCTCCCTAGATCCCTCTGCCTCCTTTAAGACATTTTTAAAAACATGCCTCTTTGACCTTGTGGTCGGTCACCTGCCTTAATTTCTATCAATTTCTGTTTGAGAACGCCCCTGTGGAGTGCATGTTCCTCAGTGAAAGTTGCTTTAGAAAGGTATGCTGTTGTAAACCTGTTTTTTTTTCATATTGCTTCTGGGCTCTTTATCATTGTGTGGCCACCGGGATTTGGAGGATCAGAGTAAGTCAGGATCCATGATAATATATTCCTGCTGATATTTGTTATCCAGACTGTCAACTCTGATCCAAGCCAGTCAGTTAATCAGAAGTGGAGACATTGTTCTTTCATTGGTAAGGTTTATTAACTACTAAAACTCTACTAGTCCTTCCACAAGCTAGTTCTGATTTTTTACCCAGCCAGTTAATTAATCAATCAACCCTGAGCACCTTGTTAATGACTTGCTGTACTACCACAGGTTTAGTCTCAACTACCTGCGTAAGATACTGAATGTTTTCTGGACTGTGTACTCTAGAAACAGCAACCTGAGCAGGATAACAAAATTGGAAATTTTGGGAGGGTGGCAAGGTTGCAGAGAGAGAGAGAGGGACAGGATCTATATTCTTAGCGAGAGATTTCTCGTGGAAGTGGTGGAGGCTGGTACAATTGCAACATTTAAAAGGCATTTGGATGGGTATATGAATAGGAAGGGTGTGGGGGATGTGGGTCGGGTCCTGGCAGGTAGGACTAGATTGGATTACAATATATGGCCGGCATGGACGGGTCGGACCGAAGGGTCTGTTTCTGTGCTGTACATCTCTATGGCTCTATGTTGGCCAATTGTGTTTAAATCCAAAAAGTACCTGCATTGACATGGTCATGTGCAAAGCCGATGTATGTTCTACCTCAGTGCAGCCTCGTAGCCCCCACCTTCGCCCCATTCCCACTTACTTCAGAATGGTGCCTCATGTATGATCAGCAACGTCATTACTGTTACATTTGTTTAAGAAAAATAAAACAAGTTTACACAATGTAGCTGTGAATCACACCCTCTTCAAGCAATAGGTCATCATCAAGTACAAAGGAAGGAGAACATTATATTTATTTGTTTTCATTTTATGGAATGTGACGTTGTTGGCTGGGCCCAGTATTTATTGTCCGTCCCTAGTTGCCCCTTGAGAAGGTGGGGGAGAGCTGCCTTCATGAACCGCTGCAGTCCGTGTGCTGTGGGTTGACCATTGGTGCCCTTAGGGAGGGGATTCCAGGATTTTGACCCAGCGACACTGAAGGAATGGCAATATATTTCCAAGTCAGGATGATGAGGGGCTTGGAGGGGAACTTGCAGGGGGTGGTGTTCCCATGGATCTGCTGACCTTGTCCTTCTAGACAGAAGTGGGCGTGGGTTTGGAAGGTGCTGCCTGAGGAACTTTGGTGAATTGCTGCAGTGCATCTTGTAGATGGCACACACTGCTACAACGGAGCATCGGTGCTGGAGGGAGTGGATGCTTGTGGATATGATGCCAGTCAAGCGGATTCTTTTGCCTGAATGCTGTCAAGCTTCTTGAGTGTTGTTGGGGCTGCACTCACCTAGGAATGTGGGGAGTAATCCATCACACTCCTGAACAGTGCCTAGTGGATGATGGACAGGCTTTGGGGACTCACCGCAATACTCCTAGCTTCTGGCCTGCTCTTGTAGCCATTGCACTTATGAGTTCAGTTGATTTTTTGATCAATGATAACTTCCAGGATGTTGATAATGGGGTTTCAGTGATGGTAACACCACTGAATGTCAAGAGACGGTGGTTAGTTTGTCTCTTGTTGGTGATGGTCATTGTCTGGCATTTGTGTGGCACAAATGTTACTTGCCACTTGTCAGCCCAAGCCTGGACATTGTCTTGATCATGTTATATTTGGACACGGACTGCTTCAGTATCTGAGGAATTGCGAATTATCATAGAGTCATAGAGATGTACAGCATGGAAACAAACCCTTGGGTCCAACTCGTCCATGCCGACCAGACATCCCAAGCCAAACTATCCCACCTACCAGCACACAGCCCATATCCCTCCAAACCCTTCCCATTCATATGCCCATCTAGATGTCTTTTAAATGTTGCAATTGTACCAGCCTCCACCACTTCCTCTGGCAGTTCATTCCATGCACTTACCACCCTCTGCATGAAACAGTTATCTCTTAGGTCTCTTTTATATCTTTCCTCTCTCACCCTAAACCTATGCCCTCTAGGTCTGGACTCCCCCACTCCAGGGAAGAGACTTTGTCTATTTATCTTGTCTGGGTGGTGAAGAAGGTGTTTGGTAAACTTGCCTTTATTGGTCAGAACATTGAATATAGGAGTTGGGATGTCATGTTGTGGCTGTACAGGACATTGGTGAGGCCACTTTTAGAATACTGTGTACAATTCTGGTGGCCCTTCTTTAGGAAAGATGTTGTTAAACCTGAGAGGGCACAGAAAAGATTTACCAAGATATTGCTAGAACGGGAGGGTTTGAGCTAGAGGGAGAAGTTGAATAGGTTGGATCTTTTTTCCCTGTAACATTAGAAGCTGAGGGGCGACATTGTAGAGGGTTATAAAATCATGAGGGGCATGGATAGGGTAAATAGCCAAGGTCTTTTTCACAGGGTAAGGGAGTACAAAACTAGAGGGGCATAGGTTTAAGGCAGGAGGGGGCAAGATTTTGAAAGCCCTTGAGGAGTAACCTTTTCATGCAGAGAGTTGTTCGTGGATGGAATAAGCTGCCAGACGAAGTGGTGGAGGCTGGTAAAATTACAATATTTAATAGAGATCTGGGTGGGAATATGAAGAGGAAGGGATTAGAGGGATGTGAGCCAAATGTTGTCAAATGGGACTAGGTCAGATTTGGATGTCTGGTTGGCATGGATATGTTGGACCGAAGGGTCTGTTTCCGTGCTGTATGACTCATTGTATAAAACCCTGATTTCAGACACTTGTCCAAACAGCTGTGAGAACTCTGCCTTGTTTGGAATTTGGAAGATTCTTACAGCATGGAAGGAAGCAATTCAGCCCATTACTTTGGAAGAGCTATCCCATTAGTCTTCGATTACTTCACCCTTCCCTTGTGGCCCTGAAGGGTTTTTCCCTTTGTGTAAATCCATTATCTGGCCAAGTTAGGATTAAAACAATCACGGGAGAAGGACAAAATGTTCCCAGCCACTGAACACCTCTCATTAATGGTGAGCAGACAGACTCCATCCTTTCCTTACTGACTGGAGAAGGAGAAAGAAAGAAACAATAGAATCTCAGAACAGGATCCAGTCCATGTTCAGGAACAAATGCCGGTCTGAGAACAATACAGACATGTACCAGTGAATGATAGGGAGATAGTGTCTGCAATTCCCTGCTTTGGGAATCCATGCCTGAGCTGTCTTTGTGCACAGAATTACACTCTGCATTGAACATACAGAGTGTTCACAGGCCATTTGTCCCATCTCACTCATACTGGTACTTGTGCCCCAGTTAAGCCCCCTCTTGATCTCATCCTATTAACACCTTCTGCTCTTTACTCCCGCATCAAGCTTCTCTTTAAACATATCAACAATATTCACCTTGATCACTCCCAGTGGTGATGAGTTCCATATAGTGACCACTCTCTGGGTAAATACATTTATCCTAAATTACGTATTGGATATATTTTTTCCTATTTATTGCACCATATTCTTTTACTTCTGTATAGATGGAAATATCTTCTCTTTTCCACCATACTACAAATCCTTTCATTGTCATAAAGATCACCCTCAATCTCTTCTTTCTAGAGAAAAGAGCTCTATTTCCTGGTACTCTCAGTTCTGATGCCAACCTAGAGAATGCCTTTTTGAACCTCCTTCAATGCCTCTATATCCTTTTCCTAACTTAGAGACTAGAAGTATGTATATTGGAGCTGGGTGTCTACCCAGGGGGGGATTCACCTTGTCCTTCTCTCATTGACCAGTTAGCAGTGAATCGTAGAGCAATATTCCCATATATGGGAGGGCAGTCATTCCTAAAATGGGATTTAACAGAGATCTGAGGCACGTTGCCTATGTTTCCTTCGATGGGTAGTTGGTGCATGATGTTGAACAAGAAATAGGAGCCAAAACAGGCCATTGAAACCCTCGAGGATCCCGCACCATTCTGTAAAACCACAGCTGATTTGAAACATAAAGAGAAATTGCTGGAAAATCTCAGCACATCTGGCAGATTAAGTGGGAGAAGTCAGAGTTAATGTTTTGGATCCAGTGATCCTTCCTCAGAAGATGGCTGATTTGACGTGACTGTAATTCCACTTTCCTCATTCCCTTTTGTTGAACAAGAATCTGTCGTAATTGAGAGTATGTTGCTGGAAAAGCACAGCAGGTCAGGCAGCTCCTTGGATGCTGCGCTTTTCCAGCAACACACTCTCAACTCTGATCTCCAGCATCTGTAGACCTCACTGTCTCCAAGAATCTGTCGTGCTCAACCTTGAATATATTCAAAGATCCCACCTCCACTGATTGGTGGCAAGGAAATACCAAAGAAATAAGAAATTCCCCCCTTATCTCCCACTTAAACGGAAGACACCGTATTGAAGACGTGCCTCCAGTTTCAGATAACCCAGTGATTTCTACCAACGCCCCATCCCACCCAAGGGAAGCTCTCAACTCCCCACGTCATACCAGGAGAGTTCTAGGTTCTTCATAACATGCACGTAAACTCATACAGATGTGAGTTTACACGCACATGCATGCAGTCTCTCGGGGAGTTCTGCTCTCCCCCCAGTACTCGTGAGCACACATATACACTGTCCGTGGGGAGTTGAGGACATTACAAGTGTAGTGGACAACAGGAACCAGTGGATGGTGTATCTGGATTTCCAAAAGGCATTCGACAAAGTTCCATGCGAAAGGCTGCTGCATAAGGTAAAGTTGCATGGCTTTATGGGTAATGATAAGCATGGACAGAAGTTTGGTTAACTAACAGAAGGCAAAGAGTGGGAATAAATGGGTGGTTTTCTGGTTGGCGATCAGTGGTTAGTGGTGTGCCTCAGGGATTCGTGTTGGGACTGCAATTGTTTAGTTTACGTAGATGATTTAGAGTTGGGGACCAAGTGTAGTATGTCAAAGTTCACAGATGACACTAAAAGGAGTGGGAGGACAACGTGTGCAGAGGACACTGAAAGTCTGCAGAGGGATACAGATATGTTAAGTGAGTGGGCAAGGGTCTGGAAGATGGAGAACGATGTTGGTAAATGTGAGGTCATCCACTTTGGTAGGAATAACAGCAAAGTGGACTATTATTTAAATGGTAAAAGGTTGCAACATGCTGCTGTACAGAGACATCTGGGTGTACTTGCACATAACTCACAAAAAGTTGGTTTGCAGGTGTAGCAGGTACTTAAGGAGGCAAATGGAAAAGTGTCCTTCGTTGCTAGAGGGATAGAGTTCAAAAGCAGGGAGGTTATGCTCTAGCTGTACAGGGTGCTGGTGAGGCCACACCTGGAGTACTGTGTACAGTTTTGGTCTCCTTACTTGGGAAAGGATGGACTGGCACTAGAGAGGGCGCAGAGGAAGTTCACTAGGTTGATTCCAGACTTGAGAGAGTTGGCTTTTGAGGAAAGACTGAGGAGACTGGGATTATATTCATTGGAGTTTAGAAGAATGAGGGGGGATCTTACAGAAACAAATAAAATGATGAAGGGAAGATATAAGATAGAAACAAGGAGTTTGTTTCCACCGGTGGGTGAAACTAGAACTACAGTCATAGCCTCAAAATAAGACGGAGCAGATTGAGGGCTGAGTTGAGGAGCAACTTCTTCACCCAAAGGGTTGTGAATCTGTGGGATTCCCTGCCCAGTGAAGCAGTTGAGGCTTGATCGGTGAATGTTTTTAAGACAAGGGTAGATAGATTTTTGAACAGTAAAGGAATTAAGGGTAATGGTGAGCAGGCAGGTAAGCCCATGAAAAATTCAACCATGATTATATTTGAATGGTGGAGCTGAGTCAATGGGCCAAATGGCCTACTCCTGCTCCTATTTTCTATGTTCTAGATTCCCCCAACACTCATGTGGACACAGATACACGTGCACACATATGTACACTCTCTCCAAAGAGTTCTAGATTCCCCTCCAATTCTTACATGGGCACGCATATCCTTTAGCAAAGGATCTCTGCCACCCTTACCTGGTCTGGCCTACATCTGACTCCAGACCCACGGCAATGTAGTTGAATCTTAACTGACCTCTGGTCAATTATGGATGGATAATAAATGCTGGCCTAACCAGCGACATTACCATCCCATGAATGAATAAAGAAAAAAGCACACATGCACGTACACTCTAAGGGAGGTCTAGATTCCTCCCAGTATTCGTGTGGACACGTACGCACACATACATGTACCCTTTCTAGGAGAGTTCTAGATTCTCCTCACAAGAGAAGTTCTGGATCTTACCACAAAGGTCAATTACAAACGTGACCTCTCCACTCGTACAACTGGGCTTAGGTTAGTGAGAAATGGAATTGAGGGTTAGCGTTATTGGAAGATCTTCCTTGAACTTTCCATGATTGCTGCAGTATCTGACCTGGTCTCCATGTAAAGGGTAGTGGAGCTGGAAAGGGTGCTGGAGGCAGGAAACTTCTATACATGTTAAAATATCCTTGGATATTTATTTGAAGTGCCGTCACCTACAAGGTTACAGACTAAGAGTTGAATTAGTGGGCTTGGGCTGTCTGTCTTGTTGATGGGCTGAATGACCTTACACGCTGTAAACGTTGATGATTTTCCACTTCAACAGGCAGTAGGGTGTTGTGTGGTGGTTTCTAAAGATTAATGAGATGGAGCAAATGGCCCCTTTTGTATGCTCTGGTCTTCATGAGGTGAAAGAAATAGTAAGAGAATCCAATAGAAGTATGGCCCTGGAACTGGGAATTTCAGAAGGTTTGACAAGAGAAGCGTGGCAGTAGTAGGAGGAAGCATGGGAACAGGAGCCTAGGACACAGGATCCTTTAAGCTGAGTCCACCATTTAATTATAACACGACTGATCTGAATTCCTGGCTTCCCAGATTTGTGTCTTTAACCATGCTCACTCTCCCTTGGCCAACTTTATGTCCTGCAGCAGTGAGAGTGATCGCACTGCTTGGCATTCCATTCTTGTAGTGAGGTCTCTGGAAAAACCCTGTTCTGGGAAATGTCACTCAAAGCTCCCCAGTGACAATCTGCATTCCTAATGGAGTCTTTCCCAGTCACAGGATGCATGTCCATCTTGTCCTTAATGGTCAAAGCATCCACCAAGACAACAAGGAGGAAGGAGAGACAAATAAATAACAGGAGCAATAAAATGGACATCAAGCAAAGTTGGGAGAGTTAGGAGTCAGTAGGGCTTTAAAATGAGAGCTCTTTGCAAGAGCTGGATTCTTTGTTAACTAGTTTTGGGATGCAGAAAAGGACACATGGACAGAGGTGAAAGTTGGAAGACCGGAAGATTTAGGGCGGCACAAAAGAAAGAAGAAGGATCAAGCACTTTTTAAGATGCGGATTTATTCCACTTCAATGGGTCACCTGCC
Organism: Hemiscyllium ocellatum; assembly: GCF_020745735.1. Classification (NCBI taxonomy): domain Eukaryota; kingdom Metazoa; phylum Chordata; class Chondrichthyes; order Orectolobiformes; family Hemiscylliidae; genus Hemiscyllium; species Hemiscyllium ocellatum. The sequence continues at coordinate 61,023,873 of NC_083421.1, forward strand.
TGGATGAGCCCAGAGCCTGAGCTGATTGACAACTGGGGTGTGGGCAGCTGACATTGTGAAACAGAAAGTACAGGAGGAACCCATCGGGTCTGGCAGCATCTGTTCAGAGAGAAATGGATAACATTTCCAATTTGATATGCTTTCTTTGGAATCTAGAACCATGAAGAAGAGTCATAGCTGACCCAACGTTAACTCTGTTTCTCTCTCCATGGATACTGCCAGACCTGATGAATTTTACCAACTTTTTTTTTATTTTGCATCTCCGGCGTCTGCACAAGTGGCTTTTGCTCTGAAATTGTGAGCAAGTAGAAATTCAAGGAGGGCAAGGAATGATCACCTTAGGACAATCAAGTCTAAAGGTGACACAAGCAGAGATTGGGTTTAGGATGAGGTAGGAACAGAAGTGGGTGATGAAGCAGAACGATCCAGAGTGTTGCTGGAGCTGAAAACATCAGGCATGTGGAGAATATTCCGTCACACTCCTGTGCCAGTAAGTGGTGACAAGGTGTGGGAAGTCAAGAGCAGCATTCTCTCATTCTTCCTGGGATACGTGGGTGGTTAAAAGGTGTGGGCTCTTAAAAATCTTGCCTGGCCATGCACATGCGGTAACTTAAAGTAGCCTATTTTTGTGTAGCATGTGGAGGTATCTTGGGCTTACTATATACCCAGTCAAGCTTAGGGAGAACTTGATCAGCAGGTGAGCTACTCAGGCGCTGACTTACTCGAGTAGCTGTGGTATTCATAATGGCAGGCCCACCTGTGCTTTCGATCAATACCAACCCTCAGGATGTTAAGAGTGGAGAGTTCGCCAGAAGGTCAGCAGAGTTTGGAATTCTCTCCCCCAGCGAGCAGTTGGATCACTGAATATAACCATAACAGAGTTTGATTGGAAAGAAGTCAAAGGTCATGGAGGGGGGGGTGGTGGTGTTGGGGTGGAGGGGGGGGCGGGGTGATGAGTGGGGGGGATGTTGGTTAGAAGGGGAAAGTGGGAGAGTTCAGTTAAGGTCACATCAGATCGACCATGAATTTATTGACTGGTAGAGTAGGCTGGAGGGGCCGAATGGCCTATCACTGCTCTGATTTTGAATCTTCTGGGTGTTCAGCAATGATGTACCCACTAAATGTCTGGGGAATGTAGAGAAATAATGTATTTTTCAGAAAAATCTATAACAAAAATATTTTCTGTATATCTTGACTGTTTGAGGGCAATCTCGCTGTTGGGTTTGTTTGGTAAGAGGCGGGCCCGGGTCTAAGAGCGGGGAGTGCTGAGGGAGCAGGATGAAAACAGAGGAAGGTAGCGAAGATGGAGTCCAACAATAAAGTTACCCTTGCAGGAAAGACGATCTCTTCAAGGGATGTTAGGATGGGATTGATGGGAGGGACAGGGGGGTGTTAATAAGAGTTGGATGGGAGGAATGGACAGAATGGAAAGGGGGTTGCAGCAGGGTGGGGTGAATGTGATGATAGAATTGGTTAAGTGTGACAAGGCGGTTGGGCAATTTATGGGATGCAACTTATTTTCCAAAGCTATTCTTTCCAAAATGAATATTCACTGCATTTGAATTAAAAGTTCTTTTTACTTCGCGAATTAAAAAATACCACCATTTTGATTCTATAGTTGGAGAAGTTGTTGTCCTACAGAGTCAAACTGTCATATACTATTGGACAAGCTCGTGCACAATAGAAAGGGGTAGTTATGAATGTCCTATGACACATGGATCTGAACAAGGAAACACATGTTTTGTTCAGATGTTTTTGAACACATGATCCCTGAACACATGAACCTATTGTATGTAGACCTGCTTTCTCAATTTTGGCAAAACTCCCTCCCACTTTACACTGTCCCATTCCAACAGTCCCTTTTCAGGAAGAGTTAAGGAGCAGCAACAGATGGTGGCCCAGCCACTGAAGCACACATCCCCGAATGAACTTTTGAAAAGATTCACTGACTAAATCAGTCACAAGAGCAGACTGTTGACAAAGTTGCTCTTTTAATTGCTATAACCTTAGTGGGCGGCACGGTGGCACAGTGGTTAGCACTGCTGCCTCACAGCGCCTGAAGACCCGGGTTCAATTCCCGACTCAGGCGACTGACTGTGTGGAGTTTGCACATTCTCCCCGTGTCTGCGTGGGTTTCCTCCGGGTGCTCCGGTTTCCTCCCACAGTCCAAAGATGTGTGGGTCAGGTGAATTGGCCATGCTAAATTGCCCGTAGTGTTAGGTAAGGAGTAATGTAGGGGTATGGGTGGGTTTCGCTTCGGCGGGTCGGTGTGGACTTGTTGGGCCGAAGGGCCTGTTTCCACACTGTAAGTCTAATCTAATAACCGAGAGTGTGTTGCTGGAAAAGCACAGCAGGTCAGGCAGCATCCAAAGAGCAGGAGAATCGACATTTCGGGCATAAGCCAACTCTCCTGCTCCTGGGATGCTGCCTGACCTGCTGTGCTTTCCCAGCACCACATCCTCGACTTTGATCTCCAGCATCTGCAGTCCTCACTTTTTCCTCCTTTAAATTCCTATAGGAAAGATATTTATAAGCTAGAGAGGGTTCAGAAGAGATTTACCAAGATGTTGCTGGGAATGAAAGGTTTGAGTTATAAAGAAAGGCTGGTTAGGCTGGGACTTCTTTCACTGGAGCAGAGGAGGTTGAAAGGTGACCTTACAGAGGTTAATAAAATCTGGAGGGGTATAAATAGGGTTAATGATGGGTCTATTTTCCCGAGGATGGAGGCTTTCGAGACGGGGGGTGAGGGGCATATTTTTAAGGTAAGAGGAGAGAGATTTAAAAAAGACATGAGAGCAGATATTTTACACATAAAGTGGTTCACGTGTAGAATGAACGTACTGAGGGAGTGGTGGATGTGGGCACAGTTACAATGTTAAAAGACGTTTTGGATAAGTACATGAATAGGAAATGTTTGGAGGGATATGGGTCAGGAGCAGGCAGGTGGGATTATGGATGGTGTGGTCTGATTGGACTGAAGGTTTGTTTCCGTGCTGTATGACTCTTTGACTTAATACCTGGATCTGTTATGCTTTATATTGCTTTATGCAGAATGAGAGGCTTTGATTCTGTTCAAGGCTTTGATGAATGAGCAACTAGAAGTGCTGTATTTAAAATAGTAGCATCATAATAGTGACAGTAATTTAATTGGAGAAGTTCTGCCGCTGTGCTGATATATATTCACAATATACACACGTATGTGGTAATAAATACAGATATGCTCTGTACAGAAGCTTGAACAAATGCAAGAGAAGTGGTGGTGATGCATTATTCAGCCAGAATGTTCTGTTGTGTTTTCTCAGTTTCTGTTTGTGTTTGTTACTTGTGAGCCTGTTTACATTGTGTCACAAACCCTACACGAGGCAATAATGAACAAATGGATGGAAGAGAATGGAAAATTCCACCAGATTCTACAGAGATTGCATTCAGTAGCAGTCTCAAGCAAGTATTTGAATCAGCATGATTTCAATAGAGGAAAATCCTCCAGAATATTCTCTGGGAAGTTCACACCGGGGAAACTCGGTTAGTGCCTGACAGAGGGCAGTTAGCAAAGGAAGGTTATAGTTTCTCCATCTCCCTTGATTGATTGCTTAACCCATAAAAAGCCCATTTGAGCTAATAATATTTTAGTGATGTTTCCCATTTCTTGCACACTTGCAACAATTTAATCATGATGTGGAGGTGACGAGGTTGGACTAGAGTGGATGAAGTTAAAAATCACACAACGCCAGCTAGCTACCTGATGAAGGAGCAGCGCTCCAAAAGCTAGTGCTTCCAAATAAACCTATTGGACTATAACCTGATGTTGTGTGATTTTTAACAATTTAGTCAAATTTAACAAATTGAATCGATTTAGCATCTCCAGTATAATAATCCAAGACATTTAACAGCAGCCTTATCAAACAGAATTCAACACAGAATGGAAGGTATTGAATAAAAGACAAGACCCTTAGGAGCATAGCTATTCAGAGAGATTTTGAGGTGCAAGTGCAGAGCTCCCTGAAAGCTGCAAATCAAGTGGATAAGTTGGTAAAGAAGGTGTATTACACGCTTGCTTTTATCGGTCGGAGCATTGAGTATAAAAGTTGGCAAGTCAGGTTGAAGATGTATGAAACTTTAGAGAGAGACCACATTTGGGATATTATTAGATTAGATTACTTACAGTGTGGAAACAGGCCCTTCGGTCCAACAAGTCTACACCGAAGCACAACCCACTCATACCCCTTACTAACTCTACGGGCAATTTAGCATGGCCAATTCACCTGACCTGCACATCTTCGGACTGTGGGAGGAAACCGGAGCACCCGGAGGAAACCCACGCAGACACGGGGAGAACGTGCACACCTTTCAACCTCCTCCACACAGTCAGTCACCTGAGTCAGGAATTGGACCCGGGTTTCAGGCACTGTGAGGCAGCAGTACTAACCACTGTGCCACCGTACAGTTCTGGATTGCCACACTCTGGGAAGGATGTGGAGGTTTTGGAGAGTCTTCAAAAGAGGTTTACCAGGACGTTAAAAAAACCAAAAGAACGGCAGATGCTGGAAATCAGAAACACAATCAAATATTGCTGGAAAAACTCAGATTGAAGAAGAATTGCTGGACCTGGAACATTAACTCTGATTTCTCTCCACACATGCTGTCAGACTTGCTGAGTTTTTCCATCAATTTCCGTTTTTGTTTACCAGGATGCTGCCCGGAATGGAGTGTGTTAGCTGTAAGGAGAGATACGACGAACTTGGATTGTTTTTGCGAGAGTGTCAGAGGCCGAGGGGTGATCTGACAGAAGTATGTAAAATTGAAAGAGGTGAATAGGGTGGATAGTCCAAGAGTCCTTTTCCCATGGTGGAAATGCCAAGTATTATTGGGCGTAGCTTCAAAGTGAGGAGAGAAATTTTCAGGTAGATGTTCAAGTCAAGCAAATTACACAGAGGGTGGTGGGTGCCTGAAACATGCTGCCTGATGAGGTGGCAGAAGCAAATACAATAGCAACGTTTAAGAGGGGCCCAGACTATGTGCAGGCAGATGAAATTAGTTCAGCATGATATCATGGTCAGCACAGACATGGGAGACCAAACACCCTGTTCCTGCTTTATGTTGGAACTGCTTGAGTAAATTTTAGGAAGATGCATTAGGAGGAGTAGGACAGTAAACCCATCAGATCTGCTCCGTCTGTTAATAAAATTATTACTGACTTGATTATTCCACATTCCTGCCTACCCCCAGTGACCATTCACCTCTTGATAATTAAGAAACCTTTTAATCTCTCGCTTAAAAAATATTCAAAGGCTGTCCTTCCACCCCCTTTGTAGGAAGATGTTCCAAAGAAAGGCGACACTCTTTAAGAAAGGTAATTCTCATGTTTTATGTCATAAGCAGTCAGTTTTGTCAAGTAAGTGGATTCTAAGGAATGTCTTTGAGGAGGAGTGAGAGAGGCAGAGAAGCAGAAATGTTTGTGGAGATGATTAACACGCTGAAGACATAGACCCTGGAGGTGGCTGGAAGGGGACTGAGGATGCATCAGAAGCCAGAAATGGGTGAGCACAGATCTTGAGCATTGTAGGGCTGGAGGAGAGCAGAAATCATGGAGGGGGTGTCGTGAACAGTCTCCTGTGATCTGACTCCTGCAGACTTCTCCTGATATTGAAGACATCTGTCCTTTGTGGCACAAAACTGCACCAACAAAGAACAAAGAAAATTTACAGCTCAGTAACAGGCCCTTCGGCCCTCCAAGCCTGAGCCGATCCAAATGTACTGTCTAAACCTGTCGGTCAATTCCTAAGCATTTGTATCCCTCTGCTCCCACCTACTCATGCATCTGTCCAGACGCATCTTAAATGAATCTACCGTGCCTGCCTCTACCACCCCTGCTGGCAATGCGTTCCAAACGCCCACCACCGTCTGTGTGAAGTACTTTGCCGTGTGTATCCCCCCTTAAACTTTCCGCCTCTCACCTCGAAAGCGTGACCTCTCGTTATTGAATCCTTCACCCTGGGAAAAAGCTTGTCTCTATCCACCCTGTATATACCAGTTCAAGAAGGTAGCTCACCACCACTTTCTCAAGGGGACAGGTAGCAACACTCACACCCCACAAATGAATTTGTTTTAAAAATCTATTGTTAGCAACTTTGTATTCATGAAACATTCATGCAACTTGTATGGGATCCATGTAGAAATGAAAAGCATTGTAGTGAGTTATGGGTAACTAGTGCTACTAATACTCATGGGCGGCACGGTGGCACAGTGGTTAGCACTGCTGCCTCACAGCGCCGGGTTCAGTTCAGATATTTAAAAGTTGAGGGGCAACTTTTTCACACAGAGTACATCATGTGTAGGGGGATCTTCCTGAGGAAGTGGTGGATACAGGTACAGTTATAATATTTAAAAGACATTTGGATGTTTACATGAATAGGAAAGGTTTGGAGGGATATAGGCCAAACACAGGCAGGTGGGACCAGTTTAGTTTGGGATTATGGTTGGCATGGACTGGTTAGACCGAAGGATCTGTTTCAGTGCTATATGACTCTGTGACACCAGCAACAGTAGAATACTAGCCTTGTCACTGAGTGAGTATTTCAGAGGCCTAGCACTAACAAACCAGAGACACAAGATCAAATCTCACCATGGTAGCTGGGAGAATTGAAATTTAACTACTTAATCTAAATTTATTTAGAAATTATAAAATGCTAGTAATAGTAAAAGTAACCAGAAAGCTACCAGATCACTTAGAAAGCCAGCTGTTCATGTCATGTTCTCGAGGGAGGGAAATCTGCTCTCCTAATCTGGCCTACATTCAACTCTGGACCCAGACCATTTGTAGTCAACTCATAACTGCCTTTAGAAATTTCCCGAAAACTGATCAGTTGTCAAGCAGTTGGGCAATTGGCAATGGACAATTCTCGTTTCTAACCCAATACAACGCCTTTGGAGAATCCTGGAGCAGTAGGCGGTGTAGGTCAGTGAGCACAAGAACAATGAATGACCTTGACGCGAGTAAGTGGCAGTTTCTTGGATGAGTTCAGCTTTGAGGAGGGTGGAAGTTGGGACAATGGCCAGTCTTCCCTGCAACATCCCTATCCCCTCAATATATCAAAAAAAGGTCCAACTGGGCATGTTTCAGTGCTGTCAATGCTTCGTAACTCCTTGTAATTTATATTTATATATAAATGTGATCACATGCATTTTTGTAAAGAGCAGAATCTCTTCCTTTTATTCTGTCACATTGTAGAATTCCTTATCTAGGCTCTGATACAGTCTGACTCCCTTATGGTACAGATTGTTATTTTGCTTGTTTGCTTTACTTTGTGTTCTCAAACTTTACTTTCTTGGTAATTGTTATCTCTCTTTAAGAAGAAAAGTTTTTAATATTGTAAAGCTAGGGTACTAAGGATATTTACTATTACTGATCCAAGCCTGTAAAATGGAATTCAGATACAGCTGAGCTGTCACCTTGTTGAAAAATGAAATTGGTTTGATGAGCTATCATTCTTTATTGTTCCCCCTTCTCCCTCTTATCCCCAATCCTGACCTTCCGATTCACTTCCCCAATACAGGGTGTTATTCCTCATCTCAGGACTTCACCAGAGCTGATGTTAACTTTATCTCCTGGCCACTTTTCTCTTGAAACCTAAACTGATCCATAAATCTGCCACTTTGTCGCACCCGAGTGCAGGTCCCTGTGACCACCAGCCTGCACTGGCTGCTAGTCCAGGGCTGTCCAGACGAGTCAGGATTGGAAACGTTTACTCTGGTTTTCCCTCTCTCTTTGTCCACAGACGTTGCTAGACCTGTTAAGTTTCTCCAGCACTTCCTGTTTTTAATAAAGATACCCAACATTCATAGTACTCTGCTTTTATTTTGCTGTATAAATGCTGATTGTTATTGCTATGTGGGTGTAGACTGAGGTCAGCTGGAGACTGACAATCCAGGGGCTAGGTGTAAGTATTTGCTCGGTATGTCTGGCTGATTGACAAAGGTTTATAAAACTGAAATGACCAAGAGTGCGTTGACTTTCTCCTGTTTTTATTCAATGGCTTGTTGTCCTCTGAAGAAAAGTTTAGAGGAGATTAGACAGAAGTCATAGATTCATAGAGATCTACAGTACAGAAAAAGGCCCCTTTGACCTATTTAGTCTGCGCTGATCAGAAACAACCCAAATACTATTTGAAACCTATTTCCCAGCACTAGGCGCAGAGCCCTGTCTGCCTTGACATTGCAGATGTATATCTAAATACTTTTCAGATGTGATCACGGTTTCTGTCTCTCCAATACTTAGAGCCAGTGAGGCTCAGATTCCCAACAGCCTCTGGGTGAACAGGTTCTTCCTCACATCCCTCTAACCCTCCTACCCCTTTACCTTACCAAGTTCATGGCCCTCTGGTCATTGATTCCCTCCAGCAAAGGGAAAACTTTCTTCCTGTCTAGCCTGGTTATGCCTCTCAGTCAGCTCCAGGGACCCGGGTTCGATTCCACCCTCGAGCAACAACCTGTGTGGAGTTTGCACATCCTTCCCGTGTGTGTGTGGGTTTCCTCAGGGTGATCCAGTTTCCTCCCAAAGATGTGCAGGTTAGGTGAATTGGCCATACTAAATTGCCCATAGGGTCATGTAGGTTAGATGCATTAGTCAGGGGTAAGCATAGAGTAATAGGGTACGGGAATGGATCTGGGTGGGTTACTCTTCAGAGGGTCAGTGTGGACTTGTCGGGCCCAAGGGCCTGTAGGGATTCTATGATTCTGTACATTTCAATCATGTCTCCTCTTCAATACAGAGATCCAGGATTCACAGTACTTTGCTTTAATTTTGCTGTATAAATGCAGATTGTTATTGCTACGTAGACGTAGACTGCGGTCAGCTGGAGACTGACAATCCAGTGGCTAGGTGTAAATATTTGATCAGTATCTCTGGTTCATTGACAAAGGTTTGTAAAACTGAAATGACCAAGAGACCAAGAGTGCGTTGACTTTCTCCTGTACTCTAAGGGGAACAACCCCAGTCTGTCTAACCTCACTTCATCAACTCTCCAGCTCACCACAGGTTTGGATAGAAGAATTGCAGTTTCCAGTGACTGAAGAGTCAAAATGTTAGAGGTTTGTATGCAAGCACCACGTTCAATCCAAGTCTAGATTTTTCAGCACACAACGAGAGTTTATTTGCACCGTTACTGAGCCGAGCTTTCTTATTAATCGAGTTTAAATCCACCAGCCACTGTGCTTGGATTGGAACTCTCATCCTCAAAGTATTTGCCTGCGTCTTTGGGTTATTGGTCCAACAATGTTACCATGATCTTCTCCTTCCAGCCCTCCCCCTGCTTTGTTCTAATCGAATTCAGCCTAACACCCACAACACAATGTACATATTCATAGAGCCTTTTAACATGGTTAAACATCTCGAGGTCCTTCACAGGGGAATTATCAAACACTGGATGATCATTGTCATGTAAGACATATCTGAGCAGGTGGACCACAGCTTGGACAATGAGGTGAGTTTTTGTCGAGCATCTTAAACGGGGACAGAGAAAGGTATAGGGGGTACATTCTGGAACTTAGGACCTGGACAAAAGGACGAACCAAGGAATTGGCAATGGGCAAGAGGTCAGGATTGGAAGAGCCAGGGAAGTCCATCACCAATGCCTCAATTTTAAAATTCTCAGGTTTGTGTTCCTTTTTGTGACTCGGCCCTCCCTGTCACAGTGGCCATCACTGGCCCTCCATCCCGCTACCTTACTTATAGAATCATAAACTAGGACAGTACAGATGGAGGCTGCTCAGCCCATCAGGCCTGATATGTTGTGGAACCATCCACTCCCGGTATTTCCTGCATTTTGTTTCCTCCTTCAAGTATTGATCCAGTTTTGACTGACTATATCCATTACCTATAGACTTCGACTGAAACTGTATCCATCACCTATAGACTTTGACTGAAACTGTATCCATTACCTATAGACTTTGACTGAAATGTATCCATCACCTATAGACTTTGACTGAAACTGTATCCATTACCTATAGGCTTTGACTGAAACTGTATCCATCATCCTATAGGCTTTGACTGAAACTGTATCCATTACCTATAGGCTTCGATGGCAACTGCATCAATTACCCTATAGGCTTTGACTGAAACTGTAACCATCATCCTACAGGCTTTGACTAAGACTGTATCCATTACCCTATAGGCTTGAACTGCAACTGTGCCCATCATCCTATAGGCTTTGACTGAAATTGTATCCATTACCCTATAGGCTTTGATTGAAACTGTACCCATCCATCCTGTCAGGCCATGCATTTTAATCACTTGTACCATAATTAAATGTTTCTCCTCAGGCTATCTCTCGTATTTTTGCCACTCACTGTAAATCCAAACCCTTAGGATTATTGACCCTTGGCCGGAACATTACTCTGCCCAAACCCTTTGTGATTCTGCACACCTCTGTCAAATCTCCTCTCAGCTTTCAGGCCGCAGTCCAGCTTCTTCAGAATCTCCATCTCACACTACTCGCTGATCCCGACAGCCATTCTAATCATTCTCTTCTGAACCTACTCCAAAGCTTTGGCTCCTTCTTAAAATGTGGTGCTGGGAACTAGACCCAGCGCTTTCAGCCATTGTACTGAAGCAGGGACGAGTCTGGGCACATATTTGTGTAAGACGTGATGTCTAACTTGCATCTTGAACCTTCCTTCATGAAACAGCTCAAACTTGGAAGGTCAGCTGCAGTTTGGAGGCCAATGGTCCAACCTTGTTTGTGGGACTGGAAGGAAAGGATGCATTTCATGCCCTGACTTTATTTCCTTTCGGCATGGGAATAGATAATACTGTCCCCAGATGAGAGTGTCACAGGCAGCACAATGACTTGCTTTCAGAGTCACAACAGTGCAGTGTTTGGCGGCTCCCATTAAATGCCAGCCATTGTACTTTGAGAATCACAGCTCTGAAGACTTGGCTGCATTTGAAATGTAGCCAGCTCCTGCCGCACTGCGAAGATTACAGTCCGTGCTTAGTGAATGTGCCCTCTCTCCATCTCGATAGCCAAATAATCAGCTTCATTCATGTTCTTTAGCTCAATCTACGTTGAGTAACACAGCCCAGCAATCCTGTGGGGAAACCAACCAACATCCCAGTGTGATCCCAGCAAGAGACTGCAGGGACTCCCAGGGAGGGGCGTAAAGTGGAAACTGTGTAATTTTGGAAACATTGTAAAGTGGCCAACTTTGACTTATATTGCTCCCTTGAGGGTGCTCACTGGGAAATTTGACAAACATTCTTGCAGTGTGGATATTACTAGTTAAGCCAGTGTTTATTGTTCACTAGATCAGCCTATGTGGCGAAGATGCTTCCACAGAGATATGTGTTTGATGATTTGATATGGAATGGTGTGGGCACTTAAAGCACAGCAGCAGAACATTCATGACCTCGCAAGCCACTCAGTTATATCAAAGAAATTAAGCTGGGAGGCCCTTTCTTACTACCTTCACTCGCTACTGCTTTCTCAATTAGAGATGGGTAATAAATCTTGCTTTAGGCAGCAAAGCCCGCATGAATGATTAAATAATTATCATTGATTTGACACAGCAGCAACATGATGACTCAGTGGTTAGCACTGCTGCCTCACAGCACCAAGGACCCAGGTTCGATGACTGTCTGCGTGGAGTTTGCACCTTCTCCCCATGTCTGCGTGGGTTTCCTCTGAGCGCTCCGGTTAGGTGGGCTGGCCATGCTAAATTGCCCATAGTGTCCACGGGTGTGCAGGCTAAGTTGATTAGCCATGGGAAAACACAGGGTTTCAGGGATAGGATAGAACAGGGGTGTTGGTCTGAGTGGGATGCTCTTCAGAGGGACGGTGTGGACTTGATGGGCCGAATGACCTGCTTCCACTATGTGGGATGATGGTGTGAGATTGGAAACAATGATATTCCCTTGTGTCTGGTGCCCTGCTCCTTCTAGCTGTTGGATGTTTCAGTTTGGGAAATGCTACACATCAGCCATGTTGAGGAGAGTGAATGTTTAGATGGCGAATGACCTGCAGATTATTTGGGCTGCTTTATCCTTGATTATATCAACCTTCTTGAATGTTGTTGGAGCTGTGTTTATCCAGACACACTGGGAGTATTCCATGAAGCATATGAGATTCCTCGAGGACTTGATAGGATCGATACAGAAAGGTTGTTTCCCCTTGTGGGAGAGTCTAGGACCAGAGGGCATCATCTCTGAATAAAGTGGACCATTTAAAACAGAAATGAGGAGGGCTATCTTCTCTCTAGAGGGAGTGAATCTATGGAATTCTTTACTGCAGAGCGTTATAGAGGCTGGATCGTTAAGTATATTCAAGGCTGAGATAGACAAACTTTTAATCAGCAAAGGAATTGAGAGATGAGATTGTGGCATTGGTACTCAAATACAGTATTACAGTGGCAGAAAGGATGTTTAAGGACTTGTCAACTGAAGTTGTATGCACTGAGATTAGAAACAGGAAAGCAGAGATCACCCTGTTAGAAGTTTTCTATATGCCTCCAAATAGTTCCAGAGAGACCTAAGGGGCAACTGTTTTACTCAGAGGGTGGTACATGTATGGACTGAGCTGCCAGAGGATGTGGTGGAGGCTGGTACAATTGCAACATTTAAAAGGCATCTGGATGGGTATATGAATAGGAAGGGTTTGGAGGGATATGGGCCGGGTGCTGGCAGCTGGGACTAGATTGGATTGGGATATCTGGTCAGCATGGACGGGTTGGACCGAAGGGTCTGTTTCCGTGCTGTACATCTCTATAACGCTATGACTCTATATGGGGAAAAGGCAGGAAAGTGTAGTTGAGGATTCTCACGATCTCACTGAATAGCGGAGCAAACTCAAGCTAAACGACCGACTTCTGCTCTGCCATCTAATAGTCTTATTGTGGACTTGTGCTTTGTAGATGATGAAGAGCTGAGTGGAAATGCCTGGAGAATTTTGAAGGATGTTAATATTGGCTGATACATCCATCTCCAGCTTGGTAGCAACGCCTCCTAGCTGCAACCTTACTCACCCCAAATCCTGTTGAGCCACCCTCTGATTGTTTATTAACGTACATTGGCTCCTTGTCTGAGCAAATTGTTTTCAAAATGCTCATCCCTATGTTCAAATCCCTCCAGCCTCACCCGTCTCTATCTTTGTGACCTCCTAAACCTTCTGAGAGTTCTCCACTTCCGGCCTCTTGACCATCCTCTGCTCCATTCGCTCCATTATCAGCTGCTTTTCTTTTTTAGTGATCATCCTAAATATTGGAATCTCTTTCCCAGAGTTGTCCATATCACCATCTTCATCAACTCCAACCTGGGGTTCAGTGTCAGAATTTGGTCTGCCAAGCAGTTGTGAAGCATGCGAGGATATGTTGGCTGTGTTAGAGGTGCCATATAAATGCAAGTCATTGTTGGTTAACTGCAGCCAGTTCAAAATACTTGAGCCATTCTTCATGGTGTTCTCATTGTGTGGGTGTCATTTGAAACCTTCATTTCTGTTTTATAATCAGTCTTCCCTCCCCAATGTACAGAAAACAGGAGCAGAGTAGGCCATTTGGCCCTTCAACATCATTCTGCAATTCAATACGAACATGGCTGGTCATCCAACTCACTCCCCTTAGCTAAGTTCAGTACCCATAGGGAGGGCCTCAACCAGGGCCTTGGGTTCTTGTCACATTACAGGTGATCACCGTTGCACTACACACACACACTCTCACATACACATGGACACAGGTGTATACAGACGCGCACAGAGACACCCACACACACCTTTATATACACACACACTCCCACGCTCTCACACACACACACTTTCTCACACTCACAACCCCCACCCCAGACAGACACACACAGACAGACAAAGACCCACATGCACACATAAATTATGTGGGGTGAATTTGTACTTGCAGAGTTACATTGCACTTTGCTCAAAACCTGCATACATTCATGTAGAACTCTGAGCTCAAAAACTGCATGAATTTATGTAAAACTCCGTTATCTCACTTTTTAGATTAGAATCAATCTAAACATCAGGTCATAGACAGAGAACACAGGGGGCCAACACCTTCAACATTTTGTCTAGCTATGACCATTGTTAGCAGCTAACCCGAGAATGCAACTTTAAAAAGAAGGGTTTTGTGATTTACACATGAAAGAAGTGAAACTATCACTGTATTCTAACAGATGAAAGGCTTAACAGACAATCAATTTTTCAATGTATAATTTCAGTTGCATCACACTGCAAATGTTTGCTATAAATTCTGTGTTACGATCGAGCCCTCCACTATCACCTGATGAAGGAGCGACGCTCCGAAAGCTAGTGTGCTTCCAATTAAACCTGTTGGACTATAACCTGATGTTGTGTGATTTTTAACTTTGTACACCCCAGTCCAACACCGGCATCTCCAGATCATCCCAGGAATCAGTTGCTAGTTATTTGCTGAATTTGTTGTACTGTGTTGAGCCCTGTAACCACAAATAATGCATTCAGTCTCTGCATTCTTTGTCTCGTGAAAGCCAATATACAAGGCTTCCCTTTCAGTGCGCTCACTGACCTGAATTAACCTCAACATCAGGCTGCATCAAGCTGGCTGGATCTTGCCAGCTCCAGCCTTTAAAGATTCATTTTCTGAACAAGGTAGTGAGCAACACCCAGGAGAAAAAATATTGGACCTCAAAATAAGCATGTGCTTATTTAATTTTCTTCATAAACTTATCCTTGTTAAATACATATTAAGATATTTGGGTATAACCAGCTCGAGTTGTTTCCCTGTTGAGAGTTCTTGCCCATTGTCCATGAATGGGCAGGACATGACTAGGACATGTCCGATGGCCTACAGAAAAATTGTGGGGGCAGGGCAGATTACTTTATGATTAAACCTCCAGAAATATATTCCATGGGAATTGGCAAGCCTGAACTATCTCTCTACAGCTAAAGATGACATTGCTAGTCCAGACTAGCATGGGCAGCACGGTGGCACAGTGGTTAGCACTGCTGCCTCACAGCGCTAGAGACCCGGGTTCAATTCCCGCCTCAGGCGACTGACTGTGTGGAGTTTGCACGTTCTCCCCGTGTCTGCGTGGGTTTGCTCCGGTTTCCTCCCACAGTCACAAAGATGTGCGGATCAGGTGAATTGGCCATGCTAAATTGCCCGTAGTGTTAGGTAAGAGGTAAATGTCGGGGTATGGGTGGGTTGCGCTTCGGCGGGTCGGTGTGGACTTGTTGGGCCGAAGGGCCTGTTTCCACACTGTAAGTAATCTAATCTAAAAAGACAGCAAGCGCAGGTTAATATCGTGGTTTCTTGGTGTTCTCTGTGTGATAATCCAGCAATAATGTATTGACACTTCCCTGGGCTTCAACTGGATGAGCTATTAAGAGAGGTTTAAGACTCTGAAGCTGTTTGGTTCTTTTTCTTCCCAGACGGAAAGCCAAGATGCCAGCATGACCCAAAGATCAGCGGCCAAGAGGAAGTTTCTGTGGCGAGTCAGACAAAAATGGAAACTGCTGGGTTTATTTGAGATTGATCGAGATCATGAATTTTACGAGTTTACCTGTATGCTGAAGGAAGGGCTGACATCAGCTGTCCAGGTCTCCATCGACAATCCACACATGGTAAGGTCAACCAGTGTGCCAGTTGGCCCCCACCCTGTCACTCAGTGAGTAGAGATGTATGATGGTTGCCTATTTTACACCAAGTAAGGTCCATTTATTATGCAGACAGCAATCAGGGTATGTTTACTCAGGAAGCAGTGTTTACTCACACAGTAATCCATTTTTAAATTCAGTCATTTACAGGATGTGGGTCTCCCTGGCTAGGCCAGCATTTATTGCCCAACCATAGTTGTCCAGAGGTCCATAAGACCATAAGATATTGGAGTGGAAGTAAGGCCATTTGGCCCATCGAGTCCACTCCGCCATTCAATCATGGCTGATGAGCATTTCAACTCCACTTACCAGCGTTCTCCCCGTAGCCCCGTAGGTCAGTGAAAACCCAACCACATTGCTGTGGGTCTGGAGTCACATGTAGGCCAGACTAGGTAGGGACAACAATTTCCTTCCCGAAAGCTCATTACTGACCCAGATGGGTTTTTTCCGGACAATCGACCATGGTTTCATGGTGTTCAGAGCCTTAATCCCATACTTCCTATTGAATTCAAATTCAGACCTAGGGACCCAGGACATTATTTAGGTCTCTGGATTAATCGTCTCGTGATTATATAGCAGAATTTATTTCTGTCAAACAAAGGGTGGCATGGTGGCTCAGTGGTTAGCACCAGGGACCCAGGATCGATTCCAGCCTCGGATGACTGACTGTGGAGTTTGCAAACCCTCCCTAAGTCTGCACGGGTTTCCTCCCACAGTCCACAGTTGGGTCAATTGGCCATTCTAAATTGTCTGATAGTGTCCAGGGGTGGACTAGCCAGGGGAAAGAAGCGTCTCAGTGGACATCAGCAAACAATTCAGGACCAGGTTTGTAGCAATTTCTACCGACAAAAGCAGGGTTGTTCCTGCAGCAGTCTGCAATGTAGTGAGAGGGGGATGTGTCCTAAGCCTGTGCATGACATCAGTCCAAGTCCCATACATCAGTCTGGTTTCTAAGTGTGATTGAGATGAGTTGGAGCAGTTCTTCAACTAGAAAGTGGTTAATCTGTGGAGTTAATTGCTGTGGAGGCCATGTCACTGAGTGTCTTGAAGACAGAAATAGGCAGATTTCTGATTGGTAAGGGTATCAAGGGTTGTGGGGAGAAGGCAGGATAATGGGCTTGAGAAATATATCAGCCACAATCGAATGACAGAGCAGACCTGATGGACCGAATGGCCTAATTCTGCTCCTACATCTTATGGTCTTGTGAATAGATGGGGAAATTACTGATTACCTCCACTTAGACTGGGACTTGATGTTATTTATTGTAGACATAACAGAACAGCTCCTTTCTCAGATCAAATCTCAAATACACCTCTCAGGAACTGGGGATTGTTATCTATCCAACTGCATCCTGTACGGTCCAGAAATTAAAGACTAATTTCCTTTGACAGTATTAGCAGAAACCCTGTTGAAACATTGTTAGCAGCATTTAAAAATCTGTAAATTGTCTTTAACTTGTTACCTGGAGAAGTTTTGGAGATGGGAGGGAAGACCAGTTGATCAACAGACGAAAAACGTCTGATTGGGTAAGGGAGAATCAGCTGACCTTCTGATTGGAAGGTGATTGGTGTAGAAACATATAAATTTGGAGCAGGAGTCAACCATTGAGCCCTTCAAGCCTGTTCTGCCATTCACTACAATCATGGCAATTCCTGTATCCATTACCATATTCCCCCTCTTTCTCTCCATACCACTTGATTCTTTACAGAGATGATACTTTATCAGTTTATTTTTTGATGTGATTTATTGTTACATGTACCTAAATACAGTGAAATGCCTTGTTTACGAGCAGTACAAGCCAATCATAGGAGCAAGGACATGCAGATCACAGGGTGCTTAGACAGAGTGAGGCATACAGGTTACACTGCACAGGAGGGGCATGAAGCTAGGTCAACATTAACAAGATCATTATTTGAAGTTAGAAAGCCCATTTATCAATCTATAATAGCAGGGAAAAAGCCGTTCTTAACCCTGTCCTTCAACCTTTTTTTGAATATACTCGGTGACCCGGTCTCCCTAGCCATTTGTGGAAACAAATTTCCCTCAGACCACCCTCTGAGGGAAGAAATGTTTCCTCATCTCAGTCCTTTCCCCATATCCTTAGACTGTGACCTTCCTCACCCCCATGTTCTAGACTCCCCAAACCATGGGGAAACATCCTCCCTGCATCTGGTCTGACCAGCCCTATTTGTCTTCAAAAGGCCAGTGGCAGGGGTGTGGTGCATGAGGTGGTTGGAAACAGGGTGGTCATGTGATGGGATTCCAGGAATGTGTCTGGCCGGTGGTGGTAACCGTGTCGACGGTGGGGGTGAGGTGATTGGTGGCGGGCCAGTGATGTGACAATTCCATGAACAGATCCATCTGGAGTTGGCGAATCCAAGAGAGAAGTCATGAACATCTCTCGCTGATGGGGTCCCTCCAGCCCCAGCACGAATACTAAACCCAGCTCCATAGCCTGGAATGCCTTGCAGCGATTGAGCTGGTCATCTGCTGGACCGGCAAGTCGTTACATTTTTTTATCAGGAAATGTTTCAATTTGCATCGTCACAAGAATGAACACTTGAATTTGCATTTGTTGGAATCCCAAACGTGTCTAAGTTAGTGGGAGACCTATAGGCTGGTTATACCAGCCTGGAAACCAGTCTAAGGAAGTCCTTCATGAAGAGAGTTTCCATTCAGTTAATGGAAATGTTAATCTTTTCTGAAGAAGTGTTCCACACAGATCAATGATGTTTGGTTACATTGGGAAGGCGAGCAGTTAGGATGTTCTGTCATCCCACGAAAAAAGTACAGTAATGTGGTGGTAATGTCTCTGGACTTGTAATTGATCCAAAAGCCCAGCCTAATTCGCGGGGGGCATGGGTTGAAATCTCACCAAGGCAGCTGGCGGAATTTAAATTCAGTTCACAAATTTGAGTTCTAAAGCTGGTCTCAGTAAGTGTGACTTTGACAGGAATCATTGATCCACCTGGTTTGGGAAGGATACTGCCATCCTTACCTGGTCTGGCCTACATGTGACTCCAGACCCACAGCAATGGGGTTGACTGTAGTTATTCTCTGATATAATTTCACAAGCCAGGGACAATTCGGGATGGGCTAAAGGCTGGCCTCCTCAGTGAGGTCCACATCTCAGGGAAGAGAAAGAAATGAGAATCTTTCTTTCAGTTTTCAACTTTTATCTGAAGGATTTTGAAGTGAAGAATAGATATAATGTTTCACTTATACAGAGCCTTGGTCTGACTCCACCTGGAGTAATGATATTCAGTTCTAGACCCTGGACCTTAGGAAGGAGATGGTGGCCTTGGAAGGGGATGTGGTCAGATTAGAATTATGAAGTCATATAGTTTTACAGCAAGTAAAGAGGCCCTTCAGCCCATCATGTCCATGTCAGAATGAAGCTCCTACCTGCCTTAGTCCCATTTTCCTGCAATTGACCCTTAGTCTTGTACTCTGTAGCATTTCAAGTGTTGATCTAAACATTACTTAAATGTCTTGAAGGTTCCTACCTCTATCCCCCCTTTCGACAGTAAGTTCCACATACCCAACACCCTCTAGGTGAAAAATGTCTTCCTTTTGCCCCTCTAAATCTCCAGTCCTTTAACTTAAATCTATACTCTCTGATTATTGGTTTCTTGATGAAGGAGAATTGTTTATTTCTATTTATCCTATCTATGCCTTTCACAATTTTGGACACTTCAGTCAGGTACACCCCTCAGCCTTCTTTGCTTTAAGGAAAACCACCCCAGCCACTCTCTTCATAACTAAGTCAATCCAGCCCAGGCAACAGCCTGGTAAATCTTTTCTGCACCTCTCCAATGCAATCACATCCTTCCGATAGTGGGGCATCCAGAACTGCACACAGTACTTCAGCTATAGCCTCGCTATCATTATATACTGCTCCAGATTAACTCCCTGCCTTGATTAATAAAGTTAGAAGTCACACCACACCAGGTTACAGTCCAACTGGTTTATTTGAAATCACAAGCTTTCGGCATGTTGTCCCTTCATCAGATGAAGGGACAGCGCTCCAAAAGCTTGTGATTTCAAATAAACCTGTTGGGCGATAACCTGGTGTCATGGAACTTCTGACCTTGTCCACTCCAGACCAACACCAGCACCTCCACATCATTGTTAAATAAAGACAACTATCCCATCTGTCTTCTCAACTCCAGTGCCATTCTGATCAATTCTGGTGGTTAAGGTTAAATTAGCGCAGTCTAGAATTACATTTCCTATGTTTGAAAATGTTTGCAGCCTTTAAAAGGTTGGTGTTCAGTTAGAGAAACAATTTCCTTGCTGGAGAGAATCAGGAACAAGGGGAGATGCTTAGGAGTACCTTTTCCCACAGAGTGATGGAAATCTGGAATTCCCTTCCCTCAAGGATGTAGTGGGGATGGGGGTGTATCTGTTGACATTTTCAAGACTGAGATCATTTGATCAATCTCTGCAGTGTTTGCAGAGTGAGGAACTGAGTTAACATTTTAGGTCCAATATGACTGCGCTTGTTGCAAAGAATTGTTCCTTTTAATTGATTGATTGATCTTCATTGGTAGGAGAATAGTGAACAAAAGTAGCTCAATGTGATTGAGGTGTAGATCGACCAGGAGCTCACTGAGTGACAGAACAGACTAAAGAGACTGAATGGCCTCCTGTTGTTCCAACTCTTGTCGCAGTAGCAAGTTGTTGGGTGCGGGTGAGAGTTTGAGTTGGCCGCTCTCTCTAGGAGTAACCCAGTCGTTTTGTTCTGCTCACAGGTGACGTGTGTCACTGACAATGCTTCATTGGAAATCTGAGATTTGGCCCATCTCCTTGTTGACAAACACATTTCAGAGACTTTTCAATACCCCAAGGGTTCAAGCTGCCCTGTTATTACAGCTGTAGGTTCTCCTGTGGTTACACTGTTGATGTCAACATAATAAAGCCACACAACGTCTTAAACCCCCATAAGCGTGCCTTGGATGTTTCTGAACCAGCTTAAGACCTGGAGTATTAACTAACCTTGCCAAACCATTATTGATAAATATTTATTGATCACCATAGCAAAAGGAGGAGGACATTCAGCGTCTCAAGCCTGTTCTGCGACTCATTTAGATTATTACGGATTATCACAACCATCTTTACCCAACTTGGTTTCATGATCCATTAATTGTCTTTCCTTGTAAAAACATTTGTATGATAGCTAAAGTCCAGAGACAGTATGTTCCTGTTAGGGTGAAGGGCAAGGCTGATAGGTGTAGGGAATTCTGGATGACAAGAGAAATTGAGGTTTTGGACAAGAGTAAGAAGGAAGCATCTGTCAGGTATAGGCAGCAGAGATCAAGTGAATCCCTAGAAGAGTATAAAGGCAGTAGGAGTATACTTAAGATGGAAGTTCGGAGGGCAAAAAGTGGACATGAGATAGCTTTGGCAAATCAATGACCTCTTGCTGGCCCCTCTTCCCCGTGAGAACATTCTGCACCCTCTCTGAGACATCCTTGATCCTGGCACCAGGGAAACAACACGCCATTCTGCTTTTTCTCTGCTGGCCACAGAAACATCTGTCTGTACCTCTGACTACAGAATCCCCTAACACAATTGATCTCTTGGAAGTCGACGTGCCCCTCGATGTATTAGAGCCAGTCTCAATACCAGAAACTTGGCTGTTCGTGCTACGTTCCCCTGAGAATCCATCACCCCCTACATTTTCCAAAACAGCATACCTGTTTGAAATGGGTATATCCATAAAAGACTCCTGCCCTAGGTTCCACCTCTTTTACCCTTCCTGGAGTTAACCCATCTATGTGATTGTATCTGAGACTTTCCCCCCTTCCTATAACTGCCATCCATCACATACTGTTGCTGTTGCAAATTCCTCATCGCTTCTATCTGTCTCTCCAACCGATCTACTCGATCTGATAAGATTCGCATCCAACAGCATTTGTGGCAGATATAATCTGCAGGAACCCTTAAACTCTCTTTAACCTCCCACATCTGACAAGAAGTACATATCACTGCAAAGGCCATTTCTGCTCCTTCACAATCTACAGACCCAGAAAATAACACCGTCTTATTCCTCTAGAAAACACTGCCCAAGGTTAAATTAATAGCAATGGCTTATATTTTAAGTTTAATCAAGAGACTTATCTCCGAAAACATATAATCAAGAAAGAACCCACTGTACTCACTAATGCAGCCTTTCTCTTGAACAGACTTAAAACAACAATTAACTTATCTGATTCTGTGTTGTGAACTTCGCCCAAACCGGCCCCTCCAAGATTAGTTGTGAAATTCACTACTTGTTAATTTTCCCAACTGCACTCTGATGTCCAGCGACACATGAATTCAAAACAGCAAAGGCAGTTTCCACATTGGAACCAACGATATAGGAAGGGAAAAGGTTGAGATTCTGAAGGGAGATTACAGAGAGGCAGAAATTTAAAAAGGAAGTCCTCAAGAGTAGTAATATCTGGATTACTCCCAGTGCTATGAGCTAGTGAGGGCAGGAATAGGAGGATAGAGCGGATGAATGCATGGCTGAGGAGCTGGTGTATGGGAGAAGGATTCACATTTTTGTATCATTGGAATCTCTTTTGGGGTAGAAGTGACCTGTACAAGAAGGACGGATTGCACCTAAATTGGAAGGGGACTAATATACTGGCAGGGAGATTTGCTAGAGCTGCTCGGGAGGATTTAAACTAGTAAAGTGGGGTGGGTGGGAGGGTGGGACCCAGGGAGTCAATGAGGAAAGGGATCAATCTGAGATTGGTACAGTTGAGAACAGAAGTGAGTCAAACAGTCAGGGCAAGCAGGGACAAGGTAGGACTAATAAATTAAACTGCATTTATTTCAATGCAAGGGGCCTAGCAGGGAAGGCAGATGAACTCAGGGCATAGTTAGAAACGTGGGACTGGGATATCATAGCAATTACAGAAACATGGCTCAGGGATGGGCAGGCCTGGCAGCTTAATGTTCCAGGATAGAAATACTGCAAGAAGAATAGAAAGGGAGGCAAGAGAGGAGGGGGAGTGGCATTTTTGATAAGGGATAGCATTACAGCTGTGCTGAGGGAGGATATTCCCGGAAATACATCCAGGGAAGTTATTTGGGTGGAACTGAGAAATAAGAAAGGGATGATCACTTTATTGGGATTGCATTATAGACCCCCTAATAGTCAGAGGGAAATTGAGAAACAAACTTGTAAGGAGATCTCAGCTATCTGTAAGAATAATAGGGTAGTTACGGTAGGGGATTTTAACTTTCCAAACATCGACTGGGACTGCCATAGTGTTAAGGGTTTAGATGGAGAGGAGTTTCTTAAGCGCGTACAAGACAATTTTCTGATTCAGTATGTGGATGTACCTACTAGAGAAGGTGCAAACCTTGACCTACTCTTAGGAAATAAGGCAAGGCATGGGGACTGAGGTGTCAGTGGGGGAGCACTTTGGGACCAATGATCATAATTCTATTTGTTTTAAAATAGTGATGGAAAAGGATAGACCAGATCTAAAGGTTTTTGAAGTTCTAAATTGGAGAAAGGCCAATTTTGACAGTATTAGACAAGAACTTTCGAAAGCTGATTGGAGGCAGATGTTCGCAGGTAAAGGGATGGCTGGAAGATGGGAAGCCTTCAGAAATGAGATAACAAGAACCCAGAGAAAGTATATTCCTGTCAGGGTGAAAGGGAAGGCTGGTAACTATAGGGAATGCTGGATGACTAAAGAAATTGAGGGTTTGGTTAAGAAAAAGAAGGGAGCATATGTCAGGTACAGACAGGATAGATCGAGTGAATCCTTAGAAGAGTATAAAGAAAGTAGGAGTATACTTAAGAGGGAAATCAGGAGGGCGAAAAGGGACATGAGGTAGCTTTGGCAAATAGAATTAAGGAGAATCTAAAGGGTTTTTACAAATATACTAAGGGCAAAAGGATAACTAGGGAGAGAATAGGGCCCCTCAAAGATCAGCAAGGCGACCTTTGTATGGAGCCACAGAAAATGGGAGAGATATTAAATGAATATTTTGCATCAGTATTTACTGTGGAAAAGGATATGGAAGATATAGACGGTAGGGAAATAGATGGTGACATCTTGCAAAATGTCCAGATTACAGAGGAGGAAGTGCTGGATGCCTTGAAACGGTTAAAGGTGGATAAATCCCTAGGACTTGATATGATGTAACCGAGAACTCTATGGGAAGCTAGAGAAGTGATTGCTGGGCCTCTTGCTGAGATATTTGTATCATTGATAGTCACAGGTGAGGTGCTGGAAGACTAGAGGTTGGCAAATGTGGTGCCACTGTTTAAGAAGGGCAGTAAAGACAAGCCAGGAAACTATAGACCGGTGAGCCTGACGTTGGTGGTGGACAAGTTGTTGGAGGGAATCCTGAGGGACAGGATGTACACGTATTTGGAAAGGCAAGGACTAATTCAGGATAGTCAACGTGGCTTTGTGTGTGGGAAATCATGTCTCACAAACTTGATTTGAGTTTTTTGAAGAAGTAACAAAGAAGATTGATGAGAGCAGAGCAGTAGATGTGATCTATGTGGACTTCTGTAAGGCGTTCAACAAGGTTCCCCATGGGATACTGATTAGCATGGAATGCAGGGAGAACTAGACATTTGGATACAGAACTGGTTCCAAGGTAGAAGACAGAGGGTGGTGGTGGAGGGTTGTTTTTCAGACTGGAGGCCTGTGACCAGTGGAGTGCCACAAGGATCAGTGCTGTGTCCTCTACTTTTTGTCATTTACATAAATGATTTGGATGCAAGCATAAGAGGTAGAGTTAGTAAGTTTGCAGATGACACCAAAATTGGAGGTGTAGTGGACAGCGAAGAGGGTCACTTCAGATTACAGCAGGATCTGGACCAGATGAGCCAATGGGCTGAGAAGTGGCAGATGGAATTTAATTCAGATAAATGCAAGGTGCTGCATTTTGGGAAAGTAAATCTTAGCAGGACTTATACACTTGATGGTAAGGTCCTAGGGAGTGTTGCTGAACAAAGAGACCTTGGAGTGCAGGTTCATAACTCTTTGAAAGTGGAGTCGCAGGTAGATAGGCTAGTGAAGAAGGCGTTTGGTATGCTTTCCTTTATTGGTCAGAGTATTGAGTACAGGAGTTGGGAGATCTTGTTGCGGCTGTACAGGATATTGGTTAGGCCACTGTTGGAATATTGCATGCAATTCTGGTCTCCTTCCTATTGGAAAGATGCTGTGAAACTTGAAAGGGTTCAGAAAAGATGTACAAGGATGTTGCCAGTGCTGAAGGATTTGAGCTACAGGGAGAGGCTGAACAGGCTGGGGCTGTTTTCCCTGGAGCGTCGGAGGCTGAGGTTTACAAAATTATGAGGGGCATGGAGAGGGGAAATAGACAAAGTCTTTTCCCTGGGGTCAGGGAGTCGAGAACTAGAGGGCCTAGGTTTAAGATGAGGGACAACAGAACTGGCTCAAAGGTAGAAGACAGAGGGTGGTAAATAGACAATGTCTTTTCCCCGGGGTGGGGGACTCCAAAACTAGAGGACATAGGTTTAAGATGAGGGGGAAACCTCATCTTCAGGGGCAACTTTTCACACAGAGGGTGATATGTGTATAGAATGAACTACCAAAGAAAGTGGTGGAGGCTGGTATAGTAACAACATTTAAAAGGCATCTGAATGAGTATATGAATAGGAAGGGCTTAGAGGGATATGGGCCAAATGCCGGCAAATGGGACTTGATTAATTTGGGATATCTGGTCGGCGTGGACAGGTTAGATTAAGGGTCTGTTTCCATGCTGTACATCTCTATGACTACAGCCAGAGGACACAGATTAAAGGTGACTGTCAAAGGACACAAAGGGAGGTGAGGACACCTTCTTAAACAGCAAGTTGTTATGGTCTAGAGTGCTCTGCTTGACAAGGTGATGGGGGCAGATTTGAAATAACCTTCCGAAGGGAGTTGGGTGAATACACGTAGGGGTAAAAAAAATGACAGGCCTATGCAGGTAGTGCAGGAGTGGGAGCAAGGAATCATTGGATAACTCTTTCCAGGAATCAATAGCCTCCACCTGTGCAACATTATTCAATGCCTCAATTCTGAAAGTTCCCCATTGTCTTGTTGCTATCACATTGCTGTGTGCTTGGTTATGTATATGTAGGTGTGGGTGTGCGTTTCTGTCTGCGTGTGTATATGTCTGTGTGTTTATCTATATGGGATCTTGCCATCACAAATCGGCTCCTGCATTTCCTACATTACAACACTGCAGGATGAGTTTGACCGAAGATCTTAAAGTGCTTTGTGGCATCCCGTGAACATGAAAGGTGTTATGTCAATGCAAGGTTTTCTTTTTTGTCCTGGAGAGCAGGGAAACATTTGCTTGTTTGTACTTTCTGGTTTTTTTCTCTTTTGTTCAGGGCATACTCAGTGACCCAGACTTCGGAGCTGTACTGACCCAAATACACAAGGTATGTCACCACTTCCTCTGGCTGAATGTATAGATTGGAGCCATCAGTCTCTGGAGTAGCAGGACCATGTTCATTCAGGATTGTCTGCACCGAAGACCTTCTTCTGATAATATTAGAAGACCCTTCCTTGATGAGTAAAGTCCTGAGGGGACCTTTACATTTCAGTGCATTTGTGCAATATTTTCTTTGTGAATTCTGTATCCAAAAGTGAATCTGACCCACAGCACTCCCAGGGTAGGGAGGTGGGAGGCAGGCCCTGAAACAAGCCTGAATGGGGATTGAACCCCTGTCTGTCAGCCCCCAGTGTGATCTATACCAGCCTTCTCCTAACTGAGGTAGTCCCACAGGAGCCAGCAGACAGTGTTACCTGCATGTCGTAGCACAGAGCTCTGGACCATGACAGCAGAGGCTCCAGTTTCTTTCCATCATGATTTACTGGGGATCTCTCCTGGTCTTAACACCAGCCAGCCACTGTCATGAGTTGGAAGGATTTACAGGTTTATAATCCATTTATATACCAGTTTATAATCCGGTTTATATACCAGTTTAGCCGGTATAAATGTCTGTCAAACCCTGGAGTGGGATTCAAAAGCAGAGCTTCTGGCTCTGAGACAGGGACACTACCAACTGCACCAATTATGTAATTTATTGATGATGCATCATTTAAGTTTTGCTGTTACCAACACAATATTGAATTAACAAAGGCAGTGAGTAATTGAATGCTGTCTTGGAAGAGATGTTTAATATTGTCCTTGTCTACAGCCCTTGTGTTAAGGATGTTGTCAAATCAGACAGCTCGGATTGTCTGCCTGTTCTCTGTCACAGGGTTTTGAGATGAGGACGTTTGCAGGACCTGTATTTGCAAAGTACCGGTCCATGCTGGGCATGAGCGAGAAGGAATACCAACAGTCCCTCAGCTCTGAAGGATTCTACCTTCAGTTCATCAGCAACTCCAAGAGCAAGGCCAACTTCTTCCTGACGTGAGTGAGATTGGCACACATGGACAAAGGGTATTTAAGGGGCAGTAACTTCCTGCAACTGTGGCAGAATTGGTAACAAAAGACCCAGATCACTCCTGGAGCAGAGTGACACATCCCCCACGACAGTGACTCTCTCTCTCTCCTTGCGAAATGACTCCCTCCCTTTGCACAGTGACCTCCCTCCCTTTCTTAAAGCACAGATTTGAGACAGTTCAGGGAACCCCTTGTGGACTCAGACCTATCAGCCTCTCTTGGGTTTTCTCAGAGATCATACTCTTTGGAAGTCTGGAATTCAAAAAACTCTGACAGACATTTTAGTTTAATTTTAATTAACCCCTTCATTAATAACATCACTGTTACAACATAACACTGATATCTATAAGTCAAGCTGACTGGATTCCATTAACCCAGGTGAGTAGAAATCGCTCTTCTTTCGAGAGGCCTGGCTGGCTATTCCGTTATACTATCACAAACAGACTAGTTTTATACACAAGGTTACGAAAACAGTACTATCACAAACGCAAACGTTAACAAAAGCACTGCATGTTCTAAACTAGACAGATAATAGCAAAGGATAATAATTCAGGAGAGAAGTTAATTGATACACCCAGACCACTCCTGGAGCAGAGTGACACTCCCCATGTACAGTGACTCTCTCTCCCCTTGTAATATGACTCCCTCCCTGTGCACAGTGACCTGCCTCCCTTCTGTAATGATGCACTCCTTGCAAAGTTACTCCTTCCACAGGCAGAGAGACTAACCCCTCTCCCTCTCCCCACCTCTTGCTCCTCATGTCTTTGTCCACACCCTAGAACCTATCTGCCCCACACAAATAGGGGCCAAAAGGGAACAATAGGAACTGAGCTGCTGATCCCTGAGAGAATTTTCCTGAACTACCTTAGTTAATCTGCTTTATTTGTCTTGAATTGACACCCTCAGGAACGACAAGAGGATTTTCCTGAAAACTCAGGAGAAGCGAGAGATAAAGTTTCTGCTATCGAACCTGCGGTCCTACATTCAGCACATGGAGAAATACCCGCACTCACTGCTTGTCAAGTTTCTGGGTAAGAGGAACATTACATTTTTCATGAAGGGGCCCCTCCCAGGGACTGTGTTAAAATTCCCTACAATGTGGAAACAGGCCCTTTGGCCCAACAAGTCCACACTGACCCTCCAAAGAGTAATACAGCCAGACCCATTCCCCTACCCTATATTTATCCCTGTCCAATGCACCTAGCAACATGGGCACGTTAGCATGGTCAATTCACCTGACCTGCACATCTTTAGATTGTGGGAGGAAACCCATGCAGACACAGGGAGAATGTGCAAACTCCAGTTGCCTGAGGCGGGATTTGAACCTGGGTCCCCGGCGTTGTGAGGCAGCAGTAACTAACCACTGAGCCATCATCTGTGTTTACTGCCACCTACTGTTTAAACAAAAGACAATGGCCAGATAAGGTTCAGGTCAAAGTTTAGTCTGTACTGCTTTGCCTGACCATGAGAGGATAGTAGAACTGTTGTTGAGGTAAAAAAACACAATCAAGTATTTCTGGTCACTGTCCAGTGAGTCTCATTGTAAAGTGCGTCTTTGTCAATCTTTCGTGCAGCATTTGCTGCATGTCCACTGAGCATTTCACAAGAAACCAAGAAATAGGAGTGGGAGGAAACCACTTGGTCATTGAGCCTGCGCTGATATTCAGAGTGGTCATGGATGGTTTGAAGTTCCAATTCCCCTATCCCCACTCCTCAATTCCCTGGGACCAAAACTAATTCTGTCCTGACCTCAAAAACATCTAATGGCAGAGCATCCACAACACTTTGAGGTACAGATTTGGATTCCCAAACCTTTAAACGAGGAAATTTCTCTTTATCATTTATCCTAAGCCAACCCTCCCACCCTGCTTTAGAATTCCCTTCCTCATGGAAACAATCTCATCTGTACTTAATACAAATTATTATTTATTACAAATAAATTGATTCTAATTGTAAGTAAAGAATTATAAACAGTCAGCATATAACTCTGCAAGTTGAAGCCCTATTCCTCTCCATCCCCATTGTAAAGCCCCCTTCCACACAGATAAACATATAGACAGGTTAAAAAAAATCAACAAAAAGAGAAATTGCTGGAAAAGCTCAGCAGGTCTGGAGTTCTAAGGAAAGGTCACTCAACCTGATTTCGTAGAATCACTACCACATGGAAGGAGGCCATTCGGCCCGTCGGATCCACACTGAACCTCCGAAGAGCATCCCACCCAGACCCTCTCTCCATAACTCTGCATTTCCCATGGCTAGTCCACCTATCCCCAGACACTATGGCAATTTAGCCTGACCAGTACACCTAACCTGCACATCTTAGAACCATGGGACAAAGCCAGAGCAAACCTGGGCAGACACAGTGAGAACATGCAAACTCCACGCAGTCACCTGAGGCTGGAATCAAACCCAGGTCCCTAATGCTGTGAGGCAGCAGTGCTAACCACTGTGCCATCCCTGTCTCTCCACAGATGCTGCTAGACCTGGTGAGCTTTTCCAACAATTTCTGTTTTTGTTTCTGATTTACAGCATCCGCAGTTCTTTCAGTTAAAAAACACATGGCTGCGATGGGTGAAGGGGAAGACTGGGAAGCAGTTCTATGGTTCCTGTTGAGGAAGGTGGTCCTTTTGTCTTGTCACAACGTGCTGTTCCTTCATTCTCCTTCTCCAGTTACCTTTCCTTGCCTACAGGGTGGCTGCTTCATATTTAGAAAGGTTTTGTCTCATTGGTTAAAAGCCACAGCTTACACCAACTGCTGAGAAATAAAAATACAGGCTTTCATTAGGCTTAAGGTAGTTCTTGTTGCAAAGAGAAAAGACAGTACAAGGATGCAGAAGTGTTGCTGTGGTTACAAAAACCCTGGTTAGAACCCACTTGGAACACTAGGAGAAAGTGAGGACCTGCAGACACTGGAGATCAGAGTCAAAAAGTGAGGCGCTGGAAAAGCACAGCCAGTCAGGCGGCATCTGAGGAGCAAGAGAGTCAACATGGAATGTCTGATGAAGAGCTTATGCTCAAAACATTGACTCTCCTGCTCCTTGGATGCTGCCTGACCAGCTGTGCTTTTCCAGCACCACACTTTTGACCCCCACTTGGAATACAGTGAGCAGATCTGGGCACCACACTAAGGGAGGGTATGGTGGCCTTGGACGGTGTACAGTGTAGGTTTACAAGAATGATACCTGCACCCCAGGGGTGAAGGTATGAGGTGAGTCTGTATAAATTAGCCATGATTGGAGGAGCCAGTGTTGTACTGGGGTGTACACAGTTAAAAATCACACGACACCAGGTTATGGTCCAACAGGTTTAATTGGAAGCACTAGCTTTCGGAGCGCTTTGTAAGCTAGTGTTTCCAAATGAACCTGTTGGACTATAACCTGGTGTTGTGTGATTTTTAACTATATAAATTAGGTCTGTTTTCTGTGGAATTTAGGAAGTTAAGGGGCAATCCAACTGAAGTCTTCAAGATATTAACAGAAAAGGCAGGGTAGATAAACTATTTCAATTGGCTTGGCATTCTTCCCTGGAATCACCCATCCTCTTGAAGTATCTTGCATTCTCCAGAATTGAAGAATGAATCCCCTGGACACTGATCAGGAGGAATAAAGAAATAATGGGAGTGTTTAAAAAACAGTGTTTTGTAATTGTTTTCTTCAAATTATAGAGGTTTATAAAATTATGAGGGGCATGGACAGGATAAATATACAAAGTCTTTTCACTGGGTTGGGGGAGTCCAGAACTAGAGGGCATAGGTTTAGGGTGAGAGGGGAAAGATATAAAAGAGACCTAAGGGGCAACCTTTTCACTCAGAGAGTGGTACATGTATGGATGAGATACCAGAGGAAGTGGAGGAGGCTGGTACGATTGCAACATTTAAAAGGCATCTGG
Organism: Hemiscyllium ocellatum; assembly: GCF_020745735.1. Lineage (NCBI taxonomy): Eukaryota > Metazoa > Chordata > Chondrichthyes > Orectolobiformes > Hemiscylliidae > Hemiscyllium > Hemiscyllium ocellatum. The sequence continues at coordinate 61,054,821 of NC_083421.1, forward strand.
ATGGGTATATGAATAGGAAGGGTTTGGAGGGATATGAGCCGGGTGCTGGCAGGTGGGACTAGATTGGGTTGGAATATCTGATCGGCATGGACGGGTTGGACCGAAGGGTTTGTTTCCATGCTGTACATCTCTATGACTCTATGACTAAATGATTGTGTGTATTAGTTACAAATCTGTTGGAGTTGGGGTACTTTTTTGGACAAGGGGATTTGATTCAGCTGGATGATCAGAGGCAGAGATGAAATCTCCAATAATATATCCAATCAGAGTTGGTAATCCTGCTCTCTGCCTTCCCACATTCGAGGCGCTGTTTGTAACTTATCTGATTCATCAAACTTTTTGTCAACTGGCCAGACGCCTCTTTATGCAGCTCACCATCAGCATTTATCCGACCATTAACATTTCCATGAAACATCTCACGGATGCTTTTACAGTGACAAAGGTGCTTCATAAATGCAGGTGGTTGTTGTATGTTCCCTGATCATCTCGATTTAGTTATTCTGCAGTAGCAGAGGGAAAAGATTGTTATTGTAACTGGTCCACCAGGGAAGAGTTGTCATCATTTGCAGTGCACTGGGCGAGGGGTAGATTTATTTACTCGTTTCCTGATTAGTGCCACAGGAGACCTGTTATTATGTATTTTTTAAAAGATACCCAGTACCCCTGGGGCATTGTGTTGTTCCACATCCCATTATCGGGAGGGTCTAAATGATGCTTCATTTATGAGGTTATTTGAAACTTTCAAGCCAGGAAGTGCCGGATAATTGTTCCCTAGTAGCCATTATCCTACACATATTAAATAATAACATGGCCACACAGTGAGTCAATGTCAGTAAACAGGCCTGTAACATCCCCCTGAGAATTATAAACATTTGCTACACTGTCACTCACAGTGATGCTGAGCTGTCTTCTCTCGAGGTGCATCTTCTCACTTAGTACTCAAACTGAGGGTACTGCAGGAGTTCAGCGGGCTTTGGAGGACCAGTATCCAGTCTAACCATTCCCCATGGCTGATCATAGTCAGACCATGTCAGCAGATCACCACAGCAAGGTCCCAGAGGAGGGTGTCAGTATTTACAGGGAGTCCTCAGGGGGAGAATATCGGTATTTACTGGGAATTCCCGGGGGGAGTGTGTCAGCATTTACAGGGACTCTCTGTGGGGGGAGTGTGTCAGTATTTACAGGGAGTCCCTGGGGAGTGTGTCAGTATTTACAGGGAGTCCCCGGGGAGTGTGTCAGTATTTACAGGGACTCCCCGTGGGGGTAATGTGTCAGTATTTACAGGAGGGTCCCTGGGGGGAGTGTGTCAGTATTTACAGGGGGGTCCCTGGGGGGAGTGTATCAGTATTTACAGGAGGGTCCCCAGGGAGTGTGTCAGTATTTACAGGAGGGTCCCTGGGGAGTGTGTCAGTATTTACAGGGAGTCCCCGGGGGAGTGTGTCAGTATTTACAGGAGGGTCCCTGGGGAGTGTGTCAGTATTTACAGGGAGTCCCGAGGGAGTGTGTCAGTATTTACAGGGGGGTCCCCGGGGGAGTGTGTCAGTATTTACAGGGAGTCCCTGTGGGGGAGTGTGTCAGTATTTACAGGGAGTCCCGAGGGAGTGTGACAGTATTTACAGGGAGTCCCCGGGGGGAGTGTGTCAGTATTTACAGGGAGTCCCGAGGGAGTGTGTCAGTATTTACAGGGGGGTCCCCGGGGGAGTGTGTCAGTATTTTCAGGGAGTCCCTGTGGGGGAGTGTGTCAGTATTTACAGGGAGTCCCGAGGGAGTGTGACAGTATTTACAGGGAGTCCCCGGGGGGAGTGTGTCAGTATTTTCAGGGAGTCCCTGTGGGGAGAGTGTGTCAGTATTTACAGGGGGGTCCCCGGGGGAGTGTGTCAGTATTTACAGGGGTTCCCTTTGGGGGGAGTGTGTCAGTATTTACAGGGGGGGTCCCAGGGTGGGGGGGAGTGTGTGTCAGTATTTACAGGGGGGGGGTCCTTGGGTGGGGGGGTGTGAGTTTGTCAGTATTTACAGAAGTTCCCTGTGGGGGAAGTCTGTCCGTATGTACATTGGGGGTCCGGGGGGGGGTGTCAGTATTTACAGGGGGAGTCCCGGGGGGGGGAGTGTGTCAGTATTTACAGGGGGAGTCCCAGGTGGGGGGAGGAGTGTGTCAGTCAGTATTTACAGGGGTTCCTGCAATGGGAATAATGCTTTTCAATGTCAGAGTTCTGCCATCTCCTGGGGAAGGGTGTCCACTCTAAATGCTGAGACACTTTCAGAGACTGCTTTGATTACTGAAAGTATTTCATATCGACATCGAACAACACGTAATTGAGTTCTGGATCAGTGGTGCTGGAAGAGCACAGCAGTTCAGGCAGCATCCAACGGGCAGCGAAATCGCTGTTTCGGGCAAAAGCTCTTCATCAGGAATAAAGGCAGTGAGCCTGAAGCGTGGAGAGATAAACTAGAGGAGGGTGGGGGTGGGGAGAGAGTAGCATAGAGTACAATGGGTGAGTGGGGGAGGGGATGAAGGTGATAGGTCAGGGAGGAGAGGGTGGAGTGGATAGGTGGAAAAGGAGCTAGGCAGGTCGGACAAGTCCGGACAAGTCATGGGGACGGTGCTGAGCTGGAAGTTTGGAACTAGGGTGAGGTGGGGGAAGGGGAAATGAGGAAACTGTTGAAGTCCACATTGATGCCCTGGGGTTGAAGTGTTCCGAGGCGGAAGATGAGGCGTTCTTCCTCCAGGTGTCTGGTGGTGAGGGAGCGGCGGTGAAGGAGGCCCAGGACATCCATGTCCTCAGCAGAGTGGGAGGGGGAGTTGAAATGTTGGGCCACGGGGCGGTGTGGTTGATTGGTGTGGGTGTCCCGGAGATGTTCCATAAAGCGCTCTGCTAGGAGGCGCCCAGTCTCCCCAATGTAGAGGAGACCGCATTGGGAGCAATGGATACAATAAATGATATTAGTGGATGTGCAGGTAAAACTTTGATGGATGTGGAAGGCTCCTTTAGGACCTTGGATAGAGGTGAGGGAGGAGGTGTGGGTGCAGGTATTACAGTTCCTGCGGTGGCAGGGGAAAGTGCCAGGATGGGAGGGTGGGTCGTAGGGGGGGCGTGGATCTGACCAGGTAGTCAGGAGGGAACGGTCTTTGTGGAAGGCGGAAAGGGGTGGGGAGGGAAATATATCCCTGGTGGTGGGGTCTGTTTGGAGGTGGCGGAAATGTCGGCAGATGATTTGGTTTATGAGAAGGTTTGTAGGGTGGAAGGTGAGCACCAGGGGTGTTCTGTCCTTGTTATGGTTGGAGGGGTGGGGTTTGAGTGTGGAGGTGCGGGATGTGGACAAGATGTGTTGGAGGGCATCTTTAACCACGTGGGAAGGGAAATTGCGGTCTCTAAAGAAGGAGGCCATCTGGTGTGTTCTGTGGTGGAACTGGTCCTCCTGGGAGCAGAGATGAGAAGAAATTACTTTCCTCAAAGGCTTGTGAATGTGTGGAATTCACTCCCCCAGAGTGTTGTGGATTCTGGGACACAGGGTAGGATTAAGGATGAGCTGGACAAATGTTTAATTAGTAAAGGGATATGGGGAACAGGCAGGAAAATGGAGTTGTGGCCAAGGTTGGATCAGCCATGATCATGTTAAATGGTGGAGCAGGCTCGAGGGGCTGAATGGCCTACTCCTGCTCCTAATTCTTCTGTTCTTATGTTTCCTTACTTGTGACTGTTTGAGGTTTGAGGTGTGTTCCTCTTTTTCCTGCAGGTGTACACAGTATCAAGATTGCCCGTGGGCGGAAGGTGAGTTGGTCCCCCCTCTCTCCAATACACTCTGCTGGACCATGGTTAAATGACAAGAACCTAACCCCCAGACCATCTCAGTCTGGACTGCGTCCGGGAGGCTTGGGGCTACATTCACTAAACAGTCATCGTCTTGAAAGTCAGCGCCGCTTTATTCCCCACAGTGGTTTGTGATAAAATCTGGAGGGTCCTGTGAAATGCGTTGGAATTCTCTCTGTCCAGGTTTGTCTAGAACAGGGTGAGGTGATTGACGCCACACCCCACTGAATATTTGCTCATGTCCAGGGACCCCAGCCCCAAGTGTTCCAAGTGATGGTTTGGCTTCATAACCCACCCTGGTGATTGGATACTGAAGGGGTGCCACCTTTCAGATATGACATTAAAGCAATGGTCCCATCTGGATGGGTGTAACAGATCCCCGGGCAACATTCAGTAGAAGAGCAGGTGAGTGCTACCTGGTATCCTGGTGAACATTAATCCTAAAGGCACTGAACTGGATTATTTAATCACCATCTGCTTGTGGGAGCTTGTTGTGTGCAAGTTGGCTGAAGCATTTCCCACATCACAATGCTGCAAGATGGACCTCGTTGACTGCAAAATGCTTCGGGATCCCTCCAGGTCATGAAAGGCGTTAGATAAATGCAAGTTCTTTTCTTGTTTTGATGAAGGCAGTCAGTGAAAGGCAGGGCAACAAGGAATCAGGGACTGTCAGCCAGAGCGAAGAAGGTTTTGTTGAAGGAATTTGGAGGATGGGTTTGGAGATGTAACAGGTGTTGCTGTAATTCAGGTTTAAATTGATCAAGTAAGAGCAATATACCAAGGATGCTGGAGTTCGGAAATAAAAACAGGAAGTACTGGAAAAACTCAGCAGGTGTGGCAGCAAGTGCGGAGAGAGAAACAGAGAGAACGTTTTGAGTCGGATATGACTCTTCAGAACACATTTCTCCAGCATATTCTGTTTTACATTAAAACGATGAATGCTCCATTGAAAGACAGCAAGCCAGATTTTGGTGGGAAAATTGCAGCATGCTAACTATACACAAAACTACTAACGGGTGACTTGACCAGCATTTATAGAAGATTGTAAAAGACTTTAATTCATGTCACTCCCCCATTATCACTACCACTAACAACACACTACTCTCAACCTCCTGTTATTCTTAGGAGCTTGATACAATTCTACATTAAACACATGTCAATCAATTTCTCCAGCCCAGAAAGTGACAATTTTAAGTGTTTTACTCTCCTTCCTGGAGGTGGTAAATTATTATTAATGATTTACTTTATACAGGCAATCTCCAAGTTGCAAACAGGTTCTGTTCTTGAGTCCGTTTGTAAGTTAATTTGGACACAGTTTTGGAACACAATGTGGGACAATGTAAAGTAGCAGTTTGTAAAAATAAGAAAACATTTATATGTTGAATCTTTAAAATTACACCCCTGTCTGCGATCATGTTTGTAAATCTGAGATCCCTGGTACAAATTTTGAAATTTTGTTTTCTGTTGTCCCTTTCTGTTTCTGTTTTTCATTCTCTCCCTCTAAATCCTCTCACTCTGATTCTGAATTTACTTTAATTCACCAATTTTCCTCTCTTCTTCTCAATCACAACCTACAGAGACAAACTGCTGTCTCGCATTCCCTGAGATCCTAGTTGTCCCATATGCCTTGTTGTAGCTTCCACTCTGTACAGCACAAAACATTTTCAGGTGAAGGCTGCAGGTGGCTCCCTGTAAGGTGTCCAGACCAGTAACATCCAGTCCTTTCTCTATGTCCCTCAGACCCTGACCAACAATAAACCCCCTCAACAAGAACCCTGAATATGTATCACTTCAGAACCACTTTGGAATCAGAGTTTCTGCTCTTCAAAAACAGAAATTGCTGGAAAAGCTCAGCATCTGTGGAGAGAAATCAGAGTTAATGTTTTAGGTCTAGTGACCCTTTCTTAGAAATGAAACATTAACTCTGACTCCTCTCCACAGCTGCTGCCAGACCTGCTGAGCTTTTCCAGCAATTTCTGTTTTTGTTTCTGATTTACAGCATCCGCAATTCTTTTGGGTTTTCTTTCAGTTTTCCTCCTGGTTTTCATCTCCCTCCCTGGTGTCACACTGAAAAGCCACATCAAAACTTTTTCACACAGCAAGTGGTTTGTGTCTGGAATGCACTGCCTGGAGGTACACTTCCTGATGAAAGGCTTATGTCCTGAAATATTCACTCTCCTGCTCCTCGAATGCTGCCTGACCTGCTGTGCTTTTCCAGCACCACCCTTTTCAACTTTGACTCTCCAGCATCTGCAGTCCTCTCTTTGTCCCTCCCTGCCTGGAGGTGTGGTCAGGATAGAGTTAACTGAGGCAAGCCGGAGGGTATTATTTAAATATGGGAGAAAGCAGGGGACAGCAGTAAAACACGATGCTCATTTACAGCTGGTTCAGCCACCATGAGCTGAATTGTTGTGATTTGATTTTATTGTCAAGGTACGGGAGTACAGTGAGAAGTGTATAATGTCATCACACAAGGCACCATCTTAGGGACAAGTACCCAGGTACAGAATCATAACAACAAGGTAGAAAGAAAGAACAAAGTTAAAAGTTGAACATTGCAAGAATTATAGTACAGTGTAAAGCATACAAAATAAGGTGAAAGGGTAAACATTGCAGACCTTCTTCATTTTAAGGAGAAAATTTTTAAAAAGCTGAAAGTTTGAATATTACAGTCTTTCTTAAACGCCTCCTTCTGTGTCATAACACATCTGTGACACTGTGTGATCTGATGGCCCAGTTTCCCATTACAGAGTAATCCGAGCTGCCTGTATGAGGGAGTGGAGTAAACTCAGTTCAGCCAGGTTAAATTCCCCCATGTCTGGCTTTTATAAGGATGGTTTATGTGGGAGAGGACATTGGGCTTGAAACCAACTTCACTCAGACACAACCATTCCTGTGTTGCTGGTCAAAGCACAGCAGGTTAGGCAGCATCTCAGGAATAGAGAATTCGACGTTTCGAGCATAAGCCCTTCATATGAAGGGCTTATGCTCGAAACGTCGAATTCTCTATTCCTGAGATGCTGCCTAACCTGCTGTGCTTTGACCAGCAACACATTTGCAGCTGTGATCTCCAGCATCTGCAGACCTCATTTTTTACACAACCATTCCTGTAGAAACACTGTCCCCTGGTGATCGGATGATGAATGACAGGCTCAATGTTAACTTCAATTTTGATTGTACAGACCCTTTGCGGGTAGAACCCTCTCAGCCTGGGACATTCCGTTGCATTACAAGCACTGGACAGGTCAGGGGATGGATTGGCTTGCTGACAGGGGGCCATCTTTCAGGTTCTTGAGCTTCACTGACAGCCTGCAGGAGGCCAGAGGAACATCACTCCGACAGAAGGCCAGTGGCTCCATACCCCATTGATTAGATTAGATTACTTACAGTGTGGAAACAGGCCCTTCGGCCCAACAAGTCCACACTGACCCGCCATAGTGCAACCCACCCATACCCCTACATTTACCTCTTACCTAACACTACAGGCAATTTAGCATGGCCAATTCACCTGGCCCGCACATCTTTGGACTGTGGGAGGAAACCCACGCAGACACGGGGAGAACGTGCAAACTCCACACAGTCAGTCGCCTGAGGCGGGAACTGAACCTGGGTCTGAAACTGAGGCAGCAGTGCTAACCACTGTGCCACCCATAAACTTTTGGGGCCACAGAAAGGACAGACCACCTTCATGTCCACAGGGAGTCCACTGGAGCTCCTTCCCCTCTGCTTCAGGGGCCCCGATATCAGTGACCACCTCATTTTGACCTTTCTGATGATGCCTCCATGTTTAAGCCACACCCTCCCCCGAATGCTTCTACCTCATCTGGGGATCTGATGGAAGCAAAGTTAACTCCAGACAGATGCAGTGTAATGTAAATAAATGGGAGGCTATTCACTTTAGTAGCAAAAACAGGAAGGCAAATTATTATCTGAATGGGCAATAAATGCTGGCCTAGTTTGTGGCACTCACATCACATGAAAAAATCTGTTAAAACTGGGTAAAGGGGAAGTGTAAGGAGATGTGGACGACCTTGTACACCAGTCGCTGAAGGTGCAGCAGGCAGTGAAGAAAGCAAAGGATATGATGGTCTTAGTGAGAGGATTTGCGTACAGGAGCAGGGCTCCCTTGCTACAATTATACAGCCTCCTGGTGAGACCGCACGTGGAATATTGTGTGCAGTTTTGGTCTCCTTCCCTGAGGAAGGATGTTCTGGCTATGGAGGGAGTAGTTTCACCAGACCGATCCCTGGGATTTCAGGACTGCCGTGAAATAACTCCATAGAGGCCGGTATCCTGTCGCCAAGTCACCCTTTAATCACATGTGGAGAGTCATTGACACCAACCCAGCTTCCTCAGAGCCAGCTCTCAGAGTGAGCAGAACTCCGGACACTCCTGTTCTTGTTTGTCAGCCGAGGTTCCCTGATTGGATCAGGTTAGCAGCTCCAACCAGGGGAATCATATGAGGTCCACCTGCCTGACCTCATTCCAATCACTTGAGATGTGTGAAGAGGGAGTGGATCAGTTACAGTTATATTCACAGGGGTTCAGAATAATGAGGGGGGGAGGAGGGATCTCATCTGTAAAATTCTAATAGGAACTAGACAGGATAAACACAAGAAGGATATTCCCAATGACTGGCGCTGAGGGGTGACAGTTTTTAAGGATATGGGGTAAGTTCTTCAGCATTGCGATGAGGAGAAATGTCTTCACCCAGAGAGGGGTGTACCTGTGGAACCCACTGCCACAACAAGCAGTAGAGAGCAAAACATTGAATGTTTTCAAGAAGGATTTAGATATAGTCCTCAGGGATAAATGGATCAAAGGGTACAGGGGAAAAGCAAGAACAGGGGACTGAGCTGGATGATCAGCCATGATCAGTTTGAATGGTGGAGCAGATTTGAGGGGCCGAATGGTCTCCTGCTGCTCCTGTTTTCTCTGCCTCAGCAGCAGCTGGACCTCTCTGTGAGAGTACCGAAGCTCCAGAACCAGCAGCTGATAGGTCGGGAGCAACAGGAGTCCTTCTTCCTCTCCCTCAATAGGACAGCCAGCCTAGAGCCCCAGGTTACAAAGCTACCTCCTGGCTGTCAGCAGGTACAGGCCCCAGAGTCCCTCAATGCCCCCGGGGAAAGCTGCACAACACACAGAGGGTGGTCACAGCCAAACAAACACACCTGGAACACAATCACGGCTGTAAAACACAGCAGTTATGTCTAGTAGAAAGTGGGACTGTGCAGACTCTCAGCACGGGCTGAGAGTGAGTAGTTGGATTCAGTGAGTTGCAACTTCTTTAGTCAGTGTGGGAATTGCTGGCAAATATGACACTTGCTGTCCATCTCTAATGCGAGAAGTTGGTGGAGAATCGCTTTCTTGAATACAACCAAGTGGCCTCTCAGCTGTTTCAGAGGGCAGGTAAGAGTTAACCACATCACTGTGGGTATGGTATGGAGTCACGTGTAGGCCAGACTGGGTAATTTCCTTCCCTAAAGGGCATTGGTGAACAGGTAGATTTTTATGAGAATTCAGAGGTTTCTCGCTTTTTTTGTAGACGTATTTTGATCATTCAATTTAAATGCCCCAGTCTCCACAATGAGATTTGAGGTCTTGTGTCTGGAGACATAAGTCTCCGAATTACCCGCCCCAGTAACATAAGCACTGTGATACTGTTCCCATCCTTCTGAAAATAACAATTTCTTTTCTTGACAGAAGTACTTCATCATAATGCAGAGTGTCTTTTACCCCGATGAGAGAATTGTTGCCAGGTACGTTTGCACCATTTCCAAAATGATTCTTTGAAGTCCAGTCAGTTGCCTATTGTTTAGATTAGATTTCCTACAGTGTATAAACAGGCCCTTCGACCCAACAAGTCCACACTAACCCACCAAAGTGCAACCCACCCAGGTTCATTCCCCTACATTTACCCCTTCACCTAACACTACGGACAATTTAGCATGGCCAATTCACCTAACCTGCACATTTTTGGATTGTGGGAGGAAACCGGAGCAGCCGGAGGAAAACCACACAGACACGGGGAGAATGTGCAAACTCCACACAGAGTCTCCTGAGGTGGCAATTGAACCCAGGTCTCTGGCGCTGTGAGGCAGCAGTGCTAACCACTGTACCACTGTGCCACCCACAATTGTCTGGGTTTCCGCCAATGGGGTTTGTCTGTGTGTAAACCTCAGTGTGGGCCTTGTGCTCATGATGAAAAGGACTAAGTGTGCGACTGGCAGGTATAAAGGTAGTTAACACAATGTTAGTGCCACAGTCTGTCAGATAACTCAACCACAAGAAGAATGAGGAGTATCTCCTAGAAACCTATAACATTTTAACAGATGGGGTAAACACAGGGGAGTCCAGAACCAGGGGTCACAGTCTAGGGGTAAAGCTGCCAGAGGAAGTGGTTGGTGCGGGTACAGTTACAGCATTTAAAAGGCATTGGGATGGGTACATGAGAAGTTAAGGTTTGGAGGGGTATAGGCTAAATACATGAAAATGGGACTGGCTTAGTTCGGGAATCCTGGTCAGCATGGATGGGTTGGACCGAAGGGTCTGTTTCCATGCTGTCTGATTCCATCACTCAATGATTGGATTGAGATGAGGAGAAAGGGTGTTGGAGAGAGTGGGGAGCCTGTGGAATTCTCTGTCACAGAGCACAGTTGAGGCCAAAACATTAAACATCTTCAGGAAGGAGTTCGATGGAGTTCTTAGGGCTAAAGGAATCAGAGGGTATGAGGAGCGAGCGGAAACTTACTTGGATGAGTTTATTGAATGGTGGAACAGGCTCGAAGGGCCGACTGTCCTACAGCTGTTCCTATTTTCTCTGTTTCTATTCTTCTGCCATTCTTCAAACTAAGGGAGTTACCAACCTGTAGATTCTGCCTGATGTAAAGTACTAGAATTTCATTAGCTTCTCATTAATGGCTTTCTCAACTTGAGTTGTTGTCTATTACTTACCCTTACTCCGTGCCCTATTACCCTCCCCTAATCCGAGCCCCTGAGTGACACACACAGCGCCCTGCTCAAGAATGTTACTGCTTTCTCTAGGTATGACATCAAGGGTTGTCAGGTAAGTCGATGGACCGAACCTGCTCCTGAGGGGAGCAATGTCATCGTGGTGCTCAAAGACTTAAATTTCGAGGGAAACACCATCAGCCTGGGTAAGGATCCATCTTTTTCTGCTTCCGATCATAACTCTCTTCACTTGTGTAGGATCAGAAGAAGGCCAGTGTTAGCCCTCCAATGAGCTCACTGAATGCCATTCTGCACAAGTATATGGCTCTCGGTGAGTTGCTCACCTGAAGAGCCAGCGCACCCGATGGGCTGAATGGCCTCCTCCTGCACTGTAAGAGCTCTGTGATTTTGTGATTGTAAGCTCCCTGCCTTTGATGTCTGATATAGCCCCCTGTTTCTGAAATTGAGAACATTGGAACATAACGTAGAGTTGTCCCACTGAGTAAGATGGGATTTTGGATCAGTGGTGCTGGAAGAGCACAGCAGTTCAGGCAGCAGCCGAGGAGCAGCAAAATCGGCGTTTCAGGCAAAAGCCCTTCATCAGGAATAAAGGCAGAGAGCCTGAAGCGTGGAGAGATAAGCTAGAGGAGGGTGGGGGTGGGGAGAAAGTAGCATGGAGTACAATGGGTGAGTGGGGGAGGGGATGAAGGTGATAGGTCAGAGGGGAAGGTGGATTGTGGGGGGTGTGGCCTTCCCCTGCCACCGCAGGAACTGCAAAACCTGCGCCCACACCTCCTCCCTCACCTCCATCCAAGGCCCTAAAGGAGCCTTCCACATCCATCAAAGTTTTACCTGCACATCCACTTTTATCATTTATTGTATCCATTGCTCCCGATGCGGTCTCCTCTGCATTGGATTAGATTAGATTACTCACAGTGTGGAAGTAACAAGTCCCAACAAATCCACACCGACCCGCCGAAGCGCAACCCACCCATACCCCTACGTTTACCCCTTACCTAACACTACGGGCAATTTAGCATGGCCAATTCACCTGACCTGCACATCTTTGGACCGTGGGAGGAAACCAGAGCACCCGGAGGAAACCCACGCAGACACGGGGAGAACGTGCAAACTCCACACAGTCAGTCGCCTGAGGCGGGAATTGAACCCGGGTCTCAGGCGCTGTGAGGCAGCAGTGCTAACCACTGTGCCACCGTGCCGTGGGGAGACTGGAAGCCTCCTAGCAGAGTGCTTTAGGGAACATCTACGGGACACCCGCACCAATCAACCACACCGCCCTGTGGCCCAACATTTCAACTCCCCCTCCCACTCTGCCGAGGACATGGAGATCTGGGGCCTCCGTCACCGCCGCTCCCTCACCACCAGACGCCTGGAGGAAGAACGCCTCATCTTCCGCCTCGGAACACTTCAACCCCAGGGCATCAATGTGTACTTCAACAGTTTCCTCATTTCCCCTACCCCCACCTCATCCCAGTTCCGAACTTCCAGCTCAGCACTGTCCCCATGACTTGTCCGGACTTGTCCCACCTGCCTATCTCCTTTTCCACCTATCCACTCCACCCTCTCCTCCCTGACCTATCACCTTCATCCCCTCTTCCACTCACCTATTGTACTCCATGCTACTTTCTCCTCACCCCCACCCTCCTCTATCTTATCTCTCCACCCTTCAGGCTCTCTGCCTTTATTCCTGATGAAGGGCTTTTGCCCGAAACGTCGATTTTGCTGCTCCTTGGATGCTGCCTGAACTGCTGTGCTCTTCCAGCACCACTAATCCAGAATCTGGTTTCCAGCATCTGCAGTCATTGTTTTTACCTAGCTGAGTAAGATGGGAGTTCACTGTTAAAGATTGGACTGGTCTATGACACAGTATGTTTTTAATGATATAATGAGCATATAATAATATATATGCGCTGCGCTGACCATATAAATAGTGGTTCCTAGAGCAACTTACAGATTGGGAACTCTGTGGTGAGTAACTCACTTCCTGACAACCCCCCCACTTTACCCCCTGCCCCACCCCACATCTACAAGGCATAAGTCAGGAGGATAACGGAACACTCTTCACTTGCCTGGGTGAGTTTAGCTCCACAACTCTGGGCACCAATGAGGACCAAACAGATCCACCTCCACCACTTTAAATGTTAACTCCCTCCTCCACCGACGCTCAGTAGCAGCAGTGTGTACTATCCACAAGATGCACGGCAGATATTCATCAAAGATCCTCAGGCAGCACCTTCCAAATACACAACCGTTTCTGTCTAGAAGGACAGGGGTATCAGATACATGGGAACACCATTCCCTGCAACCTCCCCTTCAAGCTACTGGACTTGGAAATATATCGCCGTTCCTTCACTGTCGCTGGGTCATAATCTCGGAATTCCCATCCTCAGGGCATTGTGGGTCAACACACAGCGGTTCAAGAAGGCAGCTCACCCCCCACCCTCTCAAGGGGCAACTAGGGACGGGCAATAAATGCTGGGCCCAGACAGCGACGTTCCATGAGTGAATCATAAAAGAAACAACTCCCTTTATGCTGCTGGTGAGGTGCTGAACCTATAAACGTCGGGCAGTATTGGTATTGTTAAATTTTCTTTCTGTGTTGTTGTGGATTCTCGATGTGTTCTGTTGTAGATCAGCAGAGGTCCTGGCTGGTCCGGCAGATGAACGTTGACACGGAGTATCTGAGAAGCCTCAACGTCCTGGACTACAGCCTCCTGGTGGCCCACCAGCCCCTGCATCTCGATGAACGTCGCCAAAGCTGGTCCTTTGCAAACATCATTCTCCGCACTAAGAAGTAAGTGGGTAGTTCGGAACTGGCCCCTTTCCCAAGGAATGGCTCCTTCCATCTCCTAATCATAGGACTTTGAAGCATGGAAGCAGGCCATTCAGCCCATCAAGTCCACACTGAACCTCAAAAGTGCATACCAGTCAGACCCGCACCCTTACTCTCTAACCCTGCGTTTCCCATGACTAACCCACCTAGCCTGCACATCCCTGAACACTATGGCCAATCCATACTGACCCGCACATCCACAGACTGCAGGAGGAAACTGGAGCACCCACAGGAAACCTACACAAACACAGGGAGAATGTGCAAACTCCACACAGACAGTCACCCAAGGCTGGAATCGTACCCAAGTCCCTGGCGCTGTGAGGCAGCAGTGCTAACCACTGAGCCACCGTGCCGTCCCACTCATGAAAGTATGTATTAAAGACTTTCAGCACCATGGCAAAATGAATGGCCTTTTTCTGTGCCACATCCCAATATCTTCCTCCTCAGTGGATAGCATCTTGTTTCTGAGTTGGCGGTTGTGAATTCGAGGATCTTGAGTATAGACTCCAGGGGGACAGTAAGGTCAGTACCAAGGAGGTACTGCACTGACAGAGGGCACCATCATGTGGGTGAGACATCAGACTGGGTGCCCCGTCTGTCCTATTGGATGGACGTGAAATGTCCCATGGCCACCATCTTGAATAAGAGTTTCTCTCGCATATTCTGTGGCCAATTCATTATTTATTTAAATCCCCAGAGCCAAGAGATCACCTGTTTTGCTGAGTTGAAGGTGATTAGTCCATCGCTGAGTCTGACACTCCTCAGTAATGTACAGCATTATCTCTGCCTTTCCATAAGTGCTTGTTGGGTTTGTACTCAGGGCTCCAGAGGTGATGCTTGGCAGTGCATGGACCCCAGTTTGGCCAAGGTCTTTTCCCCAGGGTGGCAGAGTCCAAACCTAGAGGGCATAGGTTAAAGGTGAGGGGGAAAGATTTAAAAGGGACCTAAGGGGCAATGTTTTCGCACAGAGGGTAATGTGTGTATGGAATGAGCTGCCTGAGGAAGTGGTGGAGGCTGGTACAATTACAGCATTTAAAAGGTATTTGGATGGGTACATGAACAGGAAGGGTTTAGAGGGATATGGGCCAAATGCTGGCAAATGGGATAAAATTAGATTAGAATATCTGGTTGGCATGGATGAGTTAGACCAAAGGGTCTGTCTGCTGTACACATCTATGACTGTATGAACCCATTTCACCAGGACCACATGCACCACAGTCATTCAGAGCCTGCCTTTTGACAGAAGGGATATGTGAGTGACCTCCTGTTTTCCACAATCCTTCCTCCCATGGATAGGTATTGGTGGCTCTCGTTAACGAAGATTACCCCAAAGGGAGGATTGACACCTGAAGAGAGACTGGATCAGTGAGGGCTATATTCACTGGAGTTTGGAAGAATGAAGGAGAGATTTCATAGAAACATATAAAATTCTAACAGGAATCTACAGGGTTAACGCAGGAACAATGTTAGAGTAGAGCTGGAAAAGCACAGCAGGTCAGGCAGCAGCCAAGAAGCAGGAAAATCGACTTTTTGGGCAAAAGCCCTTCATCAGGAAAGGGTTTTTGACCGAAACGTTGATTTTCCTGCTCCTCGGATGCTGCCTGACCTGCTGTGCTTTTCCAGCACCACTTCAATTTAGACTCTGGTTTCCAGCATCTGCAGTAACCACTTTCACCACAGGAACGATGTTCCCAATGACCAGGGAGTGCAGAACCAAGAGCTACAGTTTAAGGATATGGAGTAGGTCCTTCTGGACAGAGATGGGGAGTGATGTCTTTCCCCAGAGAGGGGTGAGTGTGCGGAATTCTCTGCCACAGAAAGCAGTTGAGGCATTGAATGTTTTCAAGGAGTTAGATATTCAGGTAGGTTTAAACTTGCTCAGCAGGGGAATGGGAAGCCAAGGTTAGTTCCATTGCCCAGGAGGATGAGAGTAAAGAGGCATGGACAGGATTTCACGGTCACAGGAATGCGCTGGTAGAAAGCAAGCTGGTTTGAAGTGTGCCTACTTCAAGGCCAGAAGTATCCGAAATAAGGCAGGTGAGCTTGCAGCATGGATAGGTACCTGGGACTTCAATGTTGTGGCCATTTTGGGGACATGGATAGAGCAGGGTGAGGAATGGATGTTGCAGGTTCCAGGGTTTAGATCTTTCATTAAGAACAGGCAAGGCGGTAAAAGAGGGGGAGGTGTGGCCTTGTTAGTCAAGGACAGTATAACAGTGGCTGAAAGAACTTTCGATGAGGACTCGTCTACTGAGGTGATATAGGCTGAGGTTAGAAACAGGAGAGAAGAGGTCACACTGCTGGGAGTTTTTTATAGGCCTCCGCAGAGTTCCAGGGAGGTGGAGGAGAGGATCGGCAAAATAATTCTGAGTAGGAGTGAAAGGAACAGGGTGGTCATTATGGGGGACTTTAACTTCCCCAACTTTGACTGGAAATGCTATAACTCCAGTACATCAGATGGATCAGTTTTTGTCCAATGTGTACAGGAGGGTTTCCTGACACAGTATGTCAAAGGGCCGACATGAGGGGAGGCCACACTGGATCTGGTGCTTGGTAATGAACCAGGCCAGGTGTTTGATTTAGTTGTAGGTGAGCACTTTGGAGAGAGTGACCATAATTCAGTTACGTCTAGTTTAGCGATGGAAAGGGATAGGTACATGCCACAGGTCAAGAGTTATCGATGGGGCAAGGGCAATTATAATGTGAATTAGGCAAGAATTAGGATGCATAGAATGGGGTAGCAATATGCAGGGGATGGAGACAATCGAAATGTGGAGCTGGTTTCAGGAACAACTATTGCATGTCCTTGATAGGTATGTCCCTGTCAGGCAGGGAGGAGCTGATAAGGTAAGGGAACCGTGGTTTACTACAGAAATTGCATCTCTTGTTAAGCAGAAGAAGGAGGCTTATGTGTTGATGAGGCAAGATGGTTCAGGTGAGGTGATGAAGGGTTACAGATTAGCTAGGAAGGATTTAAAGAGAGAGTTAAGAAGAGCAAAGAGAGGACATGAGCAGTCTTTAGCAAATAAAATAAAGAACCCTAAAGCTTTCTATAGGTATGTGAGGAGTAAAAGGATGACTAGGGTAGGAATAGGGCCAGTCAAAGAGAGAAGTGGGAAGTTGTGTGTGGACCCTGTGGAGATTGGAGAGGTGCTAAATGAATATTTCTCATCGGTTTTCACTCAGGAAAGGGGAATATTGTAGAGGAGAAGAATGAGGTACGGGATATTAGACTAGAAAGGATCGAGGTTAGTAAGGAAGAGGTGTTATCAATTCTAGAAGGACTAAAAGTAGACAAGTCCTCTGGCTGGATGGGATTTATCCGAGGATTCTCTGGGAAGCTAGGGAGGAGACGGTGGAGCCTTTGGCTTTGATCTTTGGGTCATCATTGTCTACAGGTTTAGTACCAGAGGACTGGAGGATTGCAAATACTGTGCCCTTGTTCAAGAAGGGCAGTAGAGATAACCCAGGGAATTATAGACCAGTGAGCCTTACATCTCTTGTCGGAAAAGTTTTGGAAAGAATTATAAGAGATAGGATTTATAATCATCCAGCAAGCAACAATTTGATTTCAGATAGTCAACATGGTTTTGTCAAGGGCAGGTCATGTCTCACAAACCTCACTGAGTTTTTTGAGAAGGTGATCTAGCGTATGGATGAGGGTAGGGCAGTTGATGTGGTGGACATGGACCTTTGATAAGGTTCCATAAGGAAAAAATGCAGAGTCATGGGATTGAGGTTGATTTAGCAGTTTGGATTAGAAACTGGCTTTCTGAAAGAAGTGAAAAATCACACAACACCAGGTTATGGTCCAACAGGTTTAAATGGAAGCACTAGCTTTCAGAGCACTGCTCCTTCACAACCACCTGATGAAGGAGCAATGCTCCAAAAGCTAGTGCTTCCAAATAAACCCGTTGGACTCTAAGCTGGTATTGTGAGATTTTTAACTTGGTCCACCCCAGTCCAACACCAGCATCTCCAAATCATTTCTGAAAGAGTTGTTTTGATGGAAAATATTCAGCCTGGAGTGCAGTTACAAGTGGTGTGCCACAAGGGTCTGTTTTGGGACCACTGCTGTTTGTCGTTTTTATAAATGACTTGGATGCAGGCATAGGTGGATGGGTTAGTAAGTTTGCAGATGACACTAAAGTCGGTGGAGTAGCGGACAGTTTGGAAGAATGTTTCAGGGGGACTTGGATAACCTGCAGAATTGGGCTGAGAGGTGGCAAGTGGAGTTCAATGCAGCTAAATGTGAGGTGATTCACTTTGGGAAGAATAACAGGAAGGCAGAGTACTGGGTCAATGGAAAGATTCTTGGTAGTATGGATGTGCAGAGGGACCTTGGTGTCCATGTAGATAGATCCCTGAAAGTTGCCACCCAGGTTGATAGTGCTGTTAAGAAGGCATACGGTGTGTTAGGTTTTATTAGTAGAGGGATTGAGTTCCAGAACCGCAATGTCATGCTGCAACTATACAAAACGCTAGTGCGGCCTCACTTGGACTATTGTGTACAGTTCTGGTCGCCCCATCATGGGAAGGATATGGAAGCATTGGAAAAGGTGGATAAGAGATTTACCAGGATGTTGCCTGGTTTGGAGGGAAGGTCTTATGAGGAAAGGCTGAGAGACTTGGGTGTCTTCTCATTGGAGAGAAGAAGGCTAAGAGGGGATTTAATAGAGACATACAATGTCTAATAGAGGATTAGATAGGGTAGACCGTGAGAGTCTTTTTCTAGGATGATGACGTCAGCGTGTATGAGGGGGTGTAGCTGCAAATTGAGGGATGATGGATTTAAGACAGATGTCAGAGGCAGGTTCTTTACTCAGAGTGATAAGGGTGTGGAATGCCCTGCCTGCTAATGTAGTTACCTCAGCCACATTAGAGAGATTTAAACAATCCTTGGATAAGCGCATGGATAATGATGGGATAGTGTAAGGGGATGGGCTTAGATTAATTCACAGGTCACCACAACATCGAGAGGCGAAGGGCCTGTTCTGCGCTGTATTGTTCTATGTTCGATAGTTCTTCAGGCTAAAGGAATCAAAGGGTAAGGGGAGAAAGCAGGAACCGGGGCCTGAATTGGGTGATTGGCCATGACCGTATTGAATGACAGAGCAGGCTCGATGGGCTGAATGGCCTACTCCTGCTCCTATTTTCTCTGTGTTAGACCTCAACAAAGTCCATGATGTGACTCAAAGCTCTCGAGGGAGTATTAGGCTTTGTGTGAATGCAGGTCTTTCCTCTCTCCATCTCTCCCGTGCAGGTCCATGGTAAGTGGTGCTAGCCCCACAGCCTCGGTGGGTAGTCCAGTGCCAGGGCTGGTGGAAGAGGATACGGCGGTGCTGGTGGCTGAGACAGTGAGTGGCACGGACGAGTGCCATGTCAAGGAGATCCCCGGGCCCACCGCGACCGTGGGATCTGACAGCATTGGCAGCTCGGAGCTCAACAAAGCGGACCCGGCCACCCAGAACCGCCGGCTTCTGCCCAACTTCCGGAACTCTCTGCACGTCATCGACGGGGCGCAGTCCCGCTACTTCGTGGGCATCATCGACATCTTCACCGTGTACGGCTTCCGCAAGAAGCTCGAACACCTGTGGAAGTCCATCCGGTACCGCGGTCAATCCTTCTCCACCGTCAGCCCTGACCAATACGCCAAGCGACTGTGCCAGTGGGTAGAGGACCACACAGCATAGGGTGCCAGACCTGGAGGGGAGGGGTTGGGCGAGACGGGCTGACGGGGGAGGACCATCTGGAGACAGCTGGGATTTTCAGACGAGGAGAGAGCCAGGGCAGGGTGGGGGCTCTCTCCACTCCCCCCGCACCCAACCCCGGTCCCGTGACCGTGTGCAGTCAGCGTCTTGACAGAAGGTGCCGGAATTGGGGATGGGTTATCGGGAGGGGAGGCACTACACTGGGCAGTGTGCGGCTGGGTCCCACAGCCGAGGGGAGGCTGGTCTCGAGCTGAGATAGCAGCAGACATAGGCTCCATCCATCATTCGCTCACAAACCCTGGCTCTAGCGCTGGCTTTTGGAGATGTCTGCAGCCCTTGGGGTGCATGGGGAAGCTGCCTGACCTTTGCATGATCCCTCTGTCTACCCTCGTCACTGTGGGGGGTGTGGGGATGCTGCTGAGCATTACTGTTGAGTTCTAGGCCAAGCATAAAGTACATACCTAATCACTGCTCCGTAACATGTATAAACAATGGTTTTGTTTTCATCGCTGTACATAATCAGAAAAGCCACATCCAGTTGAGTTACCCTCGTCAGCTCCCTCTTCTCCCGAACCTCTCCACGTCTGGGTCGAGAGCATTATCCAGCCTGTCAAAAGGTGAACCTGTCCATGCTTCCGGCACCTCAACTCATGGGGGTGGGTTGGGGAGAAAGGAATCCCTCCACAAGGGGGCAACTCAGAGGGTGGCATGATGGTAGTGACCCCTATCTCTGAGCCAGGAGGTTGAAGTCCCACTTGCTCCAGAGACACGCGGCAACGTCTCGGAGCAGATTGGTTCAGAAAATTTCCAAGACGGATCTCAGCCGCTTCATTGATGCTGTGAGTAACTGTTTAACCAGGGCTGAGTTAGTGAAACTAATCCTACCCCTGGCCTGTGAGTAACTGTTTAACTAGGGCTGAGTTAGTGAAACTAATCCTACCCCTAGCCTGTGAGTAACTGTTTAACCAGGACTGAGTTAGTGAAACTAATCCTACCCCGGGGCTGTGGGTAATGATTTAACCAGGGCTGAGTTAGTGAAACTAATCCTACCCCTGGCCTGTGAGTAACAGTTTAACCAGGACTGAGTTAGTGAAACTAATCCTACCCCCTGGCTGTGAGTAACAGTTTAACCAGGGCTGAGTTAGTGAAACCAATCCTACCCCCTGGCTGTGAGTAACAGTTTAACCAGGACTGAGTTAGTGAAACCAATCCTACCCCGGGGCTGTGGGTAATGATTTAACCAGGGCTGAGTTAGTGAAACTAATCCTACCCCCGGGCTGTGAGTAACAGTTTAACCAGGGCTGAGTTAGTGAAACTGAACCCACTTCATGGGTAAGTGAGGGAATGGAATCTGGTTCGAGGGTTTTTCATTTGGACAGTTAATTGTAAACCTCATTGATAGACATGCCTGTGTCACATGATGCCAAAGTGACAACTATTGCCTCATTCACCACGGTAACCAGTACAGACATTGAACCTGGCTCGGGCTCTCTGTTTTAACACTTAAACATATCAACCTGCATCCATACCAGTCGGCAGGACAGAAAACAAGGTGCCTCCCTGTGTAGGTAGAGTTTATTAACTACTCAGTCTTACAATTCTTTGTACACCCCAGTCCCTGTAACGAGCAGAGGCAGGAGGGAGGTATTTTACTATGATGATCTGGAACGTGCTGCCTGACAGGGCGATGAGAGAACCTTCAGAATGGGAGAAATACTTGAAAAGGAAGTGACAGCAAGGCGATGGGGGAAAGGGCAGACCAGCGGGAATAATTGGAGAGCTCTTTCAAAAAGGACCACCGAAACAATGGGATGAGTGACCTCCTCCTGGGATGGGAGATTCTAAGGTTTTGGACAGCCTAGTTAAACCATCTGAGTGGCAGTTGTCAGACCTAGTCAGGAGCTGTGAGGACTCACTAATGTTTACACTAGTATTTGGGAGTTACTGCTTCAGTTGCAGGGTCCATTGAATAAACTGGGATTAGAGAGAGGCGGGGGCAATAAGAGGTTGCCCTGAGGGAGCATTAATAGTATCTTTGGCTGGAAGTCAGTTTGGCTTGCACAGGAGGAGCTGGAGGGAATGGGTCACTCCCTCAGTCAATGGGCTCTACGTGCTCCGTTAAACACTCACCGATTGCTTTAAGTCCAACCCCACTCCTGGGAAGCCCATTAGATGTTCATTTCAATAAAATATAAAACTGTAGGTGCTGGAGATCTGGAACAAGAACAGAAACTGCTGGAGAAACTCAGCAGGTCCAGCAGCATCTGTGGAGAGAGAAACAGAGTTAACATTTCGAGCTCAGTGAACTGGTTCTGACAAAGACTCACTGGACTCAAAACATTAACTCTGCTTTCTCTCCACAGGTGCTGCCAGACCTGCTGAGTTTCTCCAGCAATGTTCATTGGCGATGAGGACTCTCCCACCAACTTGGCCAACTGAGGGAAGTCAGGCTGACCTTGTACAACATTGTAGGCCACGATTTGAGGGTTGGGTCCAGTTCTGGGTGGTGACGTTTTGAGCAGAATGGGAGTGTGCAGAGGGGTATTCACCAGAACGCTTTCCAGGGTGAGGAGAAGCTGGGCTTGTTCTTCCTGAAGCGAAGGAGATTGAGGGGACATTTAATGGAGCTGGACAGATGAAAGGTAAAGTCGCCGTATCCTACTGGATCATAGAGCTGCTCTCTAGAGAGAGAGAGAGAGAGAGAGAGAGAGATGACTGGTAATGGTTTAACCTGAGCCACCCCACCTCAGGTGAGAGGAGAGTGTGAGAAGGAGAGTCCTTCATGGTAACCTTAGACACTGTTAGTGTCACTCTGTATCACAAACCAGGCAGGACTGTGACAGAATTAAAACAAGATTGGCTAGGGCAACTGTCCCTGCTGCCAGATAGTCCAAGAAATCAAGTGTCAGGGCTTTTGGCAAGTCATGAGGGGGATGTGTGAGGAAGAGGGGCGCTAATGAACTCACTACCTTCGAATCTGGTGGAAATGGGGATGGTCAAAGATTTAAACTGATATTAGATGGACACTCGAGGGAAATAAACTTGCAAGGCTAGGGGGAGACAGTGGAGTGTAGCATCGACTGGTTATTACCCAGAGAGCTGGCAGGGCCTTGATGGGCCAAATGGCTTCCTTTGGTACTATAACAACTCTATGACTCTATAGGGAGGCACTGGATACTGTCCCTTGTGACTTACATTGCAAGCCCATGGGTCCACACAAAGCCCCAGTGGATCATACTGCACCATATTTACCGGGATCCAATAGGATTCCACAATTAGTTACAACACTCGTACAAAACCACATGACTTCGAAATGCATCCTCTTTAAATCATGTGACTTGTAATATACCTTCCTTCAACCATAGAACATGGTACAGTCCACAGGCCAAGTGTAGGGTCAGGTGCCAATTTGGTTCAAACAAGAGCACTCTTCATTGTGGCCCAGGGAATTGTGGGTTCAGAATTGTGAGGATTTAAAGCATTTGTAAAATATGAACGTGAACACTCAGGCATCATGTATAATGAATTCACACTGTGCAAATAACTGATTTAATAAATTGTATAGTATTTGAAAATGTAAATGCAAAATCTGGTGAATTAAATTGTTTATTTCCCACCCCTATTGTTGTTCTGGTACTTTCAGGTGCAATCAATCTGATCGAAAAAGGCAGAGACTTGCATTTACTGAACACCGTTCACTGCGAGCCTGGATTCATGTCAGTCTATGAGACAGAAACCAAAACACCTTCCTTTGTGACTGTAGTTTATTGACTACTCAGTCCTACAGTTCCTTCCACTCACAGTGGGACAGATACCCCCCTATCTATGGATGACTTGCTGACCAATCTGTTCAAAGAATTTGTTATACACCTCTGGAGTAGGTGGGACTAGAACCTGGGCCTCCTGGCTCAGAGACAGGGATACTACCACTGTGCCACAAGAGCCTGTTCCTCTATATAAGTGCTCAACCATTAATACAACCACCTCTTTCTTCTGAACCTGAAATAAAAAGCATGTACAAACTTAACAGTATGGTTAACCAGACATTAATCCAAACACTTCACAGCCGATGTAGACTCTTACAATGTAGAAAATGTGTCAGCCAACTTGTGCACAGATCACTTCCACGAATTGGGATGTGGTAATGACCAGGTAATCTGTTTTTGCACTGTTAACATTCTTTCCCCCTCAGCAGCCCCCCCTCAACTTTAGCACAAATGCTGCGCCTCCCATGGCTAACCTCAGCTCTGAGTCATCTAGACTCGAAACGTTAGCTTGCTCTCTCTCCATGGATTCTGTCTGACCCACTGTGATCTCCAGCACTTTTTGTTTTCAGTCCAGATTCCAGCATTTGTAATAATTTGCTCCTAATCTGATTTTGGGGTGTTTAGTGAAGGATAGGAATCAAATATTGACCAGGACATCAGAAAGAATCCCGTGCGCTGTCCTTCAACATGGTGTCCATTTCACACCTGCCTGAGAGAGCCACCTGACACTGAGGGCACCTGAACGTTTCACAAGCAGGAGACTTGAAAATAATGCACCAAAATATTTGGAAGAAGTTTATATCTGACGGCCCCAACAGGATGACCTGGCATCTGTCTCTGCCTGTGCCTCAGCTCATCGGCTACTCAAACCCTTATGCCTGTCTTTGATCTGTGTTCAATCATATCTCCTCTCAGCCTTTTCCTCTCCAGGGGAAACAGTCCCAATTTCTCCCAATCTACCCTCATAACTGCCTGGAACCATTGTTGTAAATCGCTTCTGCACTCTCCCCAAAGCATTCACGTTCCTCCTATTGCAATGCA
The DNA here is from genome assembly GCF_020745735.1 of Hemiscyllium ocellatum. Lineage (NCBI taxonomy): Eukaryota > Metazoa > Chordata > Chondrichthyes > Orectolobiformes > Hemiscylliidae > Hemiscyllium > Hemiscyllium ocellatum. Next base: position 61,078,954 of record NC_083421.1, read on the forward strand.
GCCAGTTACGTACACAGTACTTCAGCTGAGGTTGAATCAGTTTCTTAAACAAGTTCACCTTAACCTCCCTCCATATTAACAGCACTCTCTACCAGTTCTGCTATTTTACTTGTACCTGTCATGTAGATTTCCCCGATCCTGTAGCATAGTACCCTTATTTTATACTGCCTCCATATCTCCTTTGTATCATAAGGTGTAGGAGGAGAATTAGGAGGAGCCACTGGGACAGCACGGTGGCTCAGTGGTTAGCACTACTGCCTCGCAGCATCAGGGACCCAGATTCAATTCCAGCCTCGGGCGACTGTGTGGAGTTTGCACATTCTCCCTGTGCCTGTGGAGATTTCCTCCGGGTGCTCCGGTTTCTTCCCACAATTCAAAGATGTGCAGCTTAGGTGAATTGGCCTTGCTAAGTTGCCCATAGTGTTAAGTCTATTAGTCAGAGGGAAACGGGTCTGGGTGGATTACTCTTCGGAGGGTCGGTGTGGGCTTGTTGGGCCGAAGGGCCTTTTTCCACACTGTAGGGGAATCTAATCTAATTAGCCATTCAGCCCATTGAGTCTACCCTGCCATTAGGTCATGTTTCTCAATCCCATTCTCCTGCCTTCTCCCTGTAACCATTATTTCCCTTATTAATCAAGAACCTACCTGTCTTAAAGACACTCTATGACTTGCCTTCCACAGCCCTGTGTGGAAATGAGTTCCACAGATTCACCACCTCTAGCTGAAGAAATTCCTCTTTATCTCAGTAGAAAAGGATTGTCCCTTCACTCTGAGGCTGTGCCTTGGGTCCTGGTGTCTCCTACTAGAGGAATCATCTTCTCCACGTCTCCAGGCCTCTGAGTATTCTGTACGTTTCAATCAGATTCCACCCCCCCATCCTTCTAAACTCCATTGAGTACAGGCCCAAAGTCCTCAACCACTCCCCTTATGACAAAGCCTTCATCCCACAGAACATTCTTGTAAACCTCTTCTGGAACCCCCCCTCCCCCCCACTCCCCAAACCAATGCTAGCACATCTTCCTTAGATACAGGGCCCAAAACTGCTCATAATATTCCAAATGCAGTTTGACCACAGCCTTATACGCCCCCTGCAGGACATCCCTGCTCCTGTATTCTAGCCCTCTTGAAATGAATGCAAACATTGCATTTGCTTTCCTAACTGTCAACTGAACCTGCATGTTAACCTGAAGAGAATCCTGAACTAGGACTGCTAGGTCCCTTTGTGCTTGAGATTTCCAAAGCCTTTCCCCATTTACAGCATTGTCTGTGCCCCTTCTTCCTTCAAATGTGCATAATCTTACACGTTCTGACATTGTATTCCATCTGCTACTGCTTTGCCCGCTCTGCAAGCCTGTCCAAGATTTCTTCAACCTCCTCACATCCTCAACGCTACCTGTCCCTTCATTTATCTTTGTGTCATCTCTAAGTAATATCACATCACCCAGGTACATTACCCAACACATCTCTGGTTTGAATTTCACCCGTTAACTTACCTTGTTAAAGTCCTTGGGAAGTTCCCTAGTTTATATTTCTCCCAAGTTTTGTGTTAGAGGCAAACTTTGAAATTGTCCACTGCAGACTAACATCTAGATCATTAATGAATATGTATCAGGAAAAACAAGGGTCCTAAATTCTGATCCCTGGGAAACTCCACTACAAACCTTCCTCTGACCTGAAAAATATCCATTGGCCATTGCTGTTTCCTGTCCTAACAAATTACTGCAGGTGCTGGAACGTGTTCTGAAGACAACAAATGCTGGAGATTACACTGGGGTCAGACAGCATCCATGGAGAGAGAGCATGCTTAAGTTTTGAATCCAGATGACTCTTCATCCGAGCTGAAGTAAAATTTAGATGAAGAGTCATATAGACTCGAAATATTAGCTTAGTCCCTCTCCAGGGATGCTGTCTGACCCTATTGTGATCTCCAGCATGTGGTGTTGTCAGTACCCTCTGATTCCTGTCCCTCAGCCTGTTCCTGTATCCATGTTGCTACTGGCCCACCACTTGTACAACTCCTCAAGCCTATTGTGTGGCCTGTATCAAACATACAGTGTTACCCTCATAACCCTATCTGTCACCTCTTCAAAAAAACTCCCAAGTTATTTGACACAATGTTCCCTTAACCAATCCATGCTGACTCCTCCCAATCAATTCACACTTTTCCACATACAGTATTAATTCTAGCCTGAATAATTATTTCTAGACGTTTCCCCATCACCAAAGTTTAACTGCCTGGTGGTGTAGTTACTGGCTTAATCCTTGAAACTTTTTAATTTGAACAAGAGTGTAATGTTTACAATTCTCAAATCCTCCGAAACTGCACCTGAATTCAAGGGAAGTTGGTCACTGAGATTACCTGAAATAAAATTCAATGGGATTTCTGAGGGTTGTCGCCTGTGGACTGACCAAAGCTGCAGTAAGGGTAAGGAGGCCAGTCCTGCCTCGCTGGGTAGCACTCTCCGATCTTGAATCAGAGACGTTGTGGGTTCAAGCCCCACTCTGGACATTTGAGGAAGCAATTCAGAATGACAGTACTACAGAGGGAGTGCTGCACTGCCAGGGTTATTGGGACCCAGTCTCTGCAAAAGATCGTGTGACATTATTGTGAAGGACACATAATCTTTTTCTAAGTTCATCATTTGAAGTTAGCATAGAATCCCTACAGTGTGGAAACAGGCCCTTCAGCCCATCAAGTCAATACCGACCCTCTGAAGAGTAACCCACCCAGCCGCATTACCCCTATCCTATATTTACCTCTGACCAATACACCTAGTTTACATATCCCTGAACACTACGGGCAAGTTAGCATGGCCCACCCTAACCTGCACATCTTTGGACTGTGGAAGGAAATCGGAGCACCCGAAGGAAACCCATGCAGACACAGGGAGAATGTGCAAATTCCACACAGTCGCCTGAGGCTGGAATCAAACCCCAGGTCCCTGGTGCTATGAGGCAGCAGTGCTAACCACTGAACAACCCTTTAATCCTACACTGTACCTGCTTTGATGACTTTTCTGCGATATCTCTGACCTGCCAACACATATGAACATACGACAAGTTGGAAGCTGGAGTTGGCCAATCAACCCTGTGAATCTTCCCTGCTGTTCAATAAGTAGATCTGAATACTCTACATTCTGCCTACACCCCCCCGCTTTGCTTAGCAAGAATCAAACCATCTCTGCCTTAAAAATATTCCACGACTCCGTTACCACTGCCTTTTGAGAAAGAGTTCCAAAGACTCATGACCCACTGAGAGAAGAAAATCCTCATCACTGTCTTGAAGGAGCGACACCTTTATTTTTAACAGCAACTGCTAATTCTAGGTTCTACCACAAGAGGCAGCATCCACTCCTCATGACCCTGCCCAGATCTTACTCTCCTGACCTCCAATGGCTACAAGCCCAGTCCGTCCAAACTCTCCGCATAAGGACAACCTGCCCATGGCAAGTCTCAGTCTGTAGGTAAAAACAAGGACTGCAGATGCTGGAAACCAGAGTCTAGATCAGAGTGGTGCTGGAAAAGCACAGCAGGTCAGGCAGCATCCGAGGAGCAGGAAAATCGGCGTTTCGGGCATTCCTGATGAAGGGCTTTTGCCCGAAACGTCGAATTTCCTGCTCCTCGGATGCTGCCTGACCTGCTGTGCCTTTCCAGCATCACTCGAATCAAGTCTCAGTCTGGGTAGACCTTCTCTGAAATGCATATGCTCCCTTCCTTAAATATGGGGACCAACACTGTACACAGTACCCACCAATGCTGCGTTCAACTATACATAAGAACATAAGAATGAGGAACAGGAGGAGACCATCTGGCTGATCTTTCAATGGCCTCAGCTCTACTTACCCAGCTGCTCACCACAATCCTTAATCCTTTAACTTGCCTTAAAAACATTCACCGAGGTAACCTCAAACTGCTTCACTGGGCGGGGAATCCCACAGATTCACAACCTTTTGGGTGAAGAAGTTCCTCCTCAGCTCAGTCCCAAATCTCTCCCCCCTTACTTTGAGTTAAAAAATCACACAACACCAGGTTATAGTCCAACAGGTTTATTTGGAAGCACTAGCTTTCAGAGCCCTGCTCCTTCAGGAGGTGGTTGTGGCGAATAAGATCGTAAGACACACAATTTATAGCGAAAGTTTACAGTGTGATGTCACTGAAATTATATATGCCCCCTAGTTCGAGTACATTAGCCTCCCTATATTTTCTTTACAATTTCAAAACTTAACTCAGCGCGGGAGAGAAGCATACTTTGTAACACCCCTGGGCATGACCCAGGGGTCCCTCTGATAACATTGATAACTGGTCTCCTGGCGTTTCAGAGCCATCGATGGTTTGATTTGGTGAATGAAGTTGATCTACCCGCCCCAAACACTAGAGGGAGCCAGTTACTCCCAGGACAGAGACATGGACAGAATTAGCTGAAAATGTGTTGCTGGTTAAAGCACAGCAGGTCAGGCAGCATCCGAGGAACAGGAAATTCGACGTTTCGGGCATAAGCCCTTCATCAGGAACAGAATTAGCCCAATCTCGAAGATTTCTTCACATTACTCAGAGGGACAGTCCTGGGGGTGGTTCGCAGACTCTGTGAAAGACTTATACCCCAGAATTAGAGTAGATTCCCTACAGTGTGGAAACAGGCCCTTCGGCCCAACAAGTCCACACCAACCCTCCGAGAAGAGCAACCCACCCATTCCCCTACATTTACCCATGACTAATCCACCTAACACTGCGGGCAATTTAGCATAGCCAATGCACCTGACCTGCACATCTTTAGACTGTGGGAGGAACCGGAGCACCTGGAGGAAACCCACACAGACACTGGGAGAATGTGCAAACTCCACACAGACAGTCGAACCCTGGTCCCTGGCACCGTGAGGTAGCAGTGCTAACCACTGAGCTACCGTGCCGCCCAGTCGCAGGAGTCACATTGAGATGACAGAAAGCAAGAACGGAATTTTGTCAGTGAGGAGAGAAGGACGATCATTCGGCCTGTCAATCCTGCTCAGCCATTCAACGTCACCATGGTGAGCATGGGCTTCACAATCTGGCTTGTTCCTCTGTCTCTCGATACCCCGAGAAACTAAAAATATCTCTATCCTTGCCTCAGTGATGGAGCAGCCCTCTCAGGGAGACAGCTACAAAGATTCACAAGCTTCAAAGTCAATTAATTTCTCCTCATCTCAGTCTGAGGGTCAACCCCTTGTCCTGAAACAGTGTCCGTGTTTTAAATTCCCTGCCCCATTTCATGCAGACACGGGGAGAATGTGCAAACTCCACACAGTCACCCCAGGCTGGAATGAAACCCTGGTCTCTGGCGCTGTGAGGCAGCAGTGCTAACCACTGAGCAACCCTTTAATCCTACACTGCCCCTGCCTTTGATTACCTTGCCAACATTGACCCCATCAAACTCCCTCGAGTTTGATATGCTTCCATCTCGTGTTGGGACACAGGAGACTTACAGAACAGCACAGACAGGGACAAAGTTATACAGAGGGACTCAACACCCAGGATTGTTCCCCTTAGAGCACAGGAGGTCAAAGGGTGAGTTCACAAGATTAACTCAGGAGCATTTGTTAACCATTGGGCCAGCATTTATTCCCCATTGCCCAGTTACGTGTTAGTCTCATTGCTGTGGGTCTTGTGTAGGCCAGACCAGGTAGGGATGGAAGATTTCCTTTCCCAAAGGACATTAGTGAACCCGAAGGGGTTTTAACAGCAATCACTGGTGGTTAGATAGCTGTAATTAAACTAAGCTTTTTCACTTCAGATGTTTGTCTTCCCCCACATTGAAGTCAACTTTCACCAGGTGCTGTAGTGGGAGTCACTCCACATTCTCTGAGTGAAGAAAACCCAGTGACGTTTGGATGACACCTCCCGAGCAGACTGAAGGCTCACCCATCAGTAAAAGGGGTTGAGGTGATGGAAGGGAGAAGCTTTGGGAGGTGGGGCAATGGGGGATAATTTGAGCTGTTGAATGGACCACCTGGAAGGGGCATTAACATTGGCAGGTGATGGTCTAATGGTATTGCTATGAGACTATTAATCCAGGCAACCAGGTAATGTTCCATGGCTCTGCGTTCAGATCCCAGAGGGTGCAATTTAAATTCAATCAATTAGTGATGACCAGGAAACCTGTTGCTGATTGTCAGGAAAAGAAAGGGTCAGTGCTGAGGGAGTGGGCCCTGTCGGAGGGTCAGTGCTGAGGGAGTGGGCACTGTCAGAGGGTCAGTGCTGAGGGAGTGGGCACTGTCAGAGGGTCAGTGCTGAGGGAGTGGGCACTGTCAGAGGGTCAGGGCTGAGGGAGTGGGCACTGTCGGAGGGTCAGTACTGAAGGAGCGCTGTGCTGTCGGAAGGTCAGTGCTGAGGGAGTGTGGCACTGTCAGAGGGTCAGTGCTGAGGGAGTGCCGCACTCTCGGAGGGTCAGCGCTGAGGGAGCACCGCACTGTTGGAGGGTCAGTGCTGAGGGAGTGCCACATTGTCGGACGGTCAGTGCTGAGGGATCAGACACTGTTGGAGGGTGAGCGCTGAGGGAGCGGGCACTGTCGGAGGGTCAGTGTTGAGGGAGCGGGCACTGTCAGAGGGTCAGTGCTGAGGGATCAGGCACTGTCGAAGGGTGAGCGTTGAGGGAGTGGGCACTGTCGGAGGGTCAGGGCTGAGGGAGAGATCCAAAGGTAGTGATGTGGTCCTTTAAATGAGACATTAAAGTGAGACTTGTCTATTATAGACATGAAACAATGCACCTATCCTTAGATACTGCTAAAGGAGTGTTAGGAATGCTATCAAAATAAAATCATTGAAACAAGGGGTTGGCCATTCAGCCCCCAAGCCTATGCTCCCATTCCAGGTGATGGCTGGTCACTTCTCTCAACACCATTTCCCAGATCTTTTAAGCTCCTTCATTCCTAGAAATCTTTGAATTTTTCTCTTGAACATACACAATAACTGAGCTTACATATTGTAGACATGCTTCTGTCAAATTATTCACTGCAGCAACTCGCAAACCTCCCCAGACCGCACCGTCCAAACCTACGGCCACATCCATCTCGATACATGGGAACACCACCCTCTGCAAGTTCCCCTTCAACCTGACTTGGAAATATATCGCTGTTCCTTCACGGTCACTGGGTTGGAATCCTGGAATTCCCTCCCTGACAATATTGTCGGTTTTCTTAGATATCAAGGACTGTAGTAGTTTAAGAAGGGAGCTAACATCCACCAGCCAAGACCAGGTCTTGTTACTGAAATTTTGAAAACTGCGATGAAATTGAAGAGAAGGATTGTTCGGGTTCCTGACATTAGTTGCACCCAGTAGCTGCACCAGCGTCAAGGCCATGGTCATCCGAAACCAACTGCATTGGGCTAGCTTTGTTCTTAGGGTGCCTGTGTTCCCACAACCAAAGCACATTGTCTTTGCCAAGCTCAAGGAAGCCAATTGAACGAGAGGAGGACAAAAGGAGTTTTCAAAGATTCTCTGAAGGCTTCCTTCAAGAAATGGAGCGTAGATGTCAATGCGTGGGAGACCCTCGTTCAAATGAAACTGTCTTGGAGGAAGTTCCTGTTTGAAGGGGCACAATTTGTGGGTGGCACGGTGGCACAGTGGTTAGCACTGCTGCCTCACAGCGCCAGAGACCCGGGTTCAATTCCTGACTCAGGCGACTGACTGTGTGGAGTTTGCACATTCTCCCAGTGTCTGCGTGGGTTTCCTCCGGGTGCTCCGGTTTCCTCCCACAGTCCAAAGATGTGCGGGCCAGGTGAATTGGCCATGCTAAATTGTCCATAGTGTTAGGTAAGGGGCAAATGTAGGGTATGGGTGGGTTATGCTTCGGCGGGTCGGTGTGGACTTGTTGGGCCGAAGGGCCTGTTTCCACACTGTAAGAAGACCCATCAGCAAGAGGTAGGATGGAAAATAAACTGGAGAAAGGAATGCTAGCTATCTCAAGGTCAAGGGCCAATGCTGCTTCCCTGAAACTCTTACCAGTGAGTGGTCAGAGATGTGGCTGCAGGATCACCACCCACACAAGGACCCATAGAATCCATGACCAGTGAGACAGAATTTCTGAGGTGGATAATGACACTTGTTAGCGAGTAATTGAGGACAATGTTGATTGTTACACCTTGCAGCGTGTATGATGGTCAGTGCTTTTCCTTATGGGACAGTACCAGCCAGGCCTCCAAGGTAGCGGGAAATGCTTTGAGGCATTTCAGAAAGTTGCTATATAAATTTAATTTTCTCGCCAGCCGCAACCGCAGGATTTGAAAAGCAGGTGAAGCCGGTGTATAGGTTCGGAGAGTGTCTTGTTGGCAGAGCACACCTTTATTAAAGGTTGTGTTTGTCAGGAGGAAGAATCACTTGGATCGATCACTTTTTAAAAATATATTTATTCAGTTTGTGGGATGGCAGTGTCACTGGCTGGGCCCAGCATTTATTGCCCGTCCCTAATTGCCCCTTGAGAGGGTGGGGGGGGCTGGTGGTGAGCTGCCTTCTTGAACAGTCCACCTGCTGTGGGTTGACCCACAATGCCCTTAGGGAGGGGATTCTCGAGTTTTGACCCAGATCACTTGATTTAATAATTCCTTTGATAAATAATCTTTGGCTGGTTTTTATGAACTCTACTGAATTGAATTGGTTCTCCTATCACACTTACCAGTAACTAACAGAGTGGGCTGGAAATTGAGACAGAAATAATGGTGTGTGATTGAAGTTTTGCAGTTGTTAATGTTCATTTGCAAAACCTGAAGTGAAGGAGCTACCCATGAAATATGAACCCGCACAAATGGCTGATTGCCTCCAAAATTAATAAAAATTGCATCTTGCCTTCAATCTCCCAAAAGGTTCTTAAAATTTACTGATCAGTGTATTAACTGTTCGGTGAAGGTGCCACAGAAATTCAGGTCATTAAAAGTCTAAGTTACCTTTCACTGACACATGATGTTGTCAGCAGAATCTCTCTCGGCCAGAGAGGAAACAACTCAGATTATCCAATCCCATTCCCTCACCGAGTAAATTGTTGGAAATCGAGAGAATTTGAATAACGGAAAGAACTGAGAATGCTGGAAGTCAGACACAAGAACAGAAATTGATGGAGAAACTCAGCAGGTCTGACAGTATCTATGGAAAGAGAAAGCAGAATGAATGTTTTGGGTCCAATGACCCTGCTTCAGCACTGATTGGAAGTGGTTGGTATTCCCACAAGGCCTCACTGAGGAAGTGCAGCATTCCTACAGACACCTGGGAATCACTGGCCCAAGACAATCCAAGTGGAGGAGCACCATCCAGGAAGTTGTTGAGCACCTTGAGACTAGCTCTCGGGTAAAAATGGAATCCGGGAGAAAAGAGTGCAAGGTGCGCACTGCCACACCAACATCCCACAACCAGCTGATGAAGGAGTGTCGCTCCGAAAGCTAGTGCTTCCAATTAAAGCTGTTGGACTATAACCTGGTGTTGTGTGATTTTTAACTTTGTCCACCCCAGTCCGACACTGTTTCCTCCAAATCATGACCCCCTTCCCATGACCACCACCTACCCCAAGTATAACAGTGTCCGCGGTAGCTGCATCGGTCTGTACTGCCGCCTACAGACTCACCCTGGGAGGGGGAGAGAGTCATCTTCCTCTGTGAGGGCCAGCCAATGATGATAATGGTATGAGTGCTGAAGGTGGGGTGGGGGGGAGATGGGTTGGAATAAATGATAGGTGGAGATACAGACCAGAGGAAGGAAGCACGATAGATCAGGTAAAGATCAACCTGGGAGAATCGATAGCTGCTAATTGGGGACCATTGACAGGTGACAGTGGGTAGTTGGTGGTAGCAGACCATGTGATGACATGGCCTGGTGTGTGGGGGTTGGCGTAATGAAGTGGGAGAGCTCAGACCCTAAAGTTGTTGAACTCAATATTGAGTCCTAAAGGCTGCAGGGTCCCCCAAGCGGAAAATGAGGTGCTGTTCTTCCAGCCTGCACTGAGCTACACTGGAGCACTGCAGCCAGTCAGGGGACAGAGAGGCTGGTCAGGGGACAGAGAGGCTGGACAGGGGACAGAGAGGCTGGTCAGGGTACAGGGGTGGGCTGTGAAAGTGGCAGGTGATGGGAAGCTCAAGGACCGTGGGCAGAACGTGGGTGTCCAGTGAAGTGATCACACAGTCCACGCTTTGTGTCCCCAGTGACGACATTGTGAGCAGCAAACATAGTCGACTCATGGAGGGTAGATATCCTTCCGTAAGTGGAATAGTGAACCAGGTGAGTTTTGAGTGACAATCAGTAATAATTACATAATAAAGATAAATTTCTGCGAATGCCGGAAGTCTGAAACAAACAGAGAAAGCTGGAGAAACTCAGCAGGTCTGTCAGCACAGGAACAGACCCTTCGGCCCAACCAGTCCATGCCGACCATAATCCCAAACTAAACTAGTCCCACCTTCCTGCTCCTGGCCCATATCTCTCCAAACCCTTTCCCAATTCATGTACGTATCCAAAACGTGTTTTAAATGTTGTAACTGAGCCCACATCCACCACTCCCTCATGAAGTTCATTTCACACGTGAATTACTGTCTTTGTAAAAAAAATTGCCCCTCATGTCTTTTTAAAACCTCTGTCCTCTCACCTTAAAAATATGTGCACCCCCTCCCCCACCCCCCACCGTCTTGAAATCTCCCACCCTAGGGAAAAGATATTATAGAGGAGAAACAGGGTTAATGTTTTGGGACCGGCCTGACCTTGGGGAGCTATAGGTGATATTCTGAAGGCCTCACTGTACTGTTACCACCTTGGGCCCCCCCGTGAGTTACAGCACACTATAGTTTCCAGCTCAGAGCAGCTCCCCACTTCAGTGATTTGTGTTGTTGCTGTAATCCTCTGTGACAATCACAGATCACAAAACACAAGGCTTTGCAGCGTTTTTTTGACACGGTCTGGCGTTTAACAGGCCTTAGGGGACCCTCCTCCTAACTTGGCCACATTGCCTGAGCCGGGGATGGGGTCAGGTTACAGAGAGAGGGAGGAGGGACTGGTACATGGAGTTGCCCTTTTAAGAGGCTGTCTGGCTGATTGCTGAGAATGTGGATGAGATCAGAGGGGAGTATTGGGCATTTTCTGTGGTGTTTTTCTCTCTCTCTCTCGTTCGCCAGGGGTTTGACCCCTGTGAGGTTCAAATACAGGGTCAGACTGGGTGCCCTGTCCCCTCACCCAGGGAAGGGGCTGCCAGCTGGGGAGCCTGATTGTCCAAGGCTATTTCCACTTTAAGAGGCAGTCCCTGCTGATACCTGCTGAGATGGATGGGTTAAGCTGCTAGGGTTTGGATGTAGTTGTTGTTAGCTCAGTTTCTGTGTCAGAGAGAGACAGGGGCAGGCAGCAGCAGCCATGGATTTCAACGTCAAGAAACTGGCTTCAGACGCTGGGGTTTTCTTCAGTCGAGCCGTTCAGGTAAGGAGCTGTTTGCCCAGGCTACCCACACCCCTCCCCACCCCCCCACCCCGCCTCCCTGCACCTACCCCAGGGGGAGGGATGATGGGGGCACACTCCAGGAGGCTTGCTCTGAGAGGCCTTTACATGGGAGGGACACCAAGGGCACAGTGTACACCCCTCAGGGGGAGGGGGACAGTGTACACCCCTCAGGGGGAGGGGGACAGAGTACACCCCTCAGGGGGACAGTGTACACGCCTCAGGGGGAGGGGGACAGTGTACACGTCTCAGGGGGACAGTGTACACGTCTCAGGGGGACAGTGTACACGTCTCAGGGGGACAGTGTACACGCCTCAGGGGGAGGGGGACAGAGTACACGTCTCAGGGGGACAGTGTACACACCTCAGGGGGAGGGGGACAGTGTACACGCCTCGGGGTACAGTGTACACGTCTCAGGGGGAGGGGGACAGAGTACACGTCTCAGGGGGACAGTGTACACGCCTCAGGGGGAGGGGGACAGAGTACACGTCTCAGGGGGACAGTGTACACGCCTCAGGGGGAGGGGGACAGTGTACACGACTCAGGGGGAGGGGGACAGAGTACATGTCTCAGGGGGAGGGGGACAGTGTACACCCCTCAGGGGGACAGTGTACACGCCTCAGGGGGAGGGGGACAGAGTACACCCCTCGGGGGGGGGGGACGGGGGGGACAGTGTACACGCCTCAGGGGGAGAGGGATGGGTGAACAGTGTACACGCCTCAGGGGGAGGGGGACAGAGTACACGTCTCGGGGAGAGGGGGACAGTGTACACTCCTCAGGGGGAGGTGCACAGGGGGACAGTGTATATGCCTCGGGGACAGGGGGACAGTGTACGCTCCTCAGGGGGAGGGGGACAGGGGGACAGTGTACGCTCCTCAGGGGGAGGGGGACAGGGGGACAGTGTACGCTCCTCAGGGGGAGGGGGAACAGGGGGACAGTGTACACGCCTCAGGGGGAGGGGGACAGTGTACACGCCTCAGGGGGAGGGGGACATGGGGACAGTGTACACGCTTCAGGGGGAGGGAGACAGTGTACACACCTCAGGGGGACCGTATATAATCCTCAGGGGGAGGGGGACAGAGTACACGCCTCGGGGGGAGGGGGACAGGGGAACAGTGTAGGCTCCTCAGGGGGAGGGGGACAGGGGGACAGTGTACACGCCTCAGGGGGAGGGAGACAGTGTACACACCTCAGGGGGACCGTATATAATCCTGAGGGGGAGGGGGACAGAGTGCACGCCTCGGGGGGAGGGGGACAGGGGAACAGTGTAGGCTCCTCAGGGGGAGGGGGACAGGGGGACAGTGTACACGCCTCAGGGGGAGGGAGACAGTGTACACGTCTCAGGGGGAGGAGGACAGTGTACGCTCCTCAGGGGGAGGGAGACAGGGGGACAGTGTACTCGCCTCAGGGGGAGGGGGACAGTGTAGGCTCCTCAGGGGGAGGGGGACAGGGTGGAAAGTGTACACGCCTCAGGGGGAGGGGGACAGGGTGGAAAGTGTACACGCCTCAGGGGGAGGGTGACGGGCGACAGTGTACACGCCTCAGGGGGAGGGGGACAGGGTGGAAAGTGTACATGCCTCGGGGGAGGGGGACAGTGTACACCCCTCAGGGGGAGGGGGACAGAGTACACCCCTCAGGGGGACAGTGTACACGCCTCAGGGGGAGGGGTACAGTGTACACGCCTCGGGGTACAGTGTACACGTCTCAGGGGGACAGTGTACACGCCTCAGGGGGAGGGGGACAGAGTACACCCCTCAGGGGGACAGAGTACACCCCTCAGGGGGACAGAGTACACCCCTCAGGGGGACAGTGTACACGCCTCAGGGGGAGGGGTACAGTGTACACGCCTCGGGGTACAGTGTACACGTCTCAGGGGGACAGTGTACACGCCTCAGGGGGAGGGGGACAGAGTACACGTCTCAGGGGGACAGTGTACACACCTCAGGGGGAGGGGTACAGTGTACACGCCTCGGGGTACAGTGTACACGTCTCAGGGGGACAGTGTACACGCCTCAGGGGGAGGGGGACAGTGTACACGTCTCAGGGGGACAGTGTACACGCCTCAGGGGGAGGGGGACAGAGTACACGTCTCAGGGGGACAGTGTACACGCCTCAGGGGGAGGGGGACAGTGTACACGCCTCAGGGGGAGGGGGACAGAGTACATGTCTCAGGGGGAGGGGGACAGTGTACACCCCTCAGGGGGACAGTGTACACGCCTCAGGGGGAGGGGGACAGTGTACACGCCTCAGGGGGAGGGTGACGGGCGACAGTGTACACGCCTCAGGGGGAGGGGGACAGGGTGGAAAGTGTACATGCCTCGGGGGAGGGGGACAGTGTACACCCCTCAGGGGGAGGGGGACAGAGTACACCCCTCAGGGGGACAGAGTACACCCCTCAGGGGGACAGAGTACACCCCTCAGGGGGACAGTGTACACGCCTCAGGGGGAGGGGTACAGTGTACACGCCTCGGGGTACAGTGTACACGTCTCAGGGGGACAGTGTACACGCCTCAGGGGGAGGGGGACAGAGTACACGTCTCAGGGGGACAGTGTACACACCTCAGGGGGAGGGGTACAGTGTACACGCCTCGGGGTACAGTGTACACGTCTCAGGGGGACAGTGTACACGCCTCAGGGGGAGGGGGACAGAGTACACGTCTCAGGGGGACAGTGTACACGCCTCAGGGGGAGGGGGACAGTGTACACGCCTCAGGGGGAGGGGGACAGAGTACATGTCTCAGGGGGAGGGGGACAGTGTACACCCCTCAGGGGGACAGTGTACACGCCTCAGGGGGAGGGGGACAGTGTACACGCCTCAGGGGGAGGGGGACAGAGTACACCCCTCGGGGGGGGGGGGCCGGGGGGGACAGTGTACACGCCTCAGGGGGAGAGGGATGGGTGAACAGTGTACACGCCTCAGGGGGAGGGGGACAGAGTACACGCCTCGGGGAGAGGGGGACAGTGTACACTCCTCAGGGGGAGGTGCACAGGGGGACAGTGTATATGCCTCGGGGACAGGGGGACAGTGTACGCTCCTCAGGGGGAGGGGGACAGGGGGACAGTGTACGCTCCTCAGGGGGAGGGGGACAGGGGGACAGTGTACGCTCCTCAGGGGGAGGGGGACAGGGGGACAGTGTACGCTCCTCAGGGGGAGGGGGACAGGGGGACAGTGTACGCTCCTCAGGGGGAGGGGGACAGGGGGACAGTGTACACGCCTCAGGGGGAGGGGGACAGTGTACACGCCTCAGGGGGACGGGGACATGGGGACAGTGTACACGCCTCAGGGGGAGGGGGACAGTGTACACGCCTCAGGGGGACGGGGACATGGGGACAGTGTACACGCCTCAGGGGGAGGGGGACAGTGTACACGCCTCAGGGGGAGGGGGACAGTGTACACGCCTCAGGGGGACGGGGACATGGGGACAGTGTACACGCTTCAGGGGGAGGGAGACAGTGTACACACCTCAGGGGGACCGTATATAATCCTCAGGGGGAGGGGGACAGAGTACACGCCTCGGGGGGAGGGGGACAGGGGAACAGTGTAGGCTCCTCAGGGGGAGGGGGACAGGGGGACAGTGTACACGCCTCAGGGGGAGGGAGACAGTGTACACACCTCAGGGGGACCGTATATAATCCTGAGGGGGAGGGGGACAGAGTGCACGCCTCGGGGGGAGGGGGACAGGGGAACAGTGTAGGCTCCTCAGGGGGAGGGGGACAGGGGGACAGTG
This sequence comes from Hemiscyllium ocellatum, assembly GCF_020745735.1. Lineage (NCBI taxonomy): Eukaryota > Metazoa > Chordata > Chondrichthyes > Orectolobiformes > Hemiscylliidae > Hemiscyllium > Hemiscyllium ocellatum. The sequence continues at coordinate 61,094,116 of NC_083421.1, forward strand.
TACACGCCTCAGGGGGAGGGAGACAGTGTACACGTCTCAGGGGGAGGAGGACAGTGTACGCTCCTCAGGGGGAGGGAGACAGGGGGACAGTGTACTCGCCTCAGGGGGAGGGGGACAGTGTAGGCTCCTCAGGGGGAGGGGGACAGGGTGGAAAGTGTACACGCCTCAGGGGGAGGGGGACAGGGTGGAAAGTGTACACGCCTCAGGGGGAGGGGGACAGGGTGGAAAGTGTACACGCCTCAGGGGGAGGGGGACAGGGTGGAAAGTGTACACGCCTCAGGGGAAGGGTGACGGGGGACAGTGTACACGCCTCAGGGGGAGGGGGACAGGGTGGAAAGTGTACATGCCTCGGGGGAGGGGGACAGAGTACATGCCTCAGGGGGAGGGGGACAGGGGAACAGTGTACACGCCTCAGGGGGAGAGGGACAATGTACACGCCTCAGCGAGAGGGGGACAGTGTACACACCTCAGGGGGAGGGGGACATGGGGACAGTGTACACGCTTCAGGGAGAGGGAGACAGTGTACACACCTCAGGGGGAGACGGAGGGGGAACAGTGTGCACTCCTCAGGGGGACTGTGTATACTCCTCAGGGGGAGGGGCACAGGGGGACAGTGTACACGCCTGAGGGGGAGGGGGACAGGGGGACAGTGTATACGCCTCAGGGGGTGGGGGACAGTGTACACGCCTCAGGGGGACGGGGGACAGTGTACACGCCTCGGGGGAGGGGCACAGGGCGAGTGTACACGACTCAGGGGGACAGGGGATAGTGTACACGCCTGAGGGGGAGGTGGACAGAGGGACAGGGTACACGCCTCAGGGGAGGCGGAGGGGGCACAGGGTACACTCCTCAGGGGGAGGGGGCACAGGGTACACTCCTCAGGGGAAGGAGGACATGGGGACAGTGTACATGCCACAGGGGGAGGGGGACATGGGGACAGTGTACACGCCTCAGGGGGAGGGGTCTGGGGACAGTGTACACGCCTCAGGGGGAGGGGTCGGGGGACAGTGTACACGCCTCATGGGGAGGGTGACAGGGGAACAGTGTACACGCCTCGGGGAAGGGGGACAGAGGGGAGAAGGAAACAGTGTTGACGCCTCAGTGGAAGGGGTCAGGGGGACAGTGTACACGCCTCATGGGGAGGGTGACAGGGGGACAGTGTACACGCCTCAGGCGGAGGGGGACAGGGGAACAGTGGACACGCCTCAGGGGGAGGGGGACAGTGTACACTCCTCAGGGGGAGGGGGACAGGGGAACAGTGGACATGCCTCAGGGGGAGGGGGACAGTGTACACTCTTCAGGGTGAGGGAGACAGTGTACACGCCACAGGGGGAGGGGGACAGTGTACACTCCTCAGGGGGAGGGGGACATGGGGACAGTGTACACTCTTCAGGGGGAGGGGGACAGTGTACATGCCTCAGGGGGAGGGGGACATGGGGACAGTGTACATGCCTCAGGGGGAGGGGGACATGGGGACAGTGTACACGCCTCAGGGGGAGGGGGACATGGGGACAGTGTACACGCCTCAGGGGGAGGGGGACATGGGGACAGTGTACACGCCACAGGGGGCAATGTCAGGGGGACAGTGTACATGCCTCAGGGGGAGGGGATAGGGGACAGTGTACACGCCTGAGGGGGAGGGGGACAGGGGGACATTGTACACGCCTCGGGGAGGGGACAGTGTACACGGCTCAGGGGGAGGGGGTCAGGGGGACAGTGTACATGCCTCAGGGGGAGGGGGTCAGGGGGACAGTGTACATGCCTCAGGGGGTGGGGGCAGTGTACACTCCTGAGGGTGACAATGTACATGCCTCAGGGGGAAGGGGACAGTGTACATGCCTCGGGGAGGGGTCAGGACGACAGTGCACACTCCTCAGGGGGAGGGGGGCAGGAGGACAGTGTACATGCCTCAGGGGGAGGGGGACAGGGGGACAGTGTACACTCCTCATGGGGAGGGAGACAGGGGGACAGTGTACTTGCCTCAGGGGGAGGGAGACAGGGGGAGAGGGAGACAGTCTACACGCCTCAGGGGAGGGGGACAGTGTACACACCTCGGGACGGGTGGAGAGGGGGACAGTGTACATGCCTCGGGGGGGGGGAGAGAGAGAAAGAGAGAGAGAGAGTGAGTGAGTGTGTTGGGGAAGGGGGACAGAAGCAGAGGGGGACTGAGGGAGGGGGAGACGGGGTCAGGGGTGAGAGGGGTTCGAGTAGAAGAGAGCGACAGGGGGAGTGTGGGCTGGGGGAGAGAGGGACAGGGAGAGAGGGAATGGGGGAGGGGAGTGGGACAGGGGCAGAGCGACAGGGTGAGACCCAGACCCAGACCCAGAGATGGTGACGGAAACAGAGGGTGTAACAAATGAGGCTCCGCGAGACTGTAATGAGCAGGATGCCGAATCCCTCCAGTGTCAGATCCCAGCAGCTGGAATGGTCTGATGGTGTGACACTTTAACCCCTCCAGACTCAGGACGGCTGGGAAACTGAACCGTTTTCTAAGATGAATTTGAATGTAACCGTTGTTGTTTGGGAGGTGGTGGAGGGTAGATTTCGATCCAGGTTAAAGTCTGTGTGTAACTTCAGACAGGAGTTCTCTGCTGAGCTTGAGACCAGAATTCATCATTTTATATAAAGGTGCTGGTTAATTATACTGCGCTGAGCCAGACCTGGCATTAATCTCTGCCCCAACGCAGGAGCTGCTAACAATTCCTGCCACAATTCTTCAATTTGACTAATTATTCCGTTTCCCGGCCTGGCACAGGTCAGCACAAGATCTGTGAGGAATCCTGTCACAATTAACATCACGTCGGTTTGAGGATTTATAAACAGCTCCTTTTCAGTGAACTTTGGGGCTTGTTTAGTCGAATGTGCTAATCTTGTGCTGGTTATGAGTAAGCGTGGGTAAGACTAGGAATGTAGGGTCATGTTGATAATGCAGCAGGGAGGCCACTCAGCCCACTGTGTTGGTGTTGGATGGAGGCCCGCTCCCCACCTACCCAGAACTTCAACACAATGGTCCATGTCATCACTCAAAGCCCTGATTTGGATCTGCCTCACAACGCTGTTTCTGAGGAGATTCTGGAACTTACTGCATAAAGTAAACCCCTCCTCCCGTTGGGCCTTTAGCTCAGGATTCAAATGGTTGTGGGTGTTTTGTCGGGGGGGTGATGAGGTATCAGTGTGTACCTGAGAAAGGGGAAGCTCTCAGCCGGTGTCCTGTGAGGGTTTTAAGGGAGAGAGGCAGGAGGCAGTTAGATTAGATTACTTACAGTGTGGAAACAGGCCCTTCGGCCCAACAAGTCCACACTGACCCGCCGAAGCGTAACCCACCCATACCCCTACATATACCCCTTACCTAACACTACAGGCAATTTAGCACGGCCAGTTCACCTGACCCGCACATCTTTGGACTGTGGGAGGAAACCGGAGCACCCGGAGGAAACCCACGCAGACACGGGGAGAACGTGCAAACTCCACACAGTCAGTCGCCTGAGGCGGGAATTGAACCCAGGTCCCTGGTGCTGTGAGGCAGCAGTGCTAACCACTGTGCCACCGTGCCGCTATGTGGAGTCAGGCCTCAGGTCAGCCATTCAATGGCGAAACAGGCTGGAGGGCCTGCTAGGCCCTGTTCTAGGGGGAAAGCGAGGACTGCACTTGATGGAGATCAGAGTCAAACATGTGGTGCTGGAAAAGCACAGCAGGCCAGGCAGCATCCGAGGAGCAAGAGAGTCGACATTTCATGCAAAATCTCTTCATCAGGAATATCATCTTTATCTTCATTCCTGATGAAGAACTTATGCTGGAAACGCCGACTCTCCTGCTCCTTGGCTGCTGCCTACTCTGGTTCGAGGATTCTGTTTCCGGGCTCGAGCTCCAGACCCTGCGGCCAGGTGACTCCCTGCCTGCACTCCTCCGTGTATTTGGATGACAGGGACCTGGGGAGGGGAGTCTCCTAAATCCAGGAATGTGTTCAGAGGGAATGTTGTTGGTCATATCTCGGTGAGTACGACTCACTTTCTCAGAGAGAGAGAGAGAGACTGTGGTTTTGACCTGGGGCTACACGAGTCTCATTGTGCAGGGGTTCGGTCAGGGAGTCTGGGGTCAGGTTGGAACAGAGTCTGGGCTGCTGCAGGGCCTTCCACAAGGCCCTTAGGAAGAGAGTTCCAGGATTCTGACCCAGCGACACTGAAGGAACGGTGGAGGGAGGGGATGGTACACACTGCTGTTACTGAGCGTCGGTGGTGGAGGGAGGGGATGGTACACACTGCTGTTACTGAGCGTCGGTAGGAGGGAGGGAGGGGATGGTACACACTGCTGTTACTGAGCGTCGGTGGGGGAGGGAGGGGATAGTACACACTGCTGTTACTGAGCGTCATGGGGGGTAGGGAGGGGATGGTACACACTGCTGTTACTGAGCGTCGGGGGAGGGAGGGAGGGGATGGTACACACTGCTGTTACTGAGGGGGGTTGGGTAAGGGAGGGAGGGGATGGTACACACTGCTGTTACTGAGGGGTGGGTGGGGGAGGGAGGGGATGGTACACACTGCTGCTACTGAGTCGGTGGAGGGAGGGAGGGGATGGTACACACTGCTGTTACTGAGGGGTGGGTGGGGGAGGGAGGGGATGGTACACACTGCTGCTACTGAGCATCGGTGGGGGGATGGAGGGGATGGTACACACTGCTGTTACTTAGCGTCGGTGGGGGAGGGAGGGGATGGTACACTCTGCTGTTACTGAGCTTCGATGGGGGAGGGAGGGGATGGTACACACTGCTGTTACTTAGCGTCGGTGGGGGAGGGAGGGGATGGTACACTCTGCTGTTACTGAGCTTCGATGGGGGAGGGAGGGGATGGTACACACTGCTGTTACTGAGCGTCGGTGGGGGGAGGGAGGGGATGGTACACACTGCTGTTACTGAGGGGTGGGTGGGGGAGGGAGGGGATGGTACACACTGCTGCTACTGAGTCGGTGGAGGGAGGGAGGGGATGGTACACACTGCTGTTACTGAGGGGTGGGTGGGGGAGGGAGGGGATGGTACACACTGCTGCTACTGAGCGTCGGTGGGGGGATGGAGGGGATGGTACACACTGCTGTTACTTAGCGTCGGTGGGGGAGGGAGGGGATGGTACACACTGCTGTTACTGAGCTTCGATGGGGGAGGGAGGGGATGGTACACACTGCTGTTACTGAGCGTCGGTAGGAGGGAGGGAGGGGATGGTACACACTGCTGTTACTGAGCGTCGGTAGGAGGGAGGGAGGGGATGGTACACACTGCTGTTACTGAGCGTCGGTAGGAGGGAGGGAGGGGATGGTACACACTGCTGTTACTGAGGGGTGGGTGGGGGAGGGAGGGGATGGTACACACTGCTGTTACTGAGCGTCGGTGGGGGAGGGAGGGGATGTTTGTGGATGTGGCGCTGGGGGCTGCTTTGTCCTGGATGGTGTCAAGCGTCTTGAATGTTATTGGAGCTGCCCCCACTCAGGGCAAGTGGGAAATATTCCATCACGCTCCTGGCTTGGGCCTTGTAGATGGTGGACAGGCTTTGGGGAGTCACTTGCTACAGTATTTCTAGCCTCTGAGCTGCTTTTGTAGTCAGTGTGTTTATGTACTCAGTCCAGTTCAGTTCATCATCAATATAATCTCCAGGATGTTGATAGTGGAGGTGGCATTCAGTGTTGGCAATCCCACTGAATGTCAGGGGGTGATGGTTGGATTCTCTCTTGTTGGAGATGGTCATTGCTGGGGCCAAATGTGACACTTTTTTTGCCAGTTATCAGGCCAAGCCTAGATATTGTTCAGGCCCAGGTCTTGCTGCAGTTGGAGAGGAACTGCTTCAGTATCTGGGGAGTCACGAACAGTACAGAGTATCAGGCATGTTCACTGAGGATTGTGTATTTCTGACCTTATGATGGAGGGAAAGTCTTTGATGAAGCAGCTGAAGATGGTTGGGCCTTGTACACTACCCTGAGGGACTCCTGCAGAGATGTCCTGAAGCTGAGCTGACTGACTTCCAACAACCACAACCAGCATTTACCACTTCCTTCACAGAGCTCAGTTGTACTGGGTTAACACACCCTGTGGACCTCCTCTATGTGACACGGGACTGGCTGTGTGTGTGTGTGTGTGTGTGTGTGTGTGTGTGTGTGAGAGAGAGAGAGCATATGCGAACCTGTGAGTTTGTGTGTGGTGAATGTGTACACATGCATATGTATGTGAGAGTGCATGTTAGCATGTGAGTTTGTGAGTGTGTGTGTGAGCCTTGTGTGTGTGCACCAGTGCACCGGGCGGCATGGTGGCACAGTGGTTAGCACCGCTGTCTCACAGCGCTAGAAACCCGGGTTCAATTCCTGACTCAGCCGACTGCCTGTGTGGAGTTTGCACATTCTCCCCGTGTCTGCGTGGGTTTCCTCCGGGTGCTCTGGTTTCTTCCCACAGTCCAAATATGTGCAGGTTAGGTGAATTGGCCGTGGGAAATTGCCTGTAGTGTTAGGTAAAGGGGTAAATGTAGGGTGGTGGGTGGTGGGTGGTGGGTCGGTGTGGACTCGTTGGGCCGAAGGGCCTGTTTCCACACTAAGTAATCTAATCAATGATATGTGTGTGTGCCTGTGTGTGTGTGTGTGTGTGTCCATCTTGTGTGTGCGTGTGCGTGCCTGTACATGTGTGCACCTTGTGTGTGTATATGTACCTTGTGTGTATGCGCATATGTGTGATTGTGTGCGCGCACGCCCACAATCTCCCTCCCTCCCTCCCTCGCTCCTTGCTGCTGTGGTTTTGAAAGGCTGGCTGTTTTGAAGGTGCTTGTTTTGAGCTCTGACAGATCAAAATTAAATAAAGAACAATGAGGCCTTTCCATGATCTGGGACGTGACAGCCTCCTACACAACGGAGCACTGTTTAACTTGAACCCAATTTCTAATCTCCACTCTAACCCCATAATGTGATTATAATCTTCTGTGCAGATGCAAGTGCACACCTTCAATTTTTGGTATTTTTCTAAGAATCCTGATTTTATTTTTAACTTTCTTTCCTAGCCCCCCCCCCCCCACACACACACACACACACACACACACCTCCTGATGTTGATATGATTAGACTGAGTGGAGCTAACAGGTCAGTAGTGACTGTATGTAATCTAATCTGTTGGTGCTGTACACCAAATGCACAGCCTCCCTGGAAGCAGATGGCTCTGTTACATTCTCTGGGTTGCGTTTTAAAGTGATGGCTGTTCCTCTGCACACTAGATTCTCCACGGATGGGGTGGGAAATCTCATAGGAACCTATATATTTCCAGCAGGACTAGACTGGACAGGAAGGATATTCCTGATGACCACAGAGGCCAGAACCGGGGAGGGGGTCACAGTCTAAAGATACACGGGAGGTACGGAAATGAGGAGGAATGTCTTCAGGAATTCCCTGACACAGGAAGTGGCTGAGACCAAATGGTGTGTTTTCAAGAAGAAGTTAATTATAGTTCACAAACTAAAGAGACCAAAGGGTATTGGGCAGAAAGCAGGGACAGGACACTGTCATGATGATCAGCCATGATCGTATTGAATGGCGGGGCAGACTTGAAGGGCCGAATGGCCTACTCCTGTTCCTTATATTTCAGGGTGGTAGCCTATAACTAACGGAGTGTCACAGGGATCAGGTTGGGGACTCCATTATTTTCAATGGATATTAAAGACTTGGATGAGGTGAGAGAATGTGCAGGGGCAATGTTTGTGGATGACACATAAAGGGTGGGGTGGGGAGTCAAGTTGTGAGGATGAGACACAGAGTCTGCAGAGGGAGACAGACAGGTTAAGGGAATGAACAAAAACTTTACAGATGGCACGTAACATTGGAAAACTCTGAGGTACAAAGTACAAAGGGATCTGGGAGTGCTCGTCGAGGATTCTCTAAAGGTAAACATGCAGGTTGAGTTCGTGATTACGAAAGCGAATGCAATGTTGTCATTTATCTCAAGAGGGTTGGAATATAAAAGCACCATTGTGCTACTGAGATGTTATAAAGCTCTGGTTAGGCCCCATTTGGAGTACTGTGTCCAGTTTTGGTCCCCACACCTCAGGAAGGACATACTGGCACTGGAACGTGTCCAGCGGAGATTCACACGTATGATCCCTGGAATGGTTGGTCTAACATATGAGGAACGGCTGAGGATCCTGGGATTGTATTCATTGGAGTTTAGAAGATTAAGGGGAGACTTAATAGAAACTTACAAGATAATACATGGCTTGGAAAGGGTGGACGCTAGGAAATTGTTTCCGTTAGGCGAGGAGACTAGGACCCATGGACACAGCCTTAGAATTAGAGGGGGTCAATTCAGAACAGAAATGCGGGGACATTTCTTCAGCCAGAGAGTGGTGGGCCTGTGGAATTCATTGCCGCAGAGTGCTGTGGAGGCCGGGACGCTAAATGTCTTCAAGGCAGAGATTGATAATTCCTTGTGACATCAAGAATCTAAGGGCTAAGGGGAGAATGCGGATAAGTGGAGTTGAAATGCCCATCAGCCATGATTGAATGGCGGAGTGGACTCGATGGGCTGAATGGCCTTACTTCCACTCCTATATTTTATGGTCTTATGGTAATGCACTTTGACAGGAAGAAGAGAGGAGCTGCATATTATTTCAGTGGAGAAAGACTGCAGAAAGTGCAAACAGAGGGATTTTGTGCATAAATCACAAAAAGCTAGTTCAGTGGGTAATAGGGAAGGCAAGTGGAATGTTGGCCTTTCCATTCAAAGGGAATGGAGTTTAAAAATAGGGGTGTCTTGCTAAACTACACAAAGGCCAGTCAGATCACAGCGGGAATACTGAACAGTTAATCCACTACGTGAGGAATGAGACCTGCATTGAGAAGGTTCACTCGGCTAATCCCTGAGAATGGAGGGACTGCATTAGGAGGAGAGGTTGAGCGGGCCAGGCCTGTACTCATTGGGGTTTAGAAGAATGGGAGGCGACTGTATTGAAACAGACAGGATAGTCCGTGGGCTGGGCAGGGTCAATGGGGCCAGTTCCTATCCCCCTTGTGGGTGGGTTGAAGACCAGAGGAAATACGTGGTGACCCAATTAGGTCAGGGATGAGGAGGAGTTTCTTCTGTGAGGACTGTGAATCTGTGGAATTCTTATTTTATTCCCTCGTGGAGTGTGGGAGTCCAGTATTTATTGCCCATCCCTAGTTGCCCCTTGAGAAGGTGGGGGTGAGCTTCCTTCTGGAACCGCTGCAGTCCATGTGCTGTGGGTTGACCCACAATGGCCTTAGGGAGGGAATTCCAGGATCCTGACCCAGTGACATTGAAGGAACAGCGATATATTTCCAAGTCACGATGGTGAGGGGCTTGGAGGGGATTTTGCACAGTTTTTAAAAAGAATCATTCATGAGATAAGGGTGTCACTGGCTAGGCCAGGGTTTATTATCCATCTCTAATTGCCCAGAGGGCAGTTGAGAGGCAACCCCATTGCTGCAGGTCTGGAGTCATGTGTAGGCCCGGCCAGTTAAGGACGGCAGTTTTCTTCCCTAAAGGACATTAGTGACCCAGATGGGATTTTCCGACAATGGATTCATGGTCGTCATTAGACTCTTAAATCCAGATTTTTTAAAACTTGAGTTCAAATTTCACCATCTGCAATAGTGAGATTCAAACCCAGGTCATGAGAACATTACCTGGCTTTTGCCCGAAATGTCGATTTTCCTGCTCCTCAGATACTGCCTGACCTGCTGTGCTTTTTCAGCACCACACTCTGATCTAAACTCTGGTTTCCAGCATCTGCAGTCCTCACTTTTGCCTGGCTGGATTACCAGTCCAGCGGTAATACCTCTAGGCCATCACCTCCCTGGTGTTCCCATCAACCTACTGCCCTTGTACTTCCAGGTGGAAGTGGTCATGGGTTTGGAAGGTGGTGTGTGAGGATCTTTGGTGAATTTACTACAGAGGCTGGGTCACTGATCACATGGGAGGCTGAGAGAAACAGGTTTAATCAGTGAGAGGAATGGGGGAATTATGGGGAAAAGGCAATTTGAAGATAATCAGATTAGCCACATGCTCACTGAGTGGCGGAACAGACTGAATGGCCTACAGAATGATGGGCTGAATGGCCTACTTCTCTTTTATCTTATCTTGATACATTGACTAATCTGTTTAATCTACTTTGTCAAAGGGCAGTCAGGTATAACTGCAGATGCTGGGTCCTCAAAGTGTACATTGCCTTAATGTGACACAACGTAAAATGGTGTTTTTCCCAAAAGAGCTTGTGTTGAGGGGTAGCCAGGGATTTTTTTTTAAGATTACTTACAGTGTGGAAACAGGCCCTTCGGCCCAACAAGTCCACACCAACCCGCCGAAGTGCAACCCACCCCTACATATACCCCTTACCTAACACTATGGGTAATTTAGCATGGCCAATTCACCTGACCCGCACATCTTTGGACTGTGGGAGGAAACCGGAGCACCTGGAGGAAGCCCACGCAGACACAGGGAGAACGTGCAAACTCCACACAGTCAGTCGCCTGAGGCGGGAATTGAACCTTGGTCTCTGGTGCTGTGAGGCAGCAGTGCTAACCACTGTGCCACCCCGCTATGAGCACCCATTAACCCACAGAAACGTGCCTGCACTCTGAATAACCTTGGTGTCGAAAGCATGAATGCATGGGCTTTATAAGCGACAGGGCATGATGTTACCCTTGGAGTAGATCAACACGTGGAATAATAGATCCAATCTCTCAATTATATTCCCCGTGACTGAAGTAACTGCCTATTGTATCCTTTTTTTAAAGAGTTACAAGAGGCCAATAGCAGTAGACTCTGTACGATGCCAAGAAATCTTTGACCTGGTAGAACCAGTGTTGTTGGAGCATAGAGACGTTGGGCCATAGGGATGTACAGCACAGAAACAGACCCTTCAGTCCAACTCATCCATGCCGACCAGATATCCTAACCTAATCTAATCCCATTTGCCAGCACTTGGCCCAGATCCCTCTAAACCCTTCCTATTCGTATACCCATCCAGATGCCTCTTAAATGTTGTAATTGTACCAGCCTCCACCACTTCCTCTGGCAGCTCATTCCATACACACTCCACCCTCTGAGTGAAAAAGTTGCCCCTTAGGTCTCTTTTATATTATTCCCCTCTCACCCTAAACCTATGTCGTCTACTTTTAGATTCCCCCACCCCAAGGAAAAGACTGTGCCTATTTATCCTATCCACATGATTTTATAAACTTCTGTAAGGTCACCCCTCAGCCTCCGACGCTCCAGGGAAAACAGTCCCAGCCTATTCAGGCTTTCCCTTAGCTCAAACCCTCCAACCCTGGCAACATCCTTGTAAACCTTTTTCTAAACCCTTTCAAATTTCCCAACATCCTTCCTGTAGCAGGGAAACCAGAATTGCACGCAATATTCCAGCAGTGGCCTAACCAATGTCCTGTACAGCCGCAACATGACCTCCCAACTCCTGTACTCAATACTCTGACCAATAAAGGAAAGCATACCAAACACCTTCTTCATTATCCTATCTACCTGCGACTCCACTTTCAAGGAGCTATGAACCTGCACTCCAAGGTCTCTTTGGGTATAGTCCCAGAAGTTTTCACTGTTGTCCCTGGTGAGTGGTGAATGGTAAATAATTTGTTTTTGGTTTTTTTGGTCTGTGAGTTGTAAGCTGTTAAATCTCAGGCTGTAGTAAATCTTCCTGATCTCAGTGATAGTTGTGAGGACCAGGGAGATGGGAAGAAATTAATTCTAGTTTCACACTTCTCACACTGCAGTCTTGGTTCAGTGTGTGAGTGTGATGTGGATAAACACATTGAGGCCCACCTCACTGGGGGTTCAGTGTGAAGACACTGAGACGGAGAGTGTAGTTTTCAGCCAGAGGCAACAAGCTGTTAAACACTGATCCTTTCATGATCCTAGATTGCAGACTTCCGCTGCTGATACATGTGGATGTGCTAAGGTCAAATGGGAACAACACACAATGCCATTTTCAATAGCAGTACACCCAGCGATGCAGGCCGTCCACTTTGTTTTTCTTTCTCTCTCTTTTTCTCTCTCTTTTTCTTTCTCTCTTTTTCTTTCTCTCTTTTTCTTTCTCTCTTTTTCTTTCTCTCTTTCTCTCTCTCTCTCTCATTCTCTCTCTTTTTCTCTCTCTCTTTCTCTCTCTCTTTTTTCTCTCTCTCTTTTCTCTCTCTCTTTCTCTCTCTCTTTTTCTCTCTTTCTTTCTCTCTCCCTTTCTCTCTTTCTCTCTCTCTTTTTCTCACTCTCTCTCTTTCTCACTCTCTCTCTTTCTCACTCTCTCTCTTTCTCACTCTCTCTCTTTCTCACTCTCTCTCTTTCTCACTCTCTCTCTTTCTCACTCTCTCTCTTTCTCACTCTCTCTCTTTCTCACTCTCTCTCTTTCTCACTCTCTCTCTTTCTCACTCTCTCTCTTTCTCTCTCTTTCTCTCGTTTTCTTTTTTTTCTTTTTTTCTCTTCCTCTCTTCCTCTCTTCCTCTCTTCCTCTCTTTCTCTTTCTTTCTCTCTTTCTCTCTTTCTCTCTCTCTTTCTCTCTCTCTTTCTCTCTCTCTTTCTCTCTCTCTTTCTCTCTCTCTTTCTCTCTCTCTTTCTCTCTCTCTCTCTTTCTCTCTCTCTTTCTCTCTCTCTTTCTCTCTCTCTTTCTCTCTCTCTCTCTTTCTTTCTCTCTCTTTCTCTCTCTCTCTTTCTCTCTCTCTCTTTCTCTCTCTCTCTTTTTCTCTCTTTTTCTCTCTTTTTCTCTCTCTCTCTTTCTCTCTCTCTCTCTCTCTTTCTCTCTCTCTCTTTCTCTCTCTCTCTTTCTCTCTCTCTTTTTCTCTCTTTTTCTCTCTCTCTCTTTCTCTTTCTCTCTTTTTCTCTCTCTCTCTTTCTCTCTCTCTCTTTCTCTCTCTCTCTTTCTCTCTCTCTTTCTCTCTCTCTCTCTTTTTTTTGTCTCTTTTTTTTTCTCTCTCTCTGTTACCACTCATGCTCCCCTCCACTCACCCATCTCTCTCTCTCTCTTTTCCCCCTCCCCCAGGTACCAGGCTGCAGCCATCTCTGTGAGCTAGCCCATGTTTGTTTTTGATGTATTGCGTGTACCCGGAGTCGGTGCCCAGTCCTCTCCTCGCTGGCAGCTGCAGGATTCCTGTAGACCCTCGGGCCTCAGCTCCTGAGGTACTTTGTGTTAGGTTTATCTCCCATTCTCCTGCTCTCTCTAATGACTCAGTGAATGAAGAGTGATCTGAGATAGGGGTGTATTCTCTGTCAGAAAGTCCCCCTCATTGTTATTGTGATGGAGGAATTAGTGCCAGGAATTGATCAGTAGTTCACGGCCTGAGCTGCCTGCTGCAATCTACTGGTTGCACCTGAACCAGTGAAATGGGCAATTAAAGAGCATTTTAATTTTGAGATGATACAGTGAGACTCTGAGCTGTGTCAGTCTGCTGTTGTGATGCCAGGAATACGTTAACACCATGTGTTGCTGCCTGCATTGTTAAAACTTCCCACTCTGCAGCTCCTGTGTGGAAGGGTTAGAATGGTTTCCATGTGAAATAGGAATAGCATTAGGATCAGGAGGAGGCCGTTTGGCCCCTCAGCCTTCCCTGCTGTCACTAAGACCATGGGTGTTGTGAATACCTCATCTTGCTACCTCAGTTTGATCCCTAAGCTGGGGAACGCATTTGCCTGGTGGGATTACCGCTGGATGTTAATCCAGAGGTGAGTGTGCGGTGCTGGAAAAGCACAGCAGGTCAGGCAGCATCTGAGGAGCAGGAGAATCGACGTTTCAGGTCGGAGCACTTCATCAGGAATCCAGAGGCCCAGGTAATGTTCTGGCGACCTGGGTTCAAATCCCCTCCAAGGCAGATGGTGGAATTTGAATTCAATAAAAACCTGGAATTAAAAATCTAATGATGACCATTGTTGATTGTTGGGAAAATCCCATCTGGTTCACTAATGTCCTTTATGGAAAGAAACCGCCATCCTTACCTGGTCTGGCCTACATGTGACTCCAGACCCACTGCAGTGTGGTTGACTCTTAACCATCCTCTGGGCAATTAGGGATGGATAATAAATGCTGGTCTAGCCAACGATGCACTCATCCCATGATTGAGTTTATAAAAACCTTTCACCTCCCCCACTCCTGGCTTATCAAAACTCTACTCCCCTCTGCCTTCATAATCTCTATTCCCACTATCCTTTTGAGGAAGAGACTTCCAAAAACTGAGGGGAAATATCCTCCTCATCTCTGCCGTAAGTAGGTGACTGCTTACTTTGAACCAGTGATCCTTAGTTCTAGATTCTTCCACAAGAGAAAGCATGTGCCCTGCTGTTATCAGACTGATGAACAGATCCCAATGTGTTGCTGGTCAAAGCACAGCAGGTCAGGCAGCATCTCAGGAATAGAGAATTCGACGTTTCGAGCATAAGCCCTTCATCAGGAATAAGAGAGAGAGAGCCAAGCAGGCTGAGATAAAAGGTAGGGAGGAGGGACTAGGGGGAGGGGCGATGGAGGTGGGATAGGTGGAAGGAGGTCAAGGTGAGGGTGATAGGCCGGAGTGGGGTGGGGGCGGAGAGGTCAGGAAGAGGATTGCAGGTTAGGAGGGCGGTGCTGAGTTGAGGGAACCGACTGAGACAAGGTGGGGGGAGGGGAAATGAGGAAGCTGGAGAAATCTGAATTCATACCTTGTGGTTGGAGGGTTCCCAGGCGGAAGATGAGGCGCTCCTCCTCCAGCCGTCGTGTAGTTGTGTTCTGCCGGTGGAGGAGTCCAAGGACCTGCATGTCCTCGGTGGAGTGGGAGGGGGAGTTAAAGTGTTGAGCCACGGGGTGATTGGGTTGGTTGGTTCGGGCGGCCCAGAGGTGTTCTCTGAAGCGTTCCGCAAGTAAGCGGCCTGTCTCACCAATATAGAGGAGGCCACATCGGGTGCAGCGGATGCAATAGATGATGTGTGTGGAGGTACAGGTGAACTTGTGGCGGATATGGAAGGATCCCTTGGGGCCTTGGAGGGAAGCGAGTGTGGAGGTGTGGGCGCAAGTTTTACATTTCCTGCGGTTGCAGGGGAAGGTGCCGGGGGTGGAGGTTGGGTTGGTGGGGGGTGTGGATCTGACAAGGGAGTCACGAAGGGAGTGGTCCTTGCGGAACGCTGATAGGGGAGGGGAGGGAAATATATCCTTGGTGGTGGGGTCCGTTTGGAGGTGGCGGAAATGGCGGCGGATAATACGTTGTATGCGCAGGTTGGTGGGGTGGTAGGTGAGAACCAGTGGGGTAGGATATGTGGAACAGTCCATCTTCCGCAACTACACTGGCACCACCCCCCACCTTTTCCTCCGCTACATCGATGACTGTATCGGCGCTGCCTCGTGCTCCCACGAGGAGGTTGAACAGTTCATCAACTTTACTAACACCTTCCATCCCGACCTGAAATTCACCTGGACTGTCTCAGACTCCTCCCTCCCCTTCCTAGACCTTTCCATTTCTATCTCGGGCGACCGACTCAACACAGACATCTATTATAAACCGACTGACTCCCACAGCTACCTGGACTACACCTCCTCCCACCCTGCCCCCTGTAAAAACGCCATCCCATATTCCCAATTCCTTCGTCTCCGCCGCATCTGCTCCCAGGAGGACCAATTCCAACACCGCACAGCCCAGATGGCCTCCTTCTTCAAGGACCGCAGATTCCCCCCAGACGTGATCGACGATGCCCTCCACCGCATCTCCTCCACTTCCCGCTCCTCCGCCCTTGAGCCCCGCTCCTCCAACCGCCACCAAGACAGAACCCCACTGGTTCTCACCTACCACCCCACCAACCTGCGCATACAACGTATTATCCGCCGCCATTTCCGCCACCTCCAAACGGACCCCACCACCAAGGATATATTTCCCTCCCCTCCCCTATCAGCGTTCCGCAAGGACCACTCCCTTCGTGACTCCCTCGTCAGATCCACACCCCCCACCAACCCAACCTCCACCCCCGGCACCTTCCCCTGCAACCGCAGGAAATGTAAAACTTGTGCCCACACCTCCACACTCGCTTCCCTCCAAGGCCCCAAGGGATCCTTCCATATCCGCCACAAGTTCACCTGTACCTCCACACACATCATCTATTGCATCCGCTGCACCCGATGTGGCCTCCTCTATATTGGTGAGACAGGCCGCTTACTTGCGGAACGCTTCAGAGAACACCTCTGGGCCGCCCGAACCAACCAACCCAATCACCCCGTGGCTCAACACTTTAACTCCCCCTCCCACTCCACCGAGGACATGCAGGTCCTTGGACTCCTCCACCGGCAGAACACAACTACACGACGGCTGGAGGAGGAGCGCCTCATCTTCCGCCTGGGAACCCTCCAACCACAAGGTATGAATTCAGATTTCTCCAGCTTCCTCATTTCCCCTCCCCCCACCTTGTCTCAGTCGGTTCCCTCAACTCAGCACCGCCCTCCTAACCTGCAATCCTCTTCCTGACCTCTCCGCCCCCACCCCACTCCGGCCTATCACCCTCACCTTGACCTCCTTCCACCTATCCCACCTCCATCGCCCCTCCCCCTAGTCCCTCCTCCCTACCTTTTATCTCAGCCTGCTTGGCTCTCTCTCTCTTATTCCTGATGAAGGGCTTATGCTCGAAACGTCGAATTCTCTATTCCTGAGATGCTGCCTAACCTGCTGTGCTTTGACCAGCAACACGTTTGCAGCTGTGATCTCCAGCATCTGCAGACCTCATTTTTTACTTACTGATGAACAGATCCCTCCTATATTAGAGCTGATCTTTCTCTGTACCTTCTCTGAAGCTGTAATACTGATGTACTTACCTAAGGAGAAAGTGAGGACTGCAGATGCTGGAGATCAGAGCTGAAAAATGTGTTGCTGGAAAAGCGCAGCAGATCAGGCAGCATCCAAGGAGCAGGAGAATCGACGTTTCGGGCATGAGCCCCTTCTCCAGGAATGAGGAGAGGGTGCCAGGCAGGCTAAGATAAAAGGTAGGGAGGAGGGACTTGGGGTAGGGCGTTGGAAATGCAATAGGTGGAAGGAGGTCAAGGTGAGGGTGATAGGCCGGAGTGGGGTGGGGGCGGAGAGGTCAGGAAGAAGATTGCAGGTTAGGAGGGCGGTGCTGAGTTGAGGGAACCAACTGAGACAAGGTGGGGGGAGGGGAAATGAGGAAACTGGAGAAATCTGAGTTCATTCCTTGTGGTTGGAGGGTTCCTGTATTTATGTAAGGTATGATTTGTCTGGATAGCACACAAAACAATATTTTTCACTGTATCTCGGTACAAATGACAATGATAAATCAAATCAAATCAAAATCTGACTCTGTCCAGATCCCTTAGAATCTGAAATGTTTCAATCAAGTCACCACTCTCTCTCCCCTAAACTCCCAGTGGATACAGGCCTCCCTGGTAAGATTCCCATCCCGTCCCACGTATCAGTCTGGCTAAACCATCTCTCAACTCTCTGCTTCAAGTGGCTTTTCAAAAGGTTTGTCGCAAATTGCTCCAAAACCATTTATTCATTCACGGGATGAGGGTGTCACTGACTGGGTCAACATTTATTGCCCATCCCTCATTACCCGAGGGGCAGTTAGGAGTCAACCCCATTGCTGTGGGTCTGGAGTCACATGTAGGCCAGACCAGGTAAGGATGACAGTTTCCTTCCCTAAAGGACATTAGTGAACCAGATGGGATTTTCCAACAATCGACAATGGATTCATGGTCATCATTCTATCTCTTAATTCCAGATTTTGTTTCATTGAATTCAGATTCCACCATCTGCCGTGGCAGGATTCAAACCCAGGCCCCCAGAACATTTCCTGGGTCTCTGGATTAACAGTCCAGTGATAATACCACTAGGCCATCACCTACCCATAATTCCAAAGGGGGGAGCGACTGCTTGAAATTCTGCTCACTATCTCCTTTTAAGTTGGTGGCTGAATCACTACACTGTAAATATTTAATGCTGTCTATCTCTCCCTCCCTCCCTCCCTCCCTTTCTCCAGCATTCTGTTTTTGCTCCTTCTTGACTCCATCCTGCCCATCACAATCCCAATTCCGCCATCGCTGCACCCAATTTCAAAATCCCACCGTGGCAGACCGTGGGAGATCTGTTCATTGAAATCTGGAGTTAAGGATCTGAACGCCTGGAGTCCAGGCTGCAGATTCTTCAGAATAAACTGAAAGAACCGCTGGAGAACGGAAACAAAAGCAGAAATTACTGGAAAGGCTCAGTGGGTCTGGCGCCGTCTGTGGAGGGAAATCAGAGTTAACGTTTCAGGCCCAGTGACCCTTCCTCAGTTCTGAAACGTTAACCCTGATTTCTCTCCTCAGATGCCGCCAAAACTGCTGAGTTTTTGCAGCAATTTCTGCTTCTACATTGAAATGCAGATGATAGGGGCAGGAGGAGGCCGTTTGGCCCTCCTCTGCCATTCATTACAATCATGGCCGATTGTCCAACTCAGTAGCCTAATCCTGCTTCCACTCCAAAACCTTTGATCTCATTCACCCCCAAGTGCTATATCTAGCCACCTCTTGAATACATCCAATGTTTTGGCATTAACTACTTCCTAATGAATTCCACAGGCTCACTGCTCTTTGGGTGAAGAAATGTTTCCTCATCGCTGTCATAGGTGGTCCACCCCGAATCCTCAGACTGTGACCCCTGGTTCTGGATGCACCCACCATCGGGAACAACCTCCTGCATCTACCCTGTCTAATCCTGTCAGAATTTTATACGTCTCTCTCAGATCCCCCTCTCATTTATCTGAACTCCAGTGAAAACAATCCTAACCGCGTCAAGCTCTCTTCCTATGTCAGTCCCGCCATCCCCAGAATCAGCCTGGTGAAGCTTCGCTGCACTCCCTCAAGAGCAAGCGCATCCTTCCTCAGAAAAGGAGACCAAAACTGTGCACAATATTGTCGGTGTGGCCTCACCAAGGCCCTGTACAGCTGTAATAACACATCCCTGCTCCTGTACTCAAAACCTCTTGCAATGAAGGTTTTGTTGTCAATGATCAGAAGGACTCGTGTGGTTCACTAATGTAGACAGGTTGGCCCATTTTGAAAGGATATGTGGCAGGAGTGAGACAGTGGGTGGATTCTTCCTCCATTGTTGCAAGTTCCTCTCCAAAGCCAATGTCCTGAACCCAGGCCTTGGGCAGCTCACACAGTCGTCTGCACACTCACTCTCAGCTGCAGAGAATTATCCATCTGTTATTCCCCACCCCCACCCGCCTCCATGACCCTCAGCTCCCACTACGTTCCCCCTAACCCCCTGGTTTGCCGTCCCATAGTGCAGCGGTCAGTTCACTCCTGGTGTATGACGAGAGACTGGAACAGTTAGGATAATATTTTCTGGGGTTAGGAGGATGATCTCATAGAAACCTATAAAATTCTAACAGGACTAGATAAAGTAAACACAAGAAGAATGTTCCCGATGAGCAGGGAGTTCAGATCAAGGTGACCACAGGTTAAGGATACAGGGTGGGACATTTCGGACAGAGATGAGGAGAAATGTCTTTACCCAGAGAACGGGGAGACTGTGGAATTCTCTGTCACAGAAAGCAGCTGAGACTAAAACATTGAATGTTTTAAAGCAGGAGCTAGATACAAGGCCGAAGGGATCAAATGGGTATGGAGGAGAAAGCAGGAACAGGGGATTGAGGTAGATGATCAGCCATGATCATATTGAATGGCAAAGCAGGCTCGAAGGGCTGAATGGCCTACTCCCGCTCCTGTTGGGTATGTTTGTATGTGTGGTAATTCACATATCTGCTGTCCCTGCCATATGGGCACCTCCATTTAGTTCTAATTTTAAATGCAGAGTTCAAGTCCACAGCCTGGACACGGGTGATAGAGAACCTCACCTCCTTCTGGGAGCTCTTGCTGCCTCGTGTGGGATCTTGCTGTGTGCATCCCTGTATTTGTTCCCCCCCTCCCCCGCTGCAATCTTTTTTGCAGGCAGGCAGTGAGACTGTTCCACAATCCACTTGCTGCCCCCACCCCATCACCCCTTCCCCCCCTCCTGCCCTCCCGCCTTCAGACCCGTCTGGCCCAGGAATTAGGACCATTAGTGTAATTGCTGAGTCCGGGTTAATTGGAAGCATACAGACATTTGCCTTGAGTAAATGAAGTGGTTTATTCAGGGAAATAAAATCCCGAACCATGCACTGCATGACAGCTGATGGGAGGGAAGCATTATGCTAATCTTGTTTTTGTACAGAACAATAGATTTCTCCTGGCAAAAGCAGCTGAGTCACTTTATTGATTTAGGGGAACTCTGTAACCATGGCAATACATATCTTATAAGATGCTGATTATGTTAATGTGCTGTTAATGAAAGATGACTGATGGAAGCATCCCAGTTTCACTGATCCATAGATACCGTCTGACCATTCCCAAAACCACGTCTGGCACAGACGTGGCACATGCCCCTTTAGTAACTTTGTTCTCTCCGTGTCTGTGTTCCTGGTCCCTGCCTCTGAATGTGGGCTTTAGGATTGTCAGATTTTATTATAGGCTCCTGTTCAGAACCTTTTAATTATCACAGTTCAAACCTTGACGGCTGAAGGTGGTTATAAACGTTGTGGGTCTTTGTTCGGGATGTTGCTGTAATTCCTGGTGTTTCTCACTCATGTGGAGGAAGCTGGTTAGGAACAGGAGGGAGAAAGGATCCTGATTGGAGGAGTGAGCTGAGGAGTGGGGGAGGGGACTGGAGGAGGCAAGGGTGTGTAGACTCAGCTGGGCTGTTCCTGTGATGCCAACTACGCATTACCTTCTGTATTCCAACAACATCAGTGCCAGAAAATACTGTCAATCTATCACGGAGGATTTGAACATTGTAAAATATTCACTTTTCAGGCTCTCTTTCTCTGTTTCTGTCCCTGTCTCCCTCTCTCTCTATCTCTGATCCTCGCTCTCTGCCTGAGTGTGCGTCTCTCTCTCTCTGTCACTCTGCCACACTCTGTCTCTCTTTGTTTTTCTCTCTCTGGCTGTCTTTTTCTCCGACTCAGCCTGTTCTCTCTCCCCCCCCCGTGTCACATGCTCTCTCTGTTTTTGTCTGTCTCTCTCTCTCTCTCTCTCTCTCTCTCTCTCTCTCTCTCTCTACATCACTCTATCTATCTTGGACTCATGCGCGCACTCTCTCTGTCTCTCTCTCTCTCTCTCTCTCTGTCTGTCTGTCTGTCTCCCTCTCTCTTGGTCTCTCCCTCCTCTCTCACTCTCTCCCTCTCTCTCTCTGTCTTTCCCCTTCTATTTGCCGTGGGTCAGACTCTGTGTTGGGAGTATGCAATATGGTGGAATGTTTCCCCTGCTGGTACACCACCCCCCTCACCTCCATCCAGGACCCCAAACGCACCTTCCTGGTGAGACAGAGGTTCACCTGCCCTCTCCTCCAACCGAGTTTACTGCATCAGGTGCTCCTGGTGTGGTCTTCTCTACATCGGGGAGACCGAACGTAAACTTAGGGAACAGTTCACCAAGCACCTCAGCTGGGCTCCCCAGGTCCGACTGGACCACCCGGTCATTGCCCATTTCAATTTGCCCAACCATTCCCTTTCCAACATGACCACCCTCGGCCTCCTCCATTGCCGCAACGAACCACACCACAAATTGGTGGAACAACACCTCATCTTCCGCCTCGGCAGTCTACACTCGGAGGACTCAACATTGAGTTCTCCAATTTCAAATAAACACCCTTCCCATCCCCCAACTCCCTTCCTAGCCCCTCCCTCTTCCTTCCACGACTCCCCGCCACCAACTGGATCCATCCCTCCCATTGACCAACCTGCTCATACCCTCTACCTTTCTTCACCTATCCCCACTTCACTACCCTGGCTCCTGCAGCCCCCCCCCCCCACACACCCACCCCCAGCCCTGAAGAACGGTTACACCTGAAATGTTGACTACTCCCCCTCCTGACGCTGCCCTGGCTTGCTGTGTCCTCCCAGCCTCCTGCTGTCTACCTTGGATTCCAGCATCTGCAGTTTTACTGTCTCACACACAATCCCAGCAAACTCTGAGATCTCTGGAGGACACATGTGGTGCGTGTTACTAGACTGAGTGAACCCACCTTATCCCTTTCAGTCTATTTCCCAGACCCATTGTGCCTCAGTTTCTGTCAATCCTGGGAATTTCCTCAGGGATACAGCTCACGGAGAAGCTCAGGACCCTCTGAAGGAATGGGACTAACAACCCCCCTCGCTCCCCGTGAGCATTGCTCATCTGAGTGCAGGATGTTTCTGATAAAAGTAAAGATGTTTCTCTAAATGTCTTCTGCAAATGGAAGATATAATTATATCTCGAGCGAGCTTATATTCATGGCTTGGACAGGAGTCTGGAGTTTTTAAGTGTGTGGTTGTATAATGAGTAAATCCCCAGGGGTTTCAGAGTGAACGTAGGCCAACTCTCCATAAAAGCAGGAGCTAATGCTTTTCTACAGGCAATGGTTCTTCAGTTTAAAATGTTGCACTGGAAATGTTGGGTCCAGAAACTATGGGCAAAACAACAACTATCTCTGTAATTTTAGATTTATATTTTCACCGTTTTCAGGTTTAAATGGTGGCTCAGTGGTTAGCACTGCTGCCTCACAGCACCAGGGATCCGGGATCGATTCCCGCCTCGGGCAACTGTCTGTGTGGAGTTTGCACGTTCTCCTCGTGTCTGCGTGGGTTTCCTCCGGGTGCTCCGGTTTCCTCCCACAATAAGAGACCTAAGGGGCAACTTTTTCACACACAGGGTGGTGTGTGTATGGAATGAGCTGCCAGAGGATGTGGTGGAGGCTGGTACAATTACAACAATTAAGAGGCATTTGGATGGGTTTATGAATAGGAAGGGTTTGGAGGGATATGGGCCGGGTGCTGGCAGGTGGGACTAGATTGGGTTGGGATATCTGGTCGGCATGGACAGGTTGGACCGAAGGGTCTGTTTCCATGTTGTGCATCTCTATGGCCATGCTGAGTTGTCCATAGTCAGGGGTAAATTATAGGGTAAGGGAATGGATCTGGGTGGGTTACTATTCGGAGGGTCAGTGTGGACTTGTTGGGCTGAAGGGCCTGTTCCTATACTGTAGGGATTCTAATCTTTCTGCAGCATCATATCATGTTCCACAGAGAGAATAGGAGCAGCAGGGGGCCATTCGGCCCTTTAATGTGATCATGGCCGATCATCCAACTCCATCCCCTGTTCCTGCTTTCTCTCCCATATCCTTTGATCCCTTTAGCCCTAAGAACTTAGACCAACTCCCATGTCCAGAGATACTTGTTACTAAACAGAAGCGGCAGGCTGAATAGGCTTGGCCTATTTTTCCTGCAGTATCGAAGGCTGGGTGGTGACTTTATAGAGGTTTATAAATCATGAGGGATATGAATAGAGTAAATAGGAAAAGTCTTCTCCCCATATTCTGTGGCCAATTCATTATTTATTTAAATATCCAGAGCCAAGAGATCACCAGTTTTGCCGAGTTGAAGGTGATTAGTCCATCGCTGAGTCTGACACTCCTCAGTAATGTACAGCATTATCTCTGCCTTTCCATAAGTGCTTGTTGGGTTTGTACTCAGGGCTCCAGAGGTGATGCTTGGCAGCGCATGGACCCCAGTTTGGCCAAGGTCTTTTCCCCAGGGTGGCGGAGACCAAACCTAGAGGGCATAGGTTAAAGGTGAGAGGGGAAAGATTTAAAAGGGACCTAACGGGCAATGTTTTCGCACAGAGGGTGGTGTGTGTATGGAATGAGCTGCCAGACGAAGTGGTGGAGGCTGGTATAATTACAGCATTTAAAAGGCATCTGGATGGGGATATGTTTAGGATAAATTAAAGACCTTGGAGCTACCAGAAGTAATGAGTTTAATGTCTGGAGAAACCCTGCAACATTTTAGTTGTAACTCGGAATAACGCAAATTTAAGCTGTTTCAAAGTTGTTTGTCCCACTTAACTGAATGCTTTGGTCTTCTTAGACTCTGCCATCTATCTATCCACCAAAATGGGAATGTTAGTTACCAATTTATTCCAATATACTTTGTAATGTGCTGAGCTTTGAAATTTTACTTCAGGAAACCTCCCAGAAACAACTTGTATAAAATTCCTAGACATGAATCCTTCCCAAATGCAATACTGTAAATGCATAAACTGAGCTCTGACTGAGGTCAGTGAAACACTGTCCTTTCATTTCTTGATTCTGAACTGTTAGAATTGGAAGCCTTCGCTTCTGATACCTGGTGTGGAAATGGACCAGAGATCTTAGTCAAACCTTTCAGACCCGTGAAGTGAGAGTTAGAAATAGTAAGTTTAAATATTGGTCTGATGGTTGCAGAGTCAATGATTTGGTGATTGACTGAGGTAAGATTTCCACAACTCCTTGGGAGTTCTCCCTTTTATTTGTTCACGGGGTGTGTGTGCTCCTGGCTAATCCAACATTTGTTACCCATTCCTAGTTATCCCGAAGACAGTTAAGAATCGACACGTCATTCCCCTGCCATATCTGGTTCTTGTGTAGAATAATTGATAAGAGATTCATTGATACAAATAGTTGACTTGTAACACGTGAATACAGCAGTAGAGAAGGTGAGCTAGATGACTTGTTCCTAGAGTCCAAAATTGCAAGCTCTCGTTCCCTCCCAGCCTGAAGGGGAACAATACAATACCAAGACCACTCACTGCAGCAGCATTGTATTTGATCACAATATGTGACCTGGCACATCCTTCACTCAATCATTACGAGCAAGTAAAGGAACCCACCTTGGTTCAGGAAGGTGATATCAGCAGCAGAACCAAGTGTTCTGTTGGAGAAAATAAATCTAATGTGAATCGTTTCAGTCTTATCAGAGCAGAATTGTTCTTACACTACACTAGCAGGCTAGACACCTTACTGTAAAAATTGCTTTGTGACAAAATGGCTTCTAACTGTTTTGTGTCAAAATTGGACAATTCTTCCACGCATTCTTAATGAAGTCATTCCCAATGAAGAAGCAACCTGGGATGACTTATACGCCAAGCAACATAAATGACAGATGAAGCCAAGAACCAAGAAATCAGAACAGCTAGCCAGACTAGGAGGGTCCGTAAAAAAAATCCCACCCTCGGTGTTTTGGAATCACAGCACGAGATGCAACAGATGAGGCTAAAACAACTTCAGCCATTCTCAGCTGGAAGTGCTCCATGGGTCATCCATCTTTGTCTCCTCCTGTGATCACCAGCATCACAGACTTCACCAATTCTGTTCGCTTCATGTGATATCGAGGAACGGCTGAAGGCTCTGGATGCTGCAAAAGCTTGGATAGCCGAAGGCTTGTGCTTTCGGATTGTCTGTCCTAACCAAGTTGTTTCAATGCAATCACAACTCCTGACTTCTACACATCAATGTGGAAAATTGCCCTGATATGTAACATGGAAAACAGGATGAATCCAGCTTAACCAATTCCTGCCCCGTCCATCAATAACAAATGTAGAATGTATCATTTGTGAAGGTGCTATTGGCAGAACAGACTAACAGGGCCGAATGGCCTACTTGCCGATGCTAGTTTAGTGTCTGGAGTGCACTTAGCAGATGGCTGTTGTGCAAGGGTAGTTCAAACGTGGAAAAGGAGCTGAGCCTTGAGGTGAGAGTTACTGCCCCTTTGACATCAAGTCAGCGTTTGGTCAATAACTATGTCAGAGTCCCAACAAAATGTAAGTTTAAAGGAATTGACAAAAATGTTCCATGGTTTAGAGTTGTATCTAACACAAGACGGTTGTGGGTTACTGGAGGCCAGCCATCTAATCTTCAGTCACCGCAGGAGTTCTTCAGAATGGTATCCTTGACTTCATCAAGAATTGTTGCTCCATAACAAGGCTGGAGGTAGGAATGTTCCCTGATGTCGGGTGTTCAATATGGACTGCCATTTGCCATCACCTTCTCGAGGACAGTCCTGGATGTCAGCAGGTGTTGGCCTTATCAGTGACATTGGGTAAAAACAATGACTGCAGATGCTGGAAACCAGATTCTGGATCAGTGGTGCTGGAAGAGCACAGCAGTTCAGGCAGCATCCTTCCTGATAAAGGGCTTTTGCCCGAAATGTCAATTTCGCTGCTCGTTGGATGCTGCCTGAACTGCTGTGCTCTTCCAGCACCACTTGTCAGTGACATTGACATTCATGGAAGAATAGAAAGAAGAAAAAGCCCGTTATTCTGTTTCTCCCCAGTTGGTATAATGTGTTGACAATTCTTTTGCAATTCAAAGATGGAAATACAAATTCTCTTCACCTGCAAAAGGCTATGGATTCTCAAGAGTCTTTTGAGACTGAGGTTGGTTTAGTTAGTTTTTTTTGTAACGATGAGTAACAGTGTCAAGGGGTCCAAATCGAAGATGAATAAATGGAGTTGTGATGCAGACTAGCCCTCGTTTTAATGGACTGGCAGAGTAGTCATTCTGTGGAATGAGCTGCCAGAGGAAATGGTGGAGGCTGGTAGCAATAACAACTTTGAAAAGGTATATGGGTAAGAAGAGTTCAGAGGGATATGGGCTGGGTACTGGCAAATGGGACTAGATTAATGTAGGATATTCGGTCGGTGTGGACAAGTTAGACTGAAGGGTCTGTTTCTGTGCTGTACAGCTTTGACTCTATGACTCTAAGGATTTAGAGGGATATGGGTCAAAAAGTGTGGTGCACAGCTGGTCAGGCAGCGTCCGAGGAGCAGGAGAATCAGGAATGAGCCAATTACATTGCTGGAGTTACATTCCTGATGAAGGGCTTTTGCTCGAAAGGTCGCCTCTCCTGCTCCTCGGATGCTGCCTGACCTGCTGTGTTTTTCCAGCACCACACTCTCGACTCTGATCTCCAGCATCTGCAGCCCTCACTTTCTCCCCCTTAGACGGATATGGCCAGATGCAGAACGAGATTAGGTTGGGATATCTGGTCAATATGGAGTTAGACCAATGGGTCTGATTCCGTGCTGTATGTCTCTATGACTCTATGACTATATCTAACTCCTTGAAAATATTCAACGTTTTTTCCTCCACCGCTTTCTGTGGCAGACAATTCCCTGTTATAGGAATCCTGAAAATTTGCCTCAACTGCCCCTTTTTGGTTTCTTAAAGATGTTTTGTTTGATTTTAATTTTATCCCTTCATGGGATGTGGGTAACTCCGACAAGGGGCAGTATTTATTGCCCGTCCCTAACTGCCCTTGAAGTGAGTGGCTTTGTCAGCCATTTCCCAGGGCAGTGAAGAGCCAATCATATTGCTGGAATCAGATGTAGGCCAGACCAGGTAAGGATGGCAGATTTCCTTCCCGAAAGGGCATTAGGGTTTTTAACAAACAAGGTTAGCTGGCCATGATTGCAGAAGCTTTTAATCCCAAATTTTTTATTGAATTCAAACTTCACCAGCTGTGGTTGCATAGACAACAGGAGCAGGAGTAGACCATTCAGCCCCTCTAGCCTGCTCACCCATTCAATATGATCATGGCTGATCCTGTATCTCAATCCCCATATTCCTGCTTCCTAGCCCCTAAGAATTAAATCTAGAAAGCATTCAACGTTTCAGCCTCAACTGCTTTCAGTGGCAGTGAATTTCACAGGCTCCCCACTCTCTGGGGGAAGGCATTGCTCCCCATCTCAGTCCGAAATGATGGCACAGTGGCTCAGTGGTTAGCACTGTTGCCTCACAGCACCAGGGACCTGGGTTCGATTCCAGCCTCGGGTGACTGTGTGTGTGGAATTTGTACATTCTCCCCGTGTCTGTGTGGGTTTCCTCTGGGTGCTGTGGTTTCCTCCCACAGATCTGTAGGTTAGGGTGGATTGGCTGTGCTAAATTGCCCAAAATGTTGAGGGGTGTGTAGGTTAGGTGCATGAGTCAGGGGTATATGTAGAGTAGTAGGGGGATGGATCTGGGTGGGTTACTCTTTGGAGGGTTGGGCCGAAGAGTCTGTTTCCACAGTGTAGGGATTCTATTCTAAATAGCTGACCCTGTATCATTAAACTGTGACTCCTACATTCTGGTCCTGTCGAGGCCAAAATATTGAATGTTTTCAGGAAGGAGTTAGGTACAGTTCCACTGGCTAAAGGGGATTGAAGAGTAGGGGAGAAAGTGGGAAAAGGGGATGGAGTTGAATGATCAGCCATGAATCCATTGATTGGCAGAACAGACTGATAGGGCCGAATGGCCTACTCCTGCTCCTATTTGCTACGTCTCCACATTTATAAATGATTTTTGTCTTTCTCTCATCAGGACCATTTGCAAGAATGTCAAAGTAAAGGGGAACAGTAGAGATGAAAACAAGAGTGTTGATTGGTTGGCAAATAGACTGTGCCAACCAATCAGCACTCAATTTTCCTCCCCTTTCATCTTCGTAGCTCTGATGGGAAGCTGGGAAGAGAATGTCCCAGACTAACAACCTCCTTGTGGGGGAGGGAAATGAAATCCTCTTCGTCTCTGGTTTAAAAGGGAGAGGTCAGGTCCTTAAACTCTGTCCCCCACACAAGAGGAAATATCCTTCTGAATCCTCTTTGCCACCACCTCCTCCAGGTAGAGTATATTTCAACATGATCATATAATCCCTACCGTGTGGCAGCAGGCCATTCAGCCCATCAAGTCCACACCAACCCTCTGAAGAAAACCCCACCTTGATCCACACCCCTACCCTATGTTTCCCGTGGCTTATCCACACATCCCTGAATGCGACATAACTTGCATGGCCAGTCCACCCAGACCTGCACATCTTTGTGACTGTGGGAGGAAACCCACACAGACACGGGGAGAATGTGCAAACTCCACACAGACGGTCTCCCGAGGCTGGAATTGAACCCGGGTCCCTGGCGCTATGAGGCAGCAGTGCTAACCACCGAGCCAACATGCTGCCTCTGGTTGCTAAACTCTGATGAGTACCTTCTCCCAGTGTCTCCAGATAACAGGACAGTTTCACTGACGTTATTAAATTCCAGTATTATATCTCCTGCTGTTCAAAACTGAGCTGCTCATGATTTGTCAAAACATATCCACGAAACCTTTTGAATCTAACCAGCTAATTTGTACCTTTCCTGAAGTCTCCAGCCTGTACTGTTAACCTGTAAAATTGGGCCTGAAACTGTAATAGCAGCTCCTGCAATGCGTCTTTTGATATTTGTCGAGCTGCTGCTGTATCTGATGTGAAATCTGTTGCTTGTGATTTTGATTTGGTGAAAGATTCTGGCAAACAAAGTTTTAATTTGCATTTGTTCTGATGGAGGGAAAATCTGGGTTTCATTGAATCTTACTTTAGCTACTTCTGTCGCTTTATTTGCAAATTGAATGATCTTCTTTCATTGGTTCCGGTTTCTAGGAAGGGTGATCATTTACCTTCCCGTCTGGAGCAGGCGGGTGGGCTGGGGTGTGATTTAGCGTTTACAGAATCAGCACTTTCCCTATTGGGCCTGGGTTAATCAGAGGGTTTAATCTGAGGTTATTGATTGTTATTCCAATATGGGTTGGATGGTTTAGGCCCCCCACCCCTCTCCATGTTCTGTGTGGGAGTGAGGGCCAGTAGCTCAGGTGGTTGGATGACTGGTGATGGTGAGTTCAGTTCCCACACTGGCTGAGGTAAC
Source organism: Hemiscyllium ocellatum (assembly GCF_020745735.1). Classification (NCBI taxonomy): domain Eukaryota; kingdom Metazoa; phylum Chordata; class Chondrichthyes; order Orectolobiformes; family Hemiscylliidae; genus Hemiscyllium; species Hemiscyllium ocellatum. The sequence goes on from NC_083421.1 coordinate 61,123,635, forward strand.
CGTGAAGGGCTCACCTTCTCACCCTCTCCCCTCACTTGACCCTTCTCTCGCTCTCTCTCGCTCTCTCTCGCTCTCCTTCTCTCACGCTCTCTCTCGCTCTCCTTCTCTCACGCTCTCTCTCGCTCTCCTTCTCTCACGCTCTCTCTCGCTCTCCTTCTCTCACGCTCTCTCTCGCTCTCCTTCTCTCACGCTCTCTCTCTCTCTCCTTCTCTCACGCTCTCTCTTCTCTCTTTCACTCGCTCTGTCTCCTGAGAAGGGTCACTTGACCCAAAATGTTAACTCGAATTTCTCTCCACGGATTCTGCCTGACCTGCTGAGTTTTTCCAGCAATATCTCTCTCTTTTTCTCTCTTTCTCTCTCTCTCGCTCTCTCTCTCTTGCTCTTCTCTCTCGCTTGCTCTTCTGTCTCTTTCTCGCTCTCTCTGGGACCATGGTGATTTTGCCTTTGGGATTATCGAATGGCTAGTTTCTGTTCCCATGAACAAGGGGATTGGAGTGCAGGATGTGTAAAGAGGTGGGGGAGGAGGTAACATGTGGAACTGTTGGCAATCTGTACTTTAAAAAGATAAACAGCAAATTCATCTAAACCCTGGTCACCTGTGTCCTAGATCCTGTTCAATCACCATCCGTATGTGTCTGTGTGAGTCAACAGCTCAGGTTTAAGATTCTTATCCTTGTTTACATATTCCACCTCCCTCCTCAAGTGCTAGACCCCTTTACGATCTCTGCTCCTGGGAACACCACCCTCTGCGCCACTCCCCATCCTGACTTGGAAATATATCACCGTTCCCTCAGTGTCACTGGCTCAGAATCCTGGAACTCCCTCCCTAAGGGCATTGTGGGCCAACCCACAGCACACGGACTGCAGCGGTTCAGGAAGGCAGCTCACCCCCACCTTCTCAAGGGGCAACTAGGGATGGGCAGTAAATACTGGGCCCAGCCAGCAACACCCACATCCTGTGAACAGATATTCACAAAAATCAAAGACTTGGCCCACCCAATCTGTGCTGTTGCTTTTTAATTTACCAAAGCTGTCCCACCCCCATGTCTATTCCCCCCTCCCACTCCTGTCAATCGCCGCCCCCCCCCGCCACCCTCCTGTATTTATCCAGCTACCCCTCAGTCCAGCTTCTGACATCACCCGCTCTGTCTGACTGTGCGTTCCAAATCTGTTCAAAGACTTCTTTTGATGAGGAACATTAAATGTTTCACCTGCCTATTTTAATTGTATCAAAGAGTGCTCTGGTTCTTGGTGCACTGCTGCTTCAAGTTGACTTACTTTATTTTTCAAAAGAAAAATTGGATTAATTGATCTGTAATGAATTCAGTTTCTGCTCTCCAATTCTCATGCAGATGAGCAACCGTGTGTGTTTAACTCTTTGAGAATAGTTACTACGGGCAGGGTGGTTCTGTCTGGATTGCTGATGGTGCCCCTTTACCTGCCTGTTATAATTCAGGGCTGTGGATGGAGATAGATCCACAGAAACAATACAGCACCGAAGAACGCCATGTGGCCCATCTTGTCCATGCCGACCCAAAGACTCCCAGATGCCTTTTCTTATCCCATCTTCCTGCACACGGCCCGTAGCCCTGCAGCTCAAGGTGTACTTTTTGAAGGAGTTTATGGTCTCTGCCTCCACCACTGACTCAGGCAGCGAATTCCAGCCACCCCTTCCCCCCCCCCCCCCCCCCCCCCCCCCCCCCCACCCCAAATAAAAGCAACTTTCCTCACGTCCCCTCTGCCATTGCCCTGAGTCTCTAACCCTGGCATTTTGAACTCTCTGCCGAGGGAAACCGATTCCTCCTGCCTCCTCTATCTCCACCCCTCACCATTTTGCAAACCACAATCAGCCTTCCCTGCTCCAAGGAAAACAGCCCCAACCCTCTGAAGTCTCTCCTTGTGGTTACAATTCTCCAGCCCTGGCAATATTCTCGTGAATCTTCTGTACACTCCCTCCAGAGCGATTCCATCCTTCCTGTAACATGGTGACCAGAAATGCACACACTACTCCTACTGTGGTCTGCCCAGTGACTGACACACCTTCATCATTCTATCCCTACTTTTATACTCTATTCCTCTGCCATTGGAAGAGAACAGTCCATCTGCCTTATTTCTAACCTTACCTACTTTAACTCTATCTTTAGGGATCTTTCAGTTCATCTACCCCTCTGTGTGTTTCCATTTATTGTGTATTCCGTATTGACCACCCTATGGCGATGGTCTAGTGGTATTGCTGCTGGATTGTTATTATCTGATCCAGGTAATATTGTGGGGACCCAGGTTTGAATCCTGCTATGTCAGATGGTGGGATCTGAATTTCATAAATGTCAGGAATTAAGAATCCATGAATTCATTGTCAATTGTTGGGAAAACCCATCTGGTTAGGGAAGGAAATCTGCCATCCTTACCTGGTCTGGCCTACATGTGACTCCAGACCCACAGCAATGGGGTTGACTCTTATTTGCCTTCTGGGCAATGGACAATAAATGCTGCCTGGCCAGTGACTCCCTCATCCCATGAGTAAATAAGGGAAAAGTAAATGCATTACCCCACTATTAGAGTTGACCTCCATCTGTCACTTTGCCTACTCCACCCACCCATCTGTACCATTTTGGAGCTCCGAGCTTTCCTCTGCACTATCCACTACCCAGCCAGGGTTTATGTTGGACATAGGGGAGGCTGCAGAGTTTTTCCTCAGCAGAAGCGGCTGACCAACATTCTGTCCCATTCCTAGCACCTGTCATTGGCAATTGGGTTGGGAATTGACCTAGAACGCACACACCCACACACCACCTGCTTCTGCCAGAGATTGCTGGAGAGCAACTCAAAACCAGGCAGGGCCAACACTCACCGTGTCTCATAAGGTCCTACAGCAAGGAAACAGACCCTTCAGCCCAACCAAGCCATGCCAACTCTAATCCCAAACTAAGCTAGTCCCACCTGCCTGTTCCTGGCCCAAATCCCTCCAAACCTTTTCCCTTCAGAGAGCAGGAGGGGCGTGGAACGCACTGCCTGCAACGGTAGTAGACTTACCAACTTTAAGGGCATTGGAATGGTCATTGGATAGACATATGGGTGAAAATGGAATAGTGTAGGATTGATGGGCTTCAGATTGGTTTCACAGGTCGGTACAACATTGAGGACCAAAGGGCTTGTACTGTGCTGTAATGTTCTACCTTCTATTCGTGAACTTATCCAAATGTCTTTTAAATGTTGTAATTGTACTGCACCCATCACTTCATGACCCTCTACAGAACAGCTGCAGGGATGTGGAAATGTTTAAAAAATAATATCTGAAATAAAAATGATTGTTGCACATTCCTTCCAACCCTTCACCCTCCTTTGGGTTCCGCCACAGATCTGTACAGTGGCCAGTTCTGTTTAAGTCTTTCATCAGGCAGCGCTTGAACGAGGATCAGAGCAAAAGGGGAAAGACAAATCTTTGAAAATACTTGATAAAAATCCTATTTAAGTATGTACAAAGAGCCCTTTGTGTAAACACAGACACAGTCCACAGCTGAGTGAGGAACCTGAAGGTACATTTCTGACCCCCTCCTTTCATGCGATAACTCAGCACCTGTATAGTTTAAAAACATTGGGTTTTAAATCTCTGGAGTGATCCAGCATCTTGTCTATCAGTGAAACAACTCCTCAAGCCTTTACCAAAGGGCTCAAGCTTGATGTGTTTCTTGTATCGCGTCACCTTGACATTTAATTAAGGATTGCTAACCCAGAGAGAATTAGGTTAATCTGCGTGACATAACTGGGAGCATGCGAAGGAAAAACAAGTCTGAGGGTTTTTTAAAATTAAAAATGTTTTCTTTTTCTTGTCATTTTCATTGAATGGGCCTATTTATCTGCTCTAAAAGACATAGGAATTGGAAATAAAGATCATTTGATGCTTTGGTCAATGATTGAATGATGGAAGAAGGTGTTCTCTTTCTGATTGGCTGTGGGGCAACCAATGGCAGATGTTTGGGGCTGGGACCAATGGGGAGGAATCCTCTGGGTATACGCCCAATCCAGGTTGGTAACTGTAAGGTCTGTGCATGGCCCTGTGTTTGGTGCCTCAAATTTAAAAATTGCACAACACCAGGTTATAGTTCGACAGGTTTATTTGGAAGCACTAGCTTTTGGAGCGCTGCTCCTTCATCAGCTGGTTGAGATATTTTTGGTGTCTCAGACACCGAGTTCTCCAATTTCACGTAACCTTCCCACCCCTCTCCCAGCTCCCTTTCCAGCCCCTCCCTTCCATTTCTCCCACCGATCTGTACTTCCAGTCACCAGCCAAATTCTCCCATCATTACCTCACCATTCCCGACCCTCTCCTCCCTCAGCCCCCTTTATCTGCAGCTCCCCCACACCCACCCCCAGCTCTGAAGAAGGGTTACACCTGAAATATTGACTTCCCCACCTCCTGAAGCTGTCTGGCTTGCTGTGTTCTTCCAGCCTCGCGCCTGTCTACTTTCGATTTCAGCATCTGCAGTTTCTTTTTGTCTTTAGACCATCCACGTGTCCATATGTTTTAACAGATTAAGGTGAAGTAACAGCCTAGTGGTGTTATCAATAGACTATTCCTCCAGAGACCTGCAGGTGATATTCTGGGGATTCGGGTTCAAATCCCTGCCACGGAAAGGATGGAATTTGAAATCAATTTTTTTAAATATCAGGAATTTGGTGTGGGTGATGATATTGTCGGAGAAGCCCCATCTGGGTCACTAATGCCCTTTGTGGAAGGAAACTTCCGTTCTTACCTGGTGTAGCCTACACGTGACTCCAGACCCACAGCCATGGGGTTGACTCTTACCTCCCCTCTATAATGGTGACTTGGTTGTATCAGTCATAAGGAAGTCACAAAAGAGAAACCTGCAGCAGTTCAGGAAGGCAGCTCACCCCCACCTTCTCAAGGGGTAACTAGGGACGGGCAATAAACACTGGGCCCAGCCAGTGATGCCCACATCCCACAAGTGAGTGAAAAGTAACTAAAGTATTGCTCTTGATGTTTTTTTGCTTTTGAAGCTGTTAATTGGTTTGGTCCCTCTGCGCTGAAACAGCAGTTAGAGGGGTGAGGGGTGGGAAACCGGGGGCGGGGGAGAGAGAGACAGATGAGGAGGAAGAGAGAGAGCATGAAAGAGACAGAGATCGAGATACAGATCACAGCACCTGGAGCTTCTCCTGTCTCTGGGCCCCTTAACACTCCCACAACCCACCTCCGCAAATCAATGGCGGCACGGTGGCACAGTGGTTAGCACTGCTGCCTCACAGCGCCTGAGACCCGGGTTCAATTCCCGACTCAGGCGACTGACTGTGTGGAGTTTGCACGTTCTCCCCGTGTCTGCGTGGGTTTCCTCCGGGTGCTCCGGTTTCCTCCCACAGTCCAAAGATGTGCGGGTCTGGTGAATTGGCCATGCTAAATTGCCCGTAGTGTTAGGTAAGGGGTAAATGTAAGGGTATGAGTGGGTTGCGCTTCGGCGGGTCAGTGTGGACTTGTTGGTCCGAAGGGCCTGTTTCCACACTGTAAGTAATCTAATCTAATCAATCCCACATCCCCCTGATATTATTGTCCAGGGCAGACCCCCTCAAAACATTTCAAGAAAGTGGCCCAGAACTTAATTTTACTGTTTGTTTAAGCAGATGTAAAGTGGATATTCCAGGAGAGATGCAGCAGGTCAAACCACTTGATTTTAAACAAAATAGAATTTATTTACACGATTACTGAATGAAAAGAGAACAGAATGCCAAATAACTTAACCTATCCAAAAGCCCAATTGAATATTCCCACTTAATGATGCTGTTCCTAATACAGAGGAACCGCGATTATCCAAATGTTACGGGTGGGGAATATTTTGATCGGTTAATTGAATGCTGGATAACACAGTTAGCCAAGTGTGGGGACCTTGTGACCTTGTTTGGAAATTCCGAAAGTCAGTTAATCAAATGTCAGGTAATTGAGGTTCCTCTGTACTTGCAACAATCCCCATAAACACCCCTTGGCACAAAACGTAAAACCAAGCCTGGGGTCTTACAGGAGAGAGATGTCACAGAGAGAGGACCACCCTGGTCCTGCTCCTTTGGGTTCAGCAGTTTCACCATTGCCTGACTGCTGTCAGTGAATAGCCAGACCAAGCCAAACCAGAGAAAAGCTGAGCTGGGAGAACTGACCACTCCCCTTTTATTATACAGCATTTTTTTTAACTTGAAAGCCTGTTGCCTGTGGCAGTATCTGTTTTCTATAATCAGCCTGGCTCTAAAGAAGCTTCAGAGTCTGTGTCTTTTACAACCCCTCTCAGGGGAAAAAAAGCCAAGGACAACATAACCTTGTTAAAGGAACAACATCATCACACTTATCACTCCTGTGCACTCCCCCATCACACCTCCATCCTTATCATGCCCCAATCATAGGAGCAGGAGTAAACCATTCGGCCCTTCAAGTCTACCCTCCCATTCCATATGATCATGGCTGACTCTATATCTCAATGGTGTATTCCCACTTTGTTCTCACAGCCCTTGATTCCTGAATGATCTATCTCTTCCTTGAAAGAGATCTCATCAAAGCTCAGGTCCAGCCCCTGTTCCCTCTAAACTGTGTGCCTGCCCACGTGCAGCCTGTCCAAGGTTCAGTTGATAGCGATTACATTGACTGCCCCTTCAGGGAATCACTGCTATATGCAAGTCTCAGAGGCTGAAACATCCCGAAAGTAGATTACAGGGAGCACTGGTGACAGCACGATTTTCTCAGACAATTACACACAACTTGATTGTTTATATTATACAGCGAGCACCGTTGCTTTGAACTTGACCCCCTGCAATATCTGGACAGCAACATCAAAGAAGATAATCGAACTGTAAAAGCACCACAAAGAGGAATCCCATGTGCAAACAAGAATATCTTGAACTAACACTGATGGAGTCAATTGTCACAGGACTCCAGATTTCACTTCCAAGTTTAAAAATGGACAAACCTTCCAATAAATCAGCACAAACACCTTCACTTGTCATAATCAGCTATTTCTGTCCACGACAAGTGGGTTTTGATAATTGAGAAAAAACACTTTGCAACCGAGCGATATGAATTTTCTTATTTTAAATTGAATTTAAATGTGCTTTAAAATGCAAAGCAGTTTTCTCCCTCCCCACCCCCCCCCACCCCCCCCCACCCCTCCAAACCCCCATCTCTCTATCTCTGCCTGTCTCACTCTGTCTTTCCCCCTGTCTCGGTTTCTCTCTCTGTCTCCCTCTCTCTCTTTGTCTCTCTGAATGTCTCTGTATTTCACTCTCACTCTGTCTCGCTCTCTGTCTCTCTCTTTCTGTGTCTCGCTCTCTGTCTCTCGCGCGCTCTCTCTTTGTCTCTCTGTGTCTTGCTCTCGCTCTCTTTCACTCTCGCTCTCTCTCACTCTGTCTCTTGTTCTCTTGCTCTCTGTCTCTTGCGCTCTCTCTCTCCCTTTCTCTGTGTTTCTCTGTGTCTCAGTCCCTCTCTTGCTCTGTCTCTCTCTGCCTCTCGCTGAGATTCCACCCTCTTGCCCATCCTGGATTGTAATCTCTCTGCTATTGGTGGCCATGTAGGTTTCCTACAGGGTGTTGAAATAGGCACTTGGCACACTTACCTTGATTGGTTGGTGCATTGAGTTGGCTGTACAGGACATTGGTTAGACCACTTTTGGAATATTGCATGCAATTCTAGTCTCCTTCCTATCGGAAGGATGTTGTGAGACTTGAAAGGGTTCAGAAAAGATTTACAAGGATGTTGCCAGGGTCATGATTTGGAGGTGCTGGTGTTGGACTGGGGTGTACAAAGTTAAAAATCACACAACACCAGGTTATAGTCCAACAGGTTTAATTGGAAGCACTAGTTTTTGAACGCTGCTCCTTCATCAGATGGTTATATTTTGAAAAAGACCTGGATTGTTTGTTAGGTCTCTCAACTTTTAGAATGAACATGTTGGTTTCAGTTCTTTCATATGTAAATCACAGAACTTTTTAAAAGTTATATTCTGAAGTGAACTTTAACAATTGGTGTCACGTTGACCCAGTTAATGCATTGAAGGTGTGAGGTGTCCTGTGTAAGGCTGTCTGGCTAGGGTTGGAGGGTTTGAGCTATAGGGAGAGGCTGAATAGGCTGCGGCTGTTTTCCCTGGAGCGTTGGAGGCTGAGGGGTGACCTTATAGAGGTTTATAAAATCATGTATGGCATGGATAGGGTAAATAGACAAAGCCTTTTCCCTGTTTTTGGATTAGTGATGTTGGAAGAGTGCAGCAGTTCAGGTAGGATCCAAGGAGCAGCAAAATCAACGTTTCGGGCAAAAGCCCTTCATCAGGAGTCGTCCGAAATGAATTTGCCCGAAACGTCGACTTTGCTGCTCCTCGGATGCTGCCTGAACTGCTGTGCCCTTCCAGCACCACTAATCCAGAATCTGGTTTCCAGCATCTGCAGTCACTGTTTTTACCTAAAGTATTTTCCCTGGGTTGGCGAAGTCCAGAACTAGAGAGCATAGGTTTAGGGTGAGAGGGAAAGATATAAAAGGGACCTAAGGGGCAACTTTTTCACACAGAGGGTGGGGTGTGTGTATGGAATGAGCTGCCAGAGGAAGTGGTGGAGGCTGGTACAATTACAACACTTAAAAGGCATCTGATGGGTATATAAATGGGAAGGGTTTAGAGGGATATGGGCCAAGTGCTGGCAATTGGGACTAGATTAATTTAGGATATCTGGTCAGCATGGACGAGTTGGGCCGAAGGGTCTAATGACTTTATAAGTTTCCATTTGTCCCTGTGAGAAACGAAGCTCACTCACTTCAATAATTTCAGTCCGAGACAGGATCTGAATCAGTAGCATTGTTTATTACGCTCCTGCAAGAGGGGTGTTGTGTCCACTGTCCACAAGGCGGGGACACACACACAGACACACACACACAGACACACACACACAGACACACACACACACACACACACACACACACACACACACACACTCTCTGAATTTAACGAGTACACAATATTTATGTAATTTGTTTCTCTTCCCTCCTCCCATTGCTCCTCCCCTGTTTACATCTGTTTCTAATCTAAACCCGGCTGTTTATCTCTGAACTCATCCGGCCTTGCCCGTGACAAACTGTTTATCTCTGTCCTCACTAGGCCGTTTGACCACCTCCCTCTGTGGCCTGATTGTTATTTATCCTGCTTCACTGCCATCTGTTTCTGTGTTTGCCAAAGCAATATTTCTTTTATTTACACAGAATCTTATGACCTCTTGATGGTGGTTATTTTTTGTTTTTGCTGAAGCAGGATACAGATGCTTGTAACTGTTAGTACAGGCATATCTAGCTTAACCTACACCCTCTCCCCTCACAGCACCTTATCTATTTGTCTGTAACATCTACCATTGATTGCAGGCACATTTCATTCTTGTATGCGCATTTTAACTAACACAAAAACAATTATATATTTCTTTCACATAGTTTTCATTCTTGTTAACTCAGCTCTTGGCTGAAACAATTATACATTGGTGTGAGTTCATTTACCTTGCATAAGCAATTATGATTGCAGAAGTAACACTACTTTATCTATATCCCACAGTCCCTGTTTCCTTGATGAAGTATCTTCAAACTGACCAAGTCTTTGGCCTAATATTGAATGCCTGTGTGTCTGTGTGTGCCCCCCAGTTCTGCTGTAGCTTTATGTTTCTCTCTCTCTCTCTGTCACTCAGTCATTGGCTCTAGGCACCTCGGAATGGTTGCTATGGTGGACATTGATGTTGTCAGAGAGGCTGATATTTGACGTTAGGAATTAACGGCAGCAGTCGGGCAGTGGGGAGGGGTGTGTACCCTGGCTGCAGATTGTGTTGTGGGGGCGGGGGAGGTGCAGCCATAATGTTACCAGGTTCATCATCCCAAACTCCACGCCAGTGCTCTGGGGGAATGGCGTTCAAATCCCACTACAGCAGTTGGTGCAGTTTGAATGCTATAAAGGTTTGGAATTTAAAAATTGTAGTCTCATGGAGACCGTCATAGATTGTTGGGAAAACCCATCTGGCTCACCCTTTGGGAGAGAGTAAAGATAACTGCTGTCCTTACCCAGCCTGGCCTTTATGTGACTCCAGGCCCTCTCAAATCTGGTTGACTCTTAATTACCCTCTGGGCAATTAGGGATGAACCTGGCCTAGCCAGTGACACCCTCATCCTGTGAACAAGTAACAAACACACAGGGAGTGAGTTTGACTGAATCCCTGAACATACCAGGCTCCGGGACGTCCCTGGGCCTTAGGGCTAATCCTACAACTGGGAACTAGATCCCCTGCCTTTGGCGAGGGCTCCATTATGTTTCCAGCTCTCTTTAAGCCTTCTAGAACAGGCAGAGAGAGATTGGAGCAGGGATCTTCCCCTCTTACTGCCCCTCCCCCACTCCCTGTAAACAACCCCTCCCTGGTTAGAGGGGTTGGTTGGAGTTTGCCTCGTGGGGTTCTGTCAAAACATGGACCACTCAAAAGCTGAATGAGATTAACAGCCCAGGATCAGAAGGCTGGCACCTGCTCGCTCTGAACCGATACCTTATGACAGAGAACGGCAGGAGGCCAGCCTGGCTCTGCTGGGGTTTAGGTTAAAGATTTCATCCGGAGTCCTATTTTAAGCTGAAGACTTGTGATGCATTCAACACAGAAGTGTGCTCTCTCTCTCTCTCTCTCTCGCACACTGTTAAACCCACTCATTCTCTCTGTCAGCCTCTTATCCTCCATTTCTGCCTCCTTTCTCTCTGGTGCTTTATCTCTTTCTTTGTCCCTATCCATCAGCATTCAGGGTTTCAATGTTTAAACCATTGTCCTGCACAGGGCAGCTAATGTCCCATACGGCTGCTGTCTGGTTAGTGGGGGTTTAATCTGAGGGTCACCACGCCTCAAACGAGGGGAGAGGTTTCGAAGGAGAGTTCTTCATGATGACTTCAGCTGGTGTGGGCATTGAACTAACCATTCCTCTAGTAGCAGAATATGCATCATGTTTAAGATACACAGCTAGCTCATCCACTTTTAATCCTGTGTTTGATCTTTAATACCTTCCTTAATCTGGGATCCACCCGTTGCACTTCCCCCATATGGGATCCACCCATCGCCTTTCCCCCGTCTGGGATATGCTTTGAGCCTTTCCCCCAATTTGGAGTCCATTTAATGATCCACTCAACACCTTTTCCCCCATCTGGAATTGCTTAGGGATCCACTCAGCACCCTTCCCCCGCCCCCATCTGGAATTGCTTAGGGATTCACTCTGTGCCTTCCCCCCTAGAATCGCTTAGGGATCTATTCTGTGCCCTTCCCCCATCTGGAATCGCTTCGGGATCCACACAGTGCTCTTCTCCCAATGTGGGGTCCACTCAGGGATGCCCTCAGTGCCCTTCCCCCACCCCGATCCCATTAGTGTCCTTCCTCCATCTGGGATGCCCCTCCCCCACCAAGAGCGATCAAGACCGATTTGATCCGTCTGCCCTGTTGTCTACACTAGAGAGGATGTTCTTGGGCCTACCACCACCCCAGGCCTCACTCCCAGGGAAATACCAGCAAAACTGGTGAGTGAGTCTACATTGTCCTGTGTATTTCAAAATGGAGCTCCAGTGTGTTCATTTCATTTCTCATTGGGTTGAGGGCAGGGTGTTTTAAAAACGATATTATTCTGTTTAGTATATCCCAGAAATTATAAATCCTGGTCTCTGTAAATCGACAGACCTCCCGATAGCTTTTACAACAGTGTCATCTTTACAAAGAGCTATTCAAATTTTTTAATCTGTAAATACTGTAAAACATTTTAAAAGATGGTACTTTCTTGTATTAAAAGGCGAATTTGGCTTCCTTTTGTAACTGCACAAGCCCTACTTTGTCAATCTACTAATGGGCTTTTCTGCAAATGGCAATTAATGTTCCTATAAATTGTGAATGTTAAATCTGACTTTTTTTCTTCAAATGTACTGGGGGAGGAAGTGTGTAAGTTTTTTTTAAAAATCTTAAAATTTTTAAAATTGTAGAGAGCATGAGCCCAGCATGTCTAAGCCCTTAAAAATGCTTAAGAATTTTTAATTTAATTTCTTTATTTTTCTACCTCTGTAGCTAAGATTTTGTGCCGAGCTACCTTTGTACCTGAGAAAATGGTGCCGGGAATGGTGACATTGTACATTTTTCACTGTCCTGTATGTCTATACAGGGGTATACATGGCAATAAAATCTAATTCTATTTCTCAAATTCGCTCATGAGAAATGGGTCAGTGTTTCTTACCCATCCTCAGTTGCCCCTTGAGAAAGTGGGGGGGTGAACTGCCTTCTTGAATCACCGCAGTCCATGTGCTGTAGGTTGACCCACAATGCCTTTAGGGAGGGAATTCCAGGATTTTGACCCAGTGACACTGAAGGAACGGTGGTATATTTCCAAGTCAGGATGGTGAGTGGCTTGGATGGGAACTTGTAGGGATGGTGTTCCCAAATATCTGCTGCCCTTGTCCTTCTAGGTGGAAGTGGTCCTGGGTTTGGAAGGTGCTGTCTGAGGATCTTTGGTGAAGTTCATCTTGTAGATGGTACACACTGCTGCTACTGAGTGTCGGTGGTGGAGGGAGGGGATATGGTGTTAGGTCCCATTATACACATTCTGTAACAACGTGGCTCCAGAGAGATTTGTGTAGTCCTTGTCCATGAGTCAATAAAACCTAAAGACTGTAACAGTTTGGGACAGTACAGAAAGAAGGCCATTCAGCCCAACATGTCAGTGCAAACAGTGTGACCAAAGAATTGAATTCAATTTATTGTCACATGTACCGAGGCACAGTGAGTTAAGTTGCATAGATAGTAAATAATAGGTGAATAGCAGCAAAAACAATGACACAGGTACAGGGGAATGCTAAGTGTTTGTATTCAGTATTCTAACAACAGTAGGGTAGAAACTGTTTCAAAACCGGCTGGTGCGTGTGTATAGGCTTCTGTACCTTCTCCCTGATGGTAGAGGTTGTAGAAAAACATTGCCAGGGTGGGATGGATCTTTGAGAATGCTGGCAGCCTTTCCTTACAACAGGCCGAGTAGGTGGATTCTGTAGATGGGAGGTTGGCCTTTGTGATTGCCTGGGCTGAGTTCCCCACTCTCTGTAACCGTCTCCGATCTTGAATGGTACAGTTGCCATACCAGGGAGTGATACATCCAAACAGAATGCTCTCGATGACGCATCTATTTAACAGGTAAACACTGGAATGCTGATCCTGACATCTCGAGGGTCAGATTCCATAAGGGTTTGTAGTCACATTACACAAAACCCAGGTGAGCCCAGACTTGGAACTTACTGTGGGCTGTTTGAGGCATCATGCATTAGTGTATCTCTGGAGTGCAGTGTCAGTTCACCAGAATGATACCTACATTCGAAAGGTTACGCTCCGAGGAGATTCCACCACCTGGAGTTTAGGAAGTTAAAGGATAATTCAATGAAAGATTGGGCGGCACGGTGGCACAGTGGTTAGCACTGCTGCCTCACAGCACCAGGGACCTGGGTTCAATTCCTGCCTCAGGCGACTGACTGTGTGGAGTTTGCACGTTCTCCCCGTGTCTGCGTGGGTTTCCTCCGGGTGCTCCAGTTTCCTCCCACAGTCCAAAGATGTGCGGGTCAGGTGAATTGGCCATGCTAAATTGCCTGTAGTGTTAGGTAAGGGGTATGGGTGGGTGGCGGGTCGGTGTGGACTTGTTGGGCCGAAGGGCCTGTTTCCACACTGTAAGTAATCTAATCTAATTTCAAAGCTTTGGTTTTCAGGGAGAAATTAATTCTGTTGGTTGAGAATCTAGGATCAGGGCAGAGACTAAATCGTGCAAAATGCTCCTTCGCGTGATTGTTTGGTACATGTTTCAAACTCTTTCCATTTTTAAAATGAAATTTCTGATGGATAAAGTAGAATTATTCAAAGATTGGGTGGGTAATGGAGCCGGGTTGCTGACTTAATTGGTTTCATTGAATGCTAGCACAAGTTTGACAGGCCGAAGGGCCTCCTTTGGGAAAACTGTCCTTTCTCTCAGGAAGAAACTAAGCCTGTCTTATTTGTTTATCATAAACACATGGTGAGATCTTGATCATTTTGCAAGGGGACAGTGATGTTCAAACTCTCTGCTATATTGTCCAGTGAATGTACGCACGCCAAGAAAGAGGCAATGGCCGAGTGATTACTATCGCTAGACTATTAATTCAGGAAACTCCGCAAATGCTCTGGGGACTTGAGTTTGAACCCTGCTATGGCAGAGGGTGGAATTGGAATTCAGTAATAATCTGGAATTAAGAATCTAATAATACAAAGATTTCCTGGTCAGGTGAATTGACCATGCTAAATCGTCCATTGTGTTAGGTGCATTAGTCAGGGGTAAATGTAGAGGAATGGGTGGGTTACTGTTCAGAGGGTCGATATGGACTTGTTGGGCCAAAGGGCCTGTTTCCATACTGTAGGGAAGCTAATCTAATCGAACCGAATGACCATGAAACCATTGCCAATTGTTGGAAAAACCCATCTGGTTCACTAATGTCCCTTAGGGAAAGGAAGCTACCATCCTTACCTGGTCTGGCCTACATGTGACTCCAGACCCACAGCAATGGGGTTGACTCTCCACTGCCCCCGGCCTACTAAGCCACTCAGTTGAAGGGCAGTTAGGGACAGGCAATAAATGTTGCCCAGCCAGAGATGTCTTCATCCCAAGAATCAAGTAAAATTAATCAATTGTCAAATATTTATTGTCAATAGAGGGTTGATTGAAGGTTGAAGTGTCCATGAATTCATGCTATCTCTCTTTCTCTCTCTCCCCCACCTCCATATCTCTCTCTCTCTCTCTCTCTCTGTTTCATTCTCTTTCTCTCCCGTGTTCCTCTGTCTCTGGCCCTCTCTCTCCCTCACTCTCTTGCCCCACTTTCTCCTCCTGCTCTCTATCTCCCTTCCCTCTATGTTCCAACTCTCCATCTTTTCTCCTTCCTCCTCCCTCTCTTGACCTACTTCTCTCTTTCCCTTCTCTCTCTATCTCTCTACCTCTTTCTCTGCCCTCTCTCTTTGACCCTTCTCTGTCTCTTCCTCTCTATCCTCTTGCCCCTCTCCTCTTTCCCTCCCTCTCTCCTCTCTCCTCTTCCCTCCCTCTCTCCTCTTTCCCTCCCTCTCTCCTCTTTCCCTCCCTCTCTCCTCTTCCCTCCCTCTCTCCTCTTCCCTCCCTCTCTCCTCTTTCCCTCCCTCACTCCCCTCTTTCTCCCTCCCCCCTTTCTCTGTCTGATCCCTCTCTCTCTTCAACCTCCTCTCTCTTACCCCCTTCCCTGTCTCTCTTACCCCCTTACCTACCTCTCTCTCTCTCTCTCTCTCTCTCTCTCTCTCTCTCTCTCTTCCTTCTCTCTGTCTCTCTCTTGTTCCCCCCGTGTTTCCCCCCTCTCTTATTTCCCTCTCTCTTCCTCCCTCCTTATTTCTCTCTCTCTTCCCCCCACTTTTCCCTCTCTCCCTCTCTCTCTCTCTCTCTCTCTCTCTCTCTCTCTCTCTCTCTCTCTTCCCCCTCCCTTCCTTCTCTCTCTCTCTTCCCTCGCTCTCTCGTTTCCTTCCTTCTCTCCCTCTTCCATCCCCCTCCCTCTCTTTCCCCTGCTCTTGCCCACCCCCAGTTCACTGAGGAGAAACTGGGACAGGCAGAGAAGACGGAGCTGGACGCTCACTTTGAGAACCTGCTGGGGCGTGCAGACAGCACCAAGAACTGGACTGAGAAGATCCTGCGCCAGACCGAGGTCCTGCTTCAACCCAACCCAAGTAAGATCAGCCAGGGCTGGAGCTTCCATCTCGTACTGCCCTGGATCTGCTCGCGTAACGCTAACATTAACAAACACTCAAAATCAAATGTTGAATTCTAAGGGGGAAACTGTGATTTTGAAAAGGTACTGGAAAGGCTCGATGAGGGCAGTGCTGCTGATGTGATGTACATGGAGATATTTGAAATGGTGCCACACAACAGGCCTTTGAGGAAAGTTGTAGGCCGTGGAATAAAATGGTCAGTAACAACAAGGATACAACATTGTCTGAATGAGTAGGAAAGAGAGAGGAATGATCAATGGATATTTTTCAGGCTGGAGGAAGGTTTCCCCAGGGATCAATATTAGGATTTTTGTTCTTCCTGGTATACGTTAATGACTTGGGTCTTGGCGTGCTGAGGGCGACTTCCCAGATGACACTAAACCTTGAGGAATTGTAAACGGTGAGGGGGACAGTCTGGAACTGCAAAAGGACATTGACAAGTTAGTGGAGTGGGTGGAGAGGTAGCAGATGAAGTTAAATGCAGAGAAATGTGAGGAGGCGCACTTTGGTCAGAAGAACGTTAAGAGACAACATTAAATAAGGGATATAATTCTAAAAGGAGTGCACAAGCAGAGGGAGCTGGGGATACATGTGCACAATCACTGAAGGTGGCAGGACAGTTAATAGTGCACACAGTGTCCTCGACTTTATTAATAGGGGCTTGGGATACCAGAGCAAGCAGGTGATGCTGAGCTGGTACGAGACACTGGTTAGACCTCAGATGGAGGATTATGTACAGCTGTGGGCCCCACATTATAGAAAAATTGCGAATGTATCGGAGAGCGAGTGCAGGACCGGTTAACGAGAACGGTTGCAGAGGATGAGAAACTTTGGTTTTGGGAATCGATTGAAGAAATTGAAACTCTTCTCCTGAAGAGAAGAAAGCTGAGAAACCCGTGACTGGTTTTGGGGAGTAGTTGGGAAGAAACTTTTCCCACTTGGAAAAGGAACAAGAGAGACATCGAGTTAAAGTGAGCGGCAAGGATCTTGGAGCACAGAGCAGCACAACACAGGAACAGGCCTTTCGGCCCATCCTGTCCGTGCTGACCAAGATGCCATTCCAAACTGATCCCATCGACCTGCACGTGGTCCATATCCCTGTATTCCCTGCCTGTCCATGTTTCTGAAACCTTGCTCCCTCAGCAAGGCTATGGAATTAATCAGAGCCACAGGATGGTTGGATAAAATGGTATGAGGGGAAACGGAGAAGCCTCATTCTGGAAGGTTCCGAACACGATGTGCAAAAAGCCTATTTGTCCATCTGCACCAACTCTGTAACCCCTGCAGGTGCAGCTCAAGTATTTAGATTAGATTCTCTACAGTGTGGAAACAGGCCCTTCAGCCCAACTACTCCACACCAACCCTCTAAAGAGTAACCCACCCAGACCCATTTCCCTCTGACTAATTGATCTAACACGAAGGGCAATTTAGCGTGGCCAATTCACCTGATCTGCACATCTTTGGCCTGTGGGAGGAAACCCACACAGACACAAGGAGAATGTGCAAACTCCACACAGACAGTCACCCGAGACTGGAATTGAACCTGGGACCCTAGTGCTGTGAGGCAGCAGTGCTAACCACTGAGCCACTGTGCTGCCCATCTAAGTGTCTGTACCTCTAGCATAAGACCCTAATACATAGGAGCAGGAGTAGGCCATTCAGCCCTTTGAACCTGCTCCACCATTCAATCTGATCATGACTGATCATCCAACTCCATCCCCTGTTCCTGCTTCTCCCCCAACACCTTTTGATCCCTTTAGCCCTAAGAACAGTATCCAACACATAGTCATAGTCATAGAGTTACTCATCCACGCTGAGCAGATATCCTAACCTAATCTAGTCCCGTTTGCCAGCATTTGGCCCAGGGAAAAGGCTTTGTCTATTTATCTTATTCATGCCCCTCATGATTTTATAAACCTCTATAAGGTCACCCCTCAGCCTCCGATGCTCCGGGGAAAACAGCCCCAGTCTATTCAACCTCTCCCTATAGCTCAAATTCTCCAACCCTAGCAACATCCTTTGGAACCCTTTCAAGTTTCTCAATATCTTTCCAACAGGAAGGAGACCAGAATTGCACGCAATATTCCAACAGTGGCCTAACCAATTTCCTGTACAGCCGCAACATGACCTCCCAACTCCTGTACTCAATACTCTGACCAATAAAGGAAAGCATACCAAACACCTTCATTATCCTATCGACCTGCAACCCTACTTTCAAGGAGCTGTTCAGCATCATTCCCTAGGACCTTACCATTAAGTGTATAAGTCCTGCTAAGATTTACTTTCCCAAAATGCAGTACCTCACATTTATCTGAGTTAAACTCTATCTGGCACTTCTCAGCCCATTGGCCCATTTGGTCCAGATCCTGTTGTAATCTGAGGTAACCTTTGCTTCAATGACACCTCCAATTTTGGTGTCATTTGCAAACTTACTAACTGTACCTCTTATGCTCACATCCAAATCATTTATATAAGTGACAAAAAGTAGAGGACCCAGCACCGATCCTTGTGGCACTCCACTGATCACAGGCCTCCAGTCTGAAAAACAACCCTCTACCACCACCCTCTGTCTTCCACCTTTGAGCCAGTTCTGTATACAAATGGCTAGTTCTCCCTGCATTCCATGAGATCTAACCTTGCTAATCAGTCTCCCACAGGGAACCTTGTCGAATGCCTTACTGAAGTCCGTATAGATCACATCAACTGCTCTGCCCTCATCAATCCTCTTTGTTACTTCAAAAAACTCAATCAAGTTTGTGAGACATGATTTCTTACACACAAAGCCATGTTGACTATCCCTAATCAGTCCTTGCCTTTCCAAATACATGTATATCCTGTCCCTCAGGATTCCCTCCAACAACTTGCCACCACTGAGGTCAGGCTCACTGGTCTGTAGTACCCTGGCTTGTCCTTACCACCCTTCTTAAACAGTGGCACCACGTTAGCCAACCTCCAGTCTTCCAGCATCTCACCTGCGACTATCGATGATACAAATATCTCAGCAAGGGACCCAGCAATCACATCTTTGGACTGTGGGAGGAAACCGGAGGAAACTCACACAGACATGGGGACAATGTGCAAACTTCACACACAGTCGCCTGAGGCTGGAATCGAACCCAGGTCCCTGGCGCCATGAGGCAGCTGTGCTAACCACTGAGCCACCAAAACCCTTTCCTGCTCTGGTATACTCTCTTCCACCCTCTTCTGTCAGGCAGAAGATATAAAAGTTTGTATTTAATTATGAACAGATTCAAGAGCAGCTTCCTCCCTGCTGTTGTCAGACTTTTGAATGAACCTCTTTCATGTTAATACTGATCGCTCTCTGCACCTTCTCAGTTGCCGTAATGCTGTATTCTGCATTCTGTTGTTACCCTGATGCACTTGTTGAGTACAATCTCTCTGTAAAGCACTTAAGACAACACTTCTCACTGTACCTCATGTGACAGTAATAAATCAAATCCAATTATTAGCCCAGTGACCTTCCTGCTGTACCCATGTCTCCCCCATTCTCACTGGTCTCCTGTGATGACATATTTGTAGTCACCATTGATTTATTTCTGACTGAGTTGAGTTCTGTTCCCTCCAGATTACATTGTGCAGTAACCTTTTGTGGAGCTGTCACTGGGGGCTGCCCGTGAGCGAGTCCCAGTGGGGAGCATTGTAACCTCTTCTCTCGGGAACTCTGCTGCCAGTCGCCCGTCCTTTTAAACCTCACTGTTATTTTCTTTCTCTCGCTTTTATATAAGAAATGGAAACGGGAGACTGCTCTGTGCTCTGCCATTCAGTTAGTTCAGCCTCACTTTTCCTGCACTGTCTCTATCTCTGTCAGCAAACCTATCGACCTCTGTCTTGAAGCTCCTCAACGATAGAGCTTTGTCAGCTCTCGGGCAGAGAATCCTAAGGATTTGTACAGGAGTTGGGACGTCATGTAGCGGTTGTTCAGGAGGTCAGTGAGGCCACTTTTGGAGCACTGTGTCCAGTTCTGGTTGCCCTGCGATAGGAAGGATATTATTAAATTGGAGAGGGTTCAAATCACACCCCAGCAATGGGTGGGGCCTCAATTTAGCGCATATATTTAGAATCGAAAGCCTGTCCAATTGGCGGTGACCATAACAATCATCAACAATTATGAAAAAAAACTGATCTGGTTCACTAATGTCCCTCAAGGAAGGAAATCTGCCATCCTTAGCTGGTCTGGCCTCCAAGTGACTCCAGACCCACAGCAGTGCAAGTGGCTCTGAAAAGCCTGTTGGGTAATTAGGGATGGCCAATAAATAGAGTCATGGAGTTGTATAGCGCGGAAACAGAAAGAAAAAGCACTACCGCAGTTAGGTGGTAGTGTGGGGGTTAAGGGGGAAAAAAGGAGAAAAAAAAATATAACCAGGAGAGTAGAGTGCATCATTTCCCCCTCCAACTCTACTTTCATTTAGTCCCTTTTCTCTGAGAGCTGGATCAGTGTGAAAAAAAAGAAAGAAAAAAAAAATAGCACGGAAACAGACCCTTCAGTCCAACCCTTCCACACCGAACATTATCCTGATCTAAACTAGTCCCACCTACCTGCTCCTGGCCCCATATCCCTCCAAACCCTTACCAACTCATGTTCTTATCCGAATGTCTTTTAAACATTATAATTGTACCCCCAAGTTTATTCCAGACACAAACCACTCTCTGTGTAAAAACATTGCCCTTCATTTCCTTTTGAAAACTTTCTCTTCTCCCCTTAAAAGTATGCCTCCTAATCTTGAACTCCCCCCACCCTAGGGAAAACACTTCTGTCATTCCCCTTATCTATGCCCCTCAAGATTTTGTAAATCTCTATCAGGTCACCCCTCAGCCTCGGAGAGTAATGGGTGGTACAGTTGTTTCATAAGATGAGAATGTCCTTCACTGACGTACCCAAAGTCTTGTCGGTGTAACCAAGCTATATATTACACAGAAGGATATCAGTCAGTCTGTACTGGCTCTCTGTGGAACAATCCAGATGTCCAGTTCCACATTCTATCTCCGTAATCCTGCAGATTTATTATCTCTCGGTGTATATTTGACTTCCTTTTGAGATCAAACATCATCTCAACTTCCACCCCTTCAGGGGCAGCAGGTTCCAGTATGTGACCACGTGGTGCATTAAATGTTCTTCCTCACATCTCATCTGCATCTCTCATTTGAAATCTTAAAACTATCTCCCCTAGTTCTTGGGCCATCAGCCAATGGGAACAGCTTTTCCTAGTCTACCTTTTCTGACCGATTATCATCTTCTACACTTCCATCAAATCTCCCCTCCATCTACTTTGTTCCAGCACTTCTCCAAACTTTATAGTTAAAAGAAAACAGTCCTGAAAGGATTCTGTTGTGTCCAATTAGTATGCGGTTAACACACTGTATAATATGAATTGTTGGGAGTGGAGTGCATCATTTCCCCCTCCAACGCTATTTTGATTTAGTCCCTGCCCGCCCCTTCACTGTTTGATCCCACAGCATTGCCCTTTGATGTGAAGGGCACTGCTTGTCACAGGCCACTCGGGTGTTTTCCTATCTTCCTGGTGGTGGAAATTGAATAAAGATTCGTACACCTTGTGTCTCTCAGTGCGTCTCACACCTGCACACACATGGGTGCTGGGAAAAAAAATAAGCACTACCGCAGTTAGGCGATAGTAAAAAAAAAAGAAAAAATAAGAAACAGGTGACACTACCGTAGTTAGGCGGTAGTGTGGGGGTTTTAAACAAAAATAAACAAGGAATAAAAAAAGTAACAGGAGATTCTGCACAGAGTGGAGTGCATTATTTAACCCTCCAACTCTATATATAAAAAAAACAGTAGTATTTAATCCCTGCCCTCCCCTTAAAAAAAAAGAAAAAAAAATATAATATGAATTGTGTTTGATAGACTGGGGAGCCAAAGATTATGGGGGGGGAGATAGACAGGGAAGTGGAGCACAACCAGATCAGCCATGATATTTTGAACAGTGGAGCAGGTTTGACTTGCCCAATGGTCAGTTCCTGAGTCCTAACTTTCTGTACAGGATAAAACAAAACTGAAAAAAATGGGGATAGAGAATATTCTTCAGAATTGGAAGCTGCTACAAGTTTTAGGACAGGCAGTAACAGGATGCATGTTGTCACTTAAAATGTAGGCATCAGTCCAGCACTATTTTGAATTCCAACATTGCTGAGCCAATGAAAAGCTTCAATTCAGTTTTCTCAGAGTACAACTCAGCTGGATCAAGGTAAATTATCTGGTTTGATAGAACCATAGAGAAGGAACCTTACTCTGTCTAACCCAAGCTGTACCTGTTCTGGGAAAAACCTGCTCTGACTTTGAATCCTGTGACTCAGTAGAGAAAGATGATCTGATAATTA
This sequence comes from Hemiscyllium ocellatum, assembly GCF_020745735.1. Taxonomy (NCBI): domain Eukaryota; kingdom Metazoa; phylum Chordata; class Chondrichthyes; order Orectolobiformes; family Hemiscylliidae; genus Hemiscyllium; species Hemiscyllium ocellatum. Next base: position 61,145,796 of record NC_083421.1, read on the forward strand.
CCATTGGCCCAGTCAGTGATGCCCATATCCTGTGAACAAATGAAGGAATGTGAATGCTATTATATAAAGTTGTTCCATGTTTGTCCAAGGTACTGTTGTCAAAGGGTATCAATTTATCCATGGTCTGTCTCTCAACCGTCTCTCTCCACCCCCAACTCTCTCCCTCCAACGCCCGTATCTCTCTCCCCACCCCCACCTCACTCGCTCTCCACTCCCCACCTCTCTCCCCAACCCTACCTCTCTCCCCACTCCCCACCTCTCCCTCTCCCCACTCCCCACCTCTCTCTCCCCACCCCCATCTCTCTCTCTCTCTCTCTCCCCACTCCCCACCTCTCTCTCCCCACTCCCCACCTCTTTCCCCCAACTCCCCACCTCTCTCTCTCTCCCCACTCCCCACCTCTCTCTCTCCCCACTCCCCACAGCTCTCTCCCCACTCCCCACCTCTCTCCCTCTCCCCACTCCCCACCTCTGTCTCACTCCCCACTCCCCACCTCTCTCTCACTCCTCACTCCCCACTCTCTATCTCTCTCTCTCCTAGTCCTCTCCCCAATCTCTCTGGCCTAGCCCCCCTCCCCTCTGTGATCTAGCCCCTGCCCCACCTCTCTCCCTTGGCTAGGCTCTGCCTAATTCTGTCTGTCTGACAGGGTGAGCCATGTTGAGTGGAGGTCCTTGCAGGTTGGGTTGAAGTATAGAAACGTAGAAACTAGGAGCAGGAGTAGGCCGTTCAGCCCAACGAGCCTCTTCCCACCCCCACAGCCCCAACTCAGTGTGCTCATGCCTGAACATCCAACGTATTAGACTGCTCCAGCTTTTATAGGAACAGGAGTACGCCATTCGGCCCTTTGAGCCTGTTCTGTCATTCAATGAGATCATGGTGGATCTGTGGCCTGAATCCATGTGGTCCTGATCCTGTAATAGCTCTGCTTAACAAAAAAAAAGGTCTATCTCACATTTACAATTAACCGCCGATCCGGCATCCCCTGCCATTTGGGGAAGAGAGTTCCAAATCTCTATCACCTCCATTTCCTTTGATCCCTTGAGCACCAAGTGCTGCATCCAGCTCCTTCCAGAAACTGTACAATGTGTTGACCTCAGCTGCTTCCTGTGGCAGTGAATTCCACAGGCTGACCACCCTCTGGGTGAAAAACCGTTTGGGAATGTCATTCTCAGGGGATTTGTAAGGATTTGCATGGTTGTTGTCAGAACAGGACAGCACAGGGACAGGCTGATCCAAGATGGCGGTGGAGAAGAACCCTTCACCTGGAGTTTGTCTACTCCACCTACTCTCCTCCTTCCTTCTCTTCTGTTTGCCCCCGCCCCACTCCCAATCTTTGTATTTTTCTTTCCTGCTTCTCTCCCGGTCACTGAATCATCCTGAGGGAGGGTCACAAGCCACAAACCATTCCTTAACAAGTCAATTCCTTTTCATTACCACAGCACAAGTTATGGTTAATCAGGTCGTACGTTTGCTCGCTGAGTCAGCAGGTGGTGGGAAGGTGTTTGGACGGCGCGTAGGTGTTTGGACGGCGCGTAGGTGTTTGGACGGCGCGTAGGTGTTTGGACGGCGCGTAGGTGTTTGGACGGCGGGGAGGTGTTTGGACGGCGCGTAGGTGTTTGGACGGCGCGTAGGTGTTTGGACGGCGCGTAGGTGTTTGGACGGCGGGGAGGCGTTTAGACGGCGCAGAGGCGTTTGGACGGCGGGGAGGCGTTTGGACGGCGGGGAGGCGTTTGGACGGCGGGGAGGCGTGTAGACGGCGGGGAGGCGTTTAGACGGCGGGGAGGCGTGTAGACGGCGGGGAGGCGTGTAGACGACGGGGAGGCGTTTAGACGGCGGGGTGGCGTTTAGACGGCGCGTAGGTGTTTGGACGGCGGGGTGGCGTGTAGACGGCGGGGAGGCGTGTAGACGGCGGGGAGGCGTGTAGACGGCGCGGAGGCGTGTAGACGGCGGGGAGGCGTGTAGACGGCGGGGAGGCGTGTAGACGGCGGGGAGGCGTGTAGACGGCGCGGAGGCGTGTGGCCGGCGGGGAGGCGTGTAGACGGCGGGGAGGCGTGTAGACGACGGGGAGGCGTTTAGACGGCGGGGTGGCGTTTAGACGGCGCGTAGGCGTGTAGACGGCGGGGAGGCGTTTAGACGGCGGGGAGGCGTGTAGACGGCGGGGTGGCGTGTAGACGGCGGGGAGGCGTGTAGACGGCGGGGTGGCGTGTAGACGGCGCGGAGGCGTTTGGCCGGCGGGGTGGCGTGTAGACGGCGGGGAGGCGTTTAGACGGCGCGGAGGCGTTTAGACGGCGGGGAGGCGTTTAGACGGCGCGGAGGCGTGTAGACGACGGGGAGGCGTTTAGACGGCGGGGAGGTGTTTAGACGGCGGGGAGTGAAATGCTATGGTAAAGGAATGCTATGGGATTTGAATCGATGGATGTTTAGTAACCAGCATGAATATGACGGACCCAAGGGCCGCATCCTGCTCTTTAAAACCGTGTTTGTGGATATCTCGTTGCAGCCTCGGGATTACTAGCCTAATAACCTTGGCACTGTATCCTCGGGCAGAGGAGAGAGAATTGCTGTGGAGAGTGGGATATGGTTCTGGTGTTCAGTCTGAAAGCTCAGCCCGGAGTTAGCTACCTCAGTGATGACACACAAGGAAGGGTCTCCACTTGTGGAACTTAAAACAAAACTTTCATTCGTGGGGATGAGGGTGTCCCTGACCAGGCTGGTATTCATTTTCTGGCTGGTAAGGGTCAACCCTTATGGGTGGCACGGTGGCACAGTGGTTAGCACTGCTGCCTCTCAGCGCCAGAGACCCAGGTTCAATTCCCGCCTCAGGCGACTCACTGTGTGGAGTTTGCGCATTCTCCCAGTGTCTGCGTGGGTTTCCTCCGGGTGCTCCAGTTTCCTCCCACAGTCCAAAGATGTGCAGGTTAGGGTGGATTGGCCATGCTAAATTGCCCGTAATGTTAAGCGAAGGGGTAAATGTTGGCGAATGGGTCTGGGTGACTTGCTGTTTGGAGGGTTGGTGTGGACTTGTTAGGCCGAATGGCCTGTTTCCACTAACCCATCCTTCTACGCCCTCATCCAGGTCATTTATAAAAATGACAAGCAGCAGTGGCCCCAAAACAGATCCTTGCGATATCCCACTAGTAACTGAACTCCAGGATAAACATTTCCCATCAACCACCACCACCTGCCTTTTTTCAGCTAGCCAATTTCTGATCCAAACCATTAAATCCCCCTCAATCCTATACCTCTGTATTTTGTGCAACAGCCTATTGTGGGGAACCTTATCAAATGCCTTACTGACATCTATATACACCACATCAGCCACTTTCCCCTCATCCACCTGTTTGGTCACCTTCTCAGAGAACTCAATAAAGTTTGTGAGGCACAACCTACCCTTCACAAAACCTTGTTAACTATCCCTAATCAATTTATTCCTCTCTAGATGATAATAAATCCTATCTCTTATAACCCTTTCCCCAACACTTTACCCACAACTGAAGTAAGGCTCACTGGTCTATAATTACCAGGGTTGTCTCTACTCCCCTTCTTGAACAAGGGAACAACATTTGCTATCCTCCAGTCTTCTGGCACTATTCCTGTAGACAATGACAACATAAAGGTCAAAACCAAAGGCTCTGCAATCTCGTCCCTGGCTTCCCAGAGAATCCTGGGATAAATCCCATCCAGCCCAGGAGACATATCTATTTTTACACTTTCCAGAATTGCTAACACCTTCTCCTCACGTACCTCAATCCCATCTAGTCTCATAGCCTGTATCTCAGTATTCTCCTCGACAACATTGTCTTCTTCTAGTGTGAGTACTGACGAAAAATATTCATTTAGCACTTCCCCTATCTCCTGTGACTCCATGCACACCTTCCCACTATTATCCTTGATTGGCCCTAATCTTACTCTAGTCATTCTTTTATTCCTGAAATACCTATAGAAAGCGTGAGGGTTTTCCTTGATCCTATCTTCCAACAACATCTCATGTCCCCTCCTGGCTCTTCTCAGCTCTCTCTTTAGGTCTTTCCTGGCTAACTTGTAACTCTCAAGTGCCCTAACTGAGCCTTCACATCTCATCCTAACATAAGTCGTTGTCTTCTTCCTATTGACAAGAGATTTAATTTCTTTACTAAACCACGGCTCCCTTGTTCGACCACTTCCTCCCTGCCTGTCAGGTACATACTTCTCAAGGACGTGCAGTAGCTGTTCCTTGAATAAGCTCCACATTTCAATTGTGCCCATCCCCGTGCAGTTTCTTTCCCCAAATATGCTTCCTAAGTCTTGCCTAATCGCATCGTACTTGCCTTTTCCCCCAGCTATAACCTTTGCCCTGTGATGTATACCTATCCCTTTCCATCGCTAAAGTAAACATAACCAAATTGTGGTCACTATCACCTACCTCCAGATCTAACACCTGGCTGGGTTTATTACCCAGTACCAAATCCAATATGGCATCGCCCCTTATTGGCCCGACTGAAGAAGGGGTCATGCCCGAAACATTGACTCTCCTGCTCCTTGGATGCTGCCTGACCTGCTGCGCTTTTCCAGCAACACATTTTCAGCTCTGTCTACACACTGTGTCAGGAAATCGTCCTGCACGCATTAGGCAAAAACTGACCCATCTAAAATACTTGAACGATCGTATTTCCAGTCAATATTTGGAAAGTTAAAGTCTCCCATGACAACTACCCTGTTACTCTCGCTCCTATAGAGGATCATCTTTGCTATCCTTTCCTCTACATCTCTGGAACTATTTAGAAGCCTATACAAAACTCCCAGCAGGATAACCTCTCCTTTCCTGTTTCTGATCTCAGCCCATACTACCTCAGTGGACGAGTCCTCAAACGTCCTTTCTGCAACCATAAAACTGTCCTTGAATAACAATGTCTCACCACCTCCTTTTTTACCATCTAAATCCCGGAACCTGCAATAACCATTCCTGAACCTGCTCTACCCATGTCTCTGAAATGGCCACAACATCGAAATCCCAGGTACTAACTCACCTTATTCTGGATGCTCCTGGCGTTGAAGTAGACACACTTCAAATCACCTTCCTGCTTGGCGGTGAACTCTTGCAACCTTGAAACCTCCTTTCTGACCTCACTCCTCTCAACCTCCCGTATACTTGAACTGCAATTTTGATTCCCATCCCCCTGCCGAATGAGTTTAAACCCACCTGAAGAGCATTAGCAAAATTCCCCCATCCCAGGATATTGGCACCTCTCCGGTTCAGGTGAAGCCCATCCTGTTTGCAGAGGTTCCACCTACCCCAGAATGACCCCCAATTATCTAGGAATCCGAAACCCTTCCTCATGCCATGTAGCCATGTGTTCAACTCCTCTCACCTCACTGGCATATGGTACGTGCAACAAACCAGAGACGACAACTCTGTTTGTTCTAGCTCTAAGCTTCCACCCTAGCTCCCTGAATTTCTATCTTAAATCCCTATCTCTCTTCCTACCTATGTCATTGGTGCCTATGTGGACCATGACTTGGGGCTGCTTCCCCTCCCCCACGAGGATCCTGAAAACACGATCCGAGATGTGTGTGTGTGTACCTTCCACTCCAGGGAATAAGTTTTCCTGTCAAATTTTTTTTCTTCATAATCATGGGAAAGATTGTTTTAATATCTGCTTTTGTTGACATGACAACCACCTGTTGATTATGGGATGCTGAGAGTGTGACTGAAGAGCTGTGTTGAAGAGTTAATCCAATGGACAAGACCTTACCATCATCCACTCTGTACCATAGCCGCAGGAGAACTCTAGTTCCATTCCATTTAACATGCCACAGGCAATTATGGTTCAAAAGGGGATTGAATGAAATCAGTGATAAGGTTAATACAATACTCCACATCTTGCTGTGTGCACAGATAAACTGGATTCAATATAGCCCCACCAGACTTGTCCCTGCACGTTTGCACAGAATTACTGGCTGTCCTATCACTCACTGTGGATCTAATCTTCACTTATCTGTGATTATAAAGAAAAACATTTGAAAGGAAAACTAACTTCCTCTGCCTCTGGCTGCAGTCTGAAATATTAATGAATATCACTGTTTACCAGAGAATTCCTGGAATGGATTCACTGAAGATAGCGGGATTTCACTCGTGATTTTCTGGTTCTTTCCATTACAGACGAACACACCTACACTCTCCTGTGCATCTAGTCGTACAGCACAGAAACAGACCCTTCAGTCCAACCAGTCCATGCCAACCATAATCCCAAACTAGACTAGTCCCACCTGCCTGCTCCTGGCCCATATCTCTCCAAACCTTTCCTGTGTGTGGTTCAGTGGTTAGCACTGCTGCCTCACAGCGCCAGGGACCTCGGTTCGATTCCAACCTCAGGCAACTGTCTGTGTGGAGTTTGCACATTCTCCCCGTGTCTGCGTGGGTTTCCTCCAGGTGCTCTGGTTTCCTCCCGCAGTCCAAAGATGTGCGGGTCATGTGAATTGGCCATGGGAGATTGTCCTATAGTGTTTGATATGTTAGTCAGAGGGAAATGGGTCTGGGTGGGCGACTCTTTGGAGGGTGGAGGTAGGTACTGCAGATACTGGAAATTAGAGTCTAGATCAGAGTGGTGCTGGAAAAGCACAGCAGGTCAGGCTGCATCCGAGGAGCAGGAAAATCGGCGTTTCAGGCAAAAGCCCTGGGTCGATGTGGACTTGTAGGGCTGAAGGGCCTGTTTCCACACTGTAGGGAATCTAACCTTCATTTCCTTATCCTTAAAGGTTGTAATTGTACCCACATCCACCACTTCCTCAGGAAGTTCATTCCACACGTGAGTCACCCCCTGCGTAAACCATTTATTCCTCATGTCTTTTTTAAATCTTTCTGCTCTCACCTTAAAAATGTGCCCCCCGGGTCTTGTAACCCCCATTCTGGGGAAAAGACAGCTACCATTAACTCTACCTATACCCCTCATTATTTTATAAACCTCTACAAAGTCGCATTTCAACCTCCCACGCTCCAGTGAAAGAAGTCCCAGCCTAACCAGCCTTTCTAGATAACTCTAGACCCTACATTCCCAGCAACATCCTGGTCAATCTCTTCTGAACCCTCTCCAGCTTGATAATATCCTTCTGATAACAGGCAGACCAGAACTGGGCACAGTACTCCAGAGGAGGCCTCACCAATGTCCTGTACAACCTGACTTCCCAACTCCTAAAAGTCCGAGCAATGAAGACAACGTGCGATGGGATTTAAAGATACAGATGGGGCTTGATTCATTTACTAGGACACAACATCATACGTGGCAAAATTAATGACCTCTCTCCACCCAGGTTGGATTTGAGTATGAGAGCACTTTAAGGCTTTATGTTTTCATATCAGAAATTTGGAGATTGCTTCAAATGATTGTCTTTATGTTTTCATGGCATGTGGGTGTTGTTGGTTAGTCCAGCATATTTTACCCATCCCTAACTACCCTTGACTTTGGGGCAGTTAAGCGTCAGTGGATATTGAAGGTGGTGGGGGAGGTAGGTGTTGAAGGTGGCGCCAGTCAGGATGTGCATAACTCCTCAATTGGAGGTCCGTTATCACACTGGGGGTTTGGGGGAAGATTGTTGATCTCGGGAGGGGGGAGGGGGGTAAATGTTTGTTTGAGCATATTGTTAACAAAACCAGGACTGACGTCATTTCTCTCCTCCTCCTCCTCCTCCCCCCGCCTCCAGGTGCCCGAATTGAGGAATTCCTTTATGAGAAGCTTGACCGTAAGATTCCCTCCCGGATCACCAACGGCGAATTGTTAGGGCAGTACATGATCGAAGCTGCCAGTGAATTCGGTCCGGGCACTCCTTACGGTGAGATATTTTGGGCAGTTTGTTTGTAAAGTATATTGGCCGAGTGGGCAGGTATCTGTCTGGAACAGCTCCTTGTTGTGCAGGGTCAGTTCCAACTTGGTGGGTCGCACACTTATCTCTGAGTCTCACAGCACTGAAACAGGCCCTTCAGCCCAACCAGTCCATGCTGAACGTAATCCCAAATCAAACAGGCCCCACCTGCCTGCTCCTGGCCCATATCCATCCAAACCTTTCCTATCCATGTATTGATCCAAATGTCCTTTAAACGTTGTAATTGCGTCCACATCCATTTCCTCTGGCAGTTCATTCCACATGTGAACCACTCTGTGTGTAAAATATTTGCCCCTCATATCTTTTTTTTTTAAAAATTGCTCACTTCTCACCTTAAAAATGTGTGTCCTAGTGTCAAAATCTCCCATCCTGGGGAGAGGACAAACACCCTGAACTCTATCCATACCCCTCATTATTTGATAAACTTCTGTCAGGTCAAGGATTCAGGTTCAAATCCCTCTTGTGCACTAGATGCCAAGGCTGGTGCAGTCTCGGGGGAGTGCTGCATTGTTGCAAAGTTAAAAATCACACAACACCAGGTTATAGTCCAACAGGTTTAATTGGAAGCACACTAGCTTTCGGAGTGACGCTCCTTCATCAGATAATTCACTATCGCCTGATGAAGAAGCGACGCTCCGAAAGCTAGTGTGCTTCCAATTAAACCTGTTGGACTATAACCTGGTATTGTGTGATTTTTAACTTTGTCCACCCCAGTCCAACACCGGCATCTCCAAATCATGCATTGTTGCATGTTGTGCTGTCTTTCCGATGTGATGTTTGAGTGGAAGGGAAACTGATCGATGGTCGCATTGCTGTGTGTGGGAGCTTGCTGTGAGCAAATGCTTGGAAACAGTTTATTGATTGTCGACAGGGAGCCTGTGGGGCAGAATGGCCTGAATCCTGTGCAGCTCTCCCTTTACCAGCCTCCCAAAGGCCAGTTATAGACTCACAGTCCCCTTGGGTGGCATCTACTCAAGGAGGTGACTCTATCGGGGCCCACTATCTGACAGGGAATGCTTGAAGCTACACTTGCTGAGCTCAGAGTGGTGGGGGTTGGAACGGGGAGCTGTTAGTTTTGAAATGAGCTAGTCCTGGCCGTCTAGGGAATGTTATTCCAATATTGAAGCCAGAGACCTCTGTCTATGCCGGGATTCGAGCGCTTATTAACATTCTTCTCAGACAATCTATTAATTTACAGCCCATTTTACAAATTGAGTAATGTCTTTAGGAAAGCTATAATCTGTGACTCATTAACCTCCCCAAAGGTAAACAGTGTGATGTCACACCACTGAGGAACTTTGCTCTGCTCCCACCTGGTGATTGAAGAATGGGAAGAGCTTTATTTTATGTTGTGAACTTTCCAATCTGCTGGCATCATGCTGCTCAGCCCCTGGATAATTCCCGATTGTTGGAATTCCGCAACACGGGATCTGTTCTTACAGCCATTGTCTGAGAGGGTCAGCTGGCTATTCGGCTTTGGGTAAAAACAATGACTGCAGATGCTGGAAACCAGATTCTGGATCAGTGGTGCTGGAAATTCGTGACACGCAAATTCGTGAAGCGTTCCATATTTTTGATTTCGCTGCTTGTTGGATGCTGCCTGAACTGATGTGCTTTTCCAGCACCACTGATCCAGTATTTGGCTTTGTGAGGCATTTTAACAGGCCTAACATTGACCATCACCATGGAAACCCCACCATCTTACAGAGGCAACGGTGGGGTGTCCCTTCACCACTGATGACATCAGGGAGTAGTTAACATGACTGATCTCCCCTCACCCACACCTTACAGAGCTCCCATCACTCAGGAGAACTTGGAAAAACTCTTTACCCACCTGAAACGACAGATTGGACTTTAATTAATTGTCTCATGTCTGAAGGTGCGGCACTCCCTCTGTATTCACCCTCCGACAGTGCCCACTCCCTCAGCGCTGACCCTCCGACAGTGCGACACTCCCTCAACGCTGACCCTCCGACAGTGCGACACTCCCTCAACGCTGACCCTCCGACAGTGCGACACTCCCTCAACGCTGACCCTCCGACAGTGCGACACTCCCTCAACGCTGACCCTCCGACAGTGCGACACTCCCTCAACGCTGACCCTCCGACAGTGCGACACTCCCTCAACGCTGACCCTCCGACAGTGCGGCGCTCCCTCAGCGCTGACCCTCCGACAGTGCGGCGCTCCCTCAGCACTGACCCTCCAACAGTGCGGCGCTCCCTCAGCGCTGACCCTCCGACACTCCCTCAGCACTGTCCCTCCGACAGTGCGGCGCTCCCTCAGCACTGTCCCTCCGACAGTGCGGCGCTCCCTCAGCACTGTCCCTCCGACAGTGCGGCGCTCCCTCAGCACTGTCCCTCCGACAGTGCGGCGCTCCCTCAGCGCTGACCCTCCGACACTCCCTCAGCACTGTCCCTCCGACAGTGCGGCGCTCCCTCAGCACTGTCCCTCCGACAGTGCGGCGCTCCCTCAGCACTGTCCCTCCGACAGTGCGGCGCTCCCTCAGCACTGTCCCTCCGACAGTGCGGCGCTCCCTCAGCACTGACCCTCTGACTGTGCGGCGCTCACTCAGCATTGACCATATGACAGTGCGGCGCTCCCTCAGCACTGACCCTCCGACTATGCGGCACTCCCTCAGCACTGACCCTCCGACACTCCCTCAGCACTGACCCTCCGACACTCCCTCAACACTGGCCCTCCGACAGTGCGGCGCTCCCTCAGCACTGACCCTCCGACAGTGCGGCGCTCCCTCAGCACTGACCCTCCGACTATGCGGCACTCCCTCAGCACTGATCCTCCAACAGTACGGCACTTCCTTAGTACTGCACCGTGAGGTGTCAGTCTGGATTATGTTCTCGGTGGCACTGTGACCCAATGGGTCCAGGGGTCTGAGTGCTTTCCGTGGAAGTGCAGGATTGACATGTGGGAGTGTTGGACAGAGAGTCTCTGTCTGGTGTCAAGGCTGCCTGGGGATGAGATTGAATGTATAAACATTGTGTTCCTTATCTGTTACCCAAGCAGCTGGGACACAGTCTCAGTGCTAGAGCTCTGGGGTCAGCTGCAGTGTTCTGACTGAGGTCAGTTGCCCCTGATAGGGGTTTGTGAGGGACAGGCAAGGGGCTGTAATACTCTGAACGTGGGTGTGGCCAGGCCGGGCTGGACCACCAGCAGGGTGGGGTAGGGCCACCTCCATCGCCCCTCCCCCTAGTCCCTCCTCCCTACCTTTTATCTCAGCCTGCTTGGCTCTCTCTCTCTTATTCCTGATGAAGGGCTTATGCTCGAAACGTCGAATTCTCTATTCCTGAGATGCTGCCTAACCTGCTGTGCTTTGACCAGCAACACATTTGCAGCTAAGGGGCTGAGACTCACACCTCACTGGGCCAGCTCCCTCCTTTACTCCTTGGGCGGCACAGTGGCACAGTGGTTAGCACTGCTGCCTCACAGCGCTAGAGACCTGGGTTCAATTCCCGCCTCAGGCGACTCTCTGTGTGGAGTTTGTACATTCTCCCCGTGTCTGCGTGGGTTTCCTCCGGGTGCTCCGGTTTCCTCCCACAGTCCAAAAAAAATGTGCAGGTCAGGTGAATTGGCCGTGCTAAATTGCCCATAGTGTTAGGTGAAGGGGTAAAATGTATGGGTGTGAGTGGTATACGCTTCGGCGGGTCGGTGTGGACTTGTTGGGCCTGTTTCCACACTCTAAATAATGTAATCTAATCTAATCTAATACCTTTATAATGTTGCTGAGGTCACAGTTGAGCTGTACTGGCGTTGCTCCCTGTTGGATACCGTGTATGTGTTTAAGAGTCAAAGAGTCAAAGAGTCAGGCAGCACGGAAACAGACCCTTCACTCCAACTCGTCCATGCTGACCGGGTATTGTAACGTTATCTAGTCCCATTTGCCAGCGTTTGGTCCATGTCTCTGTGAACCCTTCCTGTTTATAATGGTGCCAGGCATTCCAAAACCTGTCCTCACACAATGACAACATTCCTCGGAGCACTGGGCACTGGTCAAAGGATCAGAGGTCATTCCCCACAGATTAAATGTCATTGACGTCAGGGATTGCGGACACTGGCCTCGGGGTCAGAGGTCACTGGCTTTGAGTTGGGGCTCACTGTGTGGGGAAGGGTCAGAGGTCACTTTGGTTGGCAAAGGGGTGGGTGTGAGGGAGGTCAGAAGTCCATGGTCTAGGGTCAAAGCTCACCGTTTCGCTGTCACAGTTCAGTGGCCTGGGAGTTTGGTGGGGGGGGGGGGGGGTCAGAGGTCACTGTGCAGGTGGCAGGAAAGGTCTGAGGTCAGTGGCCTGGGGGTTTGGTCAGGTGAAGGGGGTCAGAGGTCACTGTGCAGGGGGAGGAGAGGTCTGAGGTCAGTGGCCTGGGGGCTTTGGTGGGGGGTCAGAGGTCACTGTGCAGGGGGAGGAGAGGTCTGAGGTCAGTGGCCTGGGGGTTTGGTGGGGGATGGGTCAGAGGTCACTGTGCAGGGGGAGGAGAGGTCTGAGGTCAGTGGCCTGGGGGTTGACTGTCTCTGGCCTGTAAACTCAGAGTCACCTCCATGTCCCACGAAGGAAAATTTGCATTGAAACACTTGGTAATGACGGACCCTGGGAGGGTGGGATAGAATTCCCCATTTGTCTTGCTGTTCACTCCAGAGAGAGATGGAAGTCTCATGTGTTTCCAGAATCTATTCTGTCCTTTTTGTTCTTTTATCTTCAGTTTAAACTGAAAGCTACAAACAGAATGTTACACTTTCACATTTATTTTATTCATCGTGTCATCTCCACCTTGAATTATTAATTCGGGTCTTGACTTTGTTGTGGCAGTCCCGATGTCAGTTCCCCAAGGGACTGTTATTAATAACTGCTGGAGGATCTCAGGACAGGAAACAGTGGATGGAAACTGCCTACACTCCCTCTCCCTCACACTCCCTCTCCCTCACACTCCCTCTCCCTCACACTCCCTCTCCCTCACACTCGCGCTCCCTCACACTCCTGCTCCCTCACACTCCCGCTCCCTCACACTCCCGCTCCCTCACACTCCCGCTCCCTCACACTCGGGCTCCCTCACACTCGGGCTCCCTCACACTCGGGCTCCCTCACACTCGGGCTCCCTCACACTCCCTCTCCCTCACACTCCCTCTCCCTCACACTCCCTCTCCCTCACACTCGCGCTCCCTCACACTCGCGCTCCCTCACACTCGCGCTCCCTCACACTCGGGCTCCCTCACACTCTCGCTCCCTCAAACTCGGGTTCCCTCACATTCCCTCACACTCCCGCTCCCTCACACTTGGGCTCCCCTCTCTCATTCTCACTTTTCTTCTCTTTCCCTCCCTTCTGTCTTTCTCTCTCTCTCCTTCCCCGTCTCACTCTCTCACTGTCTGCCTCCTTCTTCCAGACCCTCTCTGACCTCTATCTCTCTCCCTCCCCATCTTGTTATCTTTTGTTTTTACTCTCCTCTCTCGTTCTGTTTTTGTTCCCCTCTTTCTTTCAGTCGGTCTGCGGTCTCTCTTTCTTTCTTTCTCTCTCTCTCTCTCTCTCTCTCTCAGTGCTTGTGTTCTAACTCTCCTCTCTCCCTCCCATCTCCCTGTCTCCCTGTGTCTCTACTTGCTCCTTTCTGGGCCTGGCTCTTTATTTGCCAAGGACTGAGGGGAACACTACCCTGGTCCTCCCCTCTCTGTGCCTCAGCGGCAGTGAGGGAGACTCAGGAACTGCCCAGGGAGGGAGCCCTGACCCCTCACTACGCGAGTTCTTCAATTGCAAAGCCTCTCTCTGTCAGCTGCTGCCCTCTGCAATGCCTGCCCGGTGATCACTAAGGATAGGAACAGGAAGAGGCCATTCAGCCCCTCGAGCCAGTTCTGCTCCTCAATGACATCAAAACTGGCAGCCCGTTCACTATCGATCCCTTCATATTTTTGAATAATTTCTGTTCAGGCAACAACAGGTCTTTGTGGAAGGGAGTTCTCTATTTCCACCATCATTTCTGTTTCTCAATTACGTTCCTGGAAGGTCTGAACCTAACTTGTAGATGATGTCTGAACACAAGAAAATGGATTTCTCTCTCTCTCTCTCTTTCCCCCCCCCCCCCCCCCATCTCTCTCTCTCCCCCTGTCTCTGTCTGTCTCTCTCTCTCTCTCTCTCTTTCTCTCTGTCTCTGTTTTTCTCTCTCTCTGTCTTTCTCTCTCTCTCTCTCTCTCTCTCTCTCTCTTTGCATCTATCCCATCTGTTCCTTTTAATAAGATATTTTGAAAACCAACCAAACTTCTTAATCTTCTCAGTTTTGGGAAAGTACCATTTGCAAAATCTGGATTTGAGAACTGATTCTGAGTGGTGGTGATGATTGTAAAGACCCACCTGGTTCATTCATGCCCTTTGAGGAGGGTATTCTGTTGTCATTACCTACAGGTGACTCCAGACCCACAGCAACTGGGATAATTCCTGACTGCCCTCTGACACAGTCCCAGGGAGATGTTCAGCTGAATGAGCCTCAAATGCCAGCCTTTCCAATGATCCCGATAAAAGGCAAATACATCCAGCAACCAATTTGCACACAGCAGGATCCCACAGACAGCAAGCTCCCACAGAGAGCAGGATCCTGCAGACAGCAGCGTGTCCAGCTCAGTTGCTTTTTAAGTGACACAGCTGCTGGATCAGTATTGAACAAGACCCTGATCTCCCTGCTTTTCTTTAAAAGCAGCACGGTGGCTCAGTGGTTAACACTGCTGCCTCACACCGCCAGGGTCCCAGGTTCAATTCCAGCCTCAGGCGACTGACTGTGTGGAGTTTGTACATTCTCCCCGTGTCTGCGTGGGTTTCCCCTGGGTGCTCCGGTTTCCCCCCACAGTCCAAAGATGTGCAGGTCAGCTGGATTAGCAGTGGACAAGTGTCCATGTGTGGGCCAGGCTATGTTAGCCATGGGGAGTGCAGGGGTAGAGGGTTGGGTCTGGATGGGATGCTCTTCGGAAGGGCACGTGTGGACCTGATGGGCAGAATGGCCTCTCTCCACCCTGTGGAATTCTATGAAAGTACTGCAGCATAGCAGACAGGGTCTTGGTTTAATTCTCAAGTGAGGGAGTATTTTGACTTCTCTGATTTTTCCAGCTCTTTTAATGTTTGAAGGGGAAAGAAAACTGAAAGGTTGATGCTTGACCTGTGTCATTTTCATTAAACAGTGTCTGCAGCTTGGCCAGTTGCAGTTACCAGCTCTTTGCTGAATTATTAATATCTGGGCACTTCAGGAGAGAGCAGGAAACAAATCTGAAATGAGGCCTGCTTCTGCTGGCATCCATTGACCCAGGCCAGAGAGTGAATTCTGTCAAATTTATAGTAGTTCTTGAATGTTATCAGAGAGAGAGAGAGAGAGAATGTTCACAGAGCCATCAAGATGTACAGCACAAAAACAGACCTTTCGGTCCAACTCGTCCATGCTGACCAGATATCCTAACCTAATCTCGTCCTATTTTTCAGCACTTGACCCATATCCCCTTCCTATTCATATACCCATCCAGGTGCTTCTTAAATGCCTCCACCACTTCCTCTGGCAGCTCATTCCATACATGTACCACCCTCTGTGTGAAAAAGTTGCCCCTTAGGTCTCTTTTATATCTTTCCCCTCTCCCCTAAACCTATGCCCTCTAGTTCCCGACTCCCCCACCCCAGGGAAAGACTTTGTCTATTTACCCTATCCATGATCCTCATGATTTTATAAACCTCTATAAGGTCACCCCTCAGCCTCCGACGCTCCAGGGAAAGCAGCCCCAGCCTGTTCAGCCTCTCCCTGTACCTCAGATCCTCCAACCCTGGCAACATCCTTGTAAATCTTTTCTGAACCCTTTCAAGTTCAACAACATCTCTCCGATAGGAAGGAGACCAGAATTGCACGCAATATTCCAGCAGTGGCCTAACCAATGTACTGTACAGTCGCAACATGACCTCCCAACTCCTGTACTCAATACTCTGACCAATAAAGGAAAGCATACCAAACGCCGCCTTCACTATCCTATCTACCTGCGACTCCACTTTCAAGGAGCTATGAACCTGCACTCCATTTTTTGGAGAGGTGACAGGCTGATGTGATGATCCTGGAAGTGATCCGGTGACCCTTCTTCAGAAGTGGACCCGAAAGATTAACTCTGCTTTCTGTCTCCACAGATGCTGCCAAACCTGCTGACTTTCTCCAGCGATTTCTGTTTCCCTTTTGGATTTCCAGCGCCCGCAGTCCTTTACTTTAGTTCAGTGTTGCCCCAATTATTATCTATCCTCACCAACTCGAGAGAGAGAGAGAGAGAGCGGGGGGAGAACATCCTGCCCATGATCTGAACAGATATTTGTTAGGTACAGATCAGCCTGCTATAAGGTGAACTCAGTATAACACATTTGGCGAACTGGGGACTCTGTTTCTTAAGTATGAACTTTTAATACGTGTGTTGGTTGTGACGCTTATTACATCTAGGAGAAAGTGAGGTCTGCAGATACTGGAGGTCAGAGCTGAAAAATGTGTTGCTGGAAAAGCGCAGCAGGTCAGGCAGCATCCAAGGAACAGGAGAATCGATGTTTTGGGCATGAGCCCTTCCTTCATTCCCGAAACGTCGACTCTCTTGCTCCGTGGATGCTGCCTGACCTGCTGCGCTTTTCTAGCAACACATTTTTCAGCTCACGTTTAGTACATCGCCAACACTTTAAGCGCTGTTTCTAAAGCGTGATTTCTCTATGATGCGGGGTTGCACAAGAATGTAACCATCATGTTATAGAGGAACGACTGGTGAGGAACAAATTACTGGAATTTGACGCTGGAATCTGTACTGAAAACAACAAATGCTGGAAATCACAGGCAGCATCCTAGAGACAGAGCAAGTTAACGTTTCGAGTTCAGGTGCTCTGATAAAGAGTCATCTAGACTCAACGTTAACTTGCTCTCTCGCCATGGATGCTACCTGACCCGCTGTGATTTCACACATTTGTTAAGCTTGGAGTATAATGTTTCACCCATCCTTGCCATTATAACCCAGGGCTTACCAGGTAAAAAGAACCTAATTCACATTTAACATGTACTTGACTATGAGCAAATCTATAAACAAATTAACCGGAAGGATTTTTTTGAGTTCCTGATTGCCATGTTGTAGGAAGGATATGATTGCAATGGAGGGATTGCAGAGGAGATTTACCAGGATGTTGCCTGGACTTGAGCGATGAGAGACTTGAGAGGCTGGAGTTGTACCCCGTAGGACAGGGAAAGCTGGGGAGCTGACTGGGGTATACAGAGTTTGGAGGGGCACAGGCAGAGTAGATCGGAAGAAACTTTTCCCCTTAGAGGAGTTAGTAAATCAAAATGTGCGGGCAGCAGGAAGGGTACAGTTTTAAGGAACAGGAGGGTTAGTGGGGATTTGAGGAATCTAAGAATTCACCCAGAGGATGATGGGTATCTGGAAGACCCTGCTTGAACGTTTGGCAGAGGCAAACTCTCGGCTCATTTATATGAGCATTTCAAATCCCACAGTATTCCAGGCTATGGGACAAGTAAATAGGAAAGGTCTTTTCCCTGGGGTGGGGGAGTCCAGAACTAGAGAGGCATAGGTTTAAGGTGAGAGGGGAAAGAGATAAAGGGGACCTAGGGGACAACTTTTTCACACAGAGGGTGGTGTGTGTATGGAATGAGCTGCCAGAGGAAGTGGAGGAGGCTGGTACAATTACAGCATTTAAAAGGCATCTGGATGGTTATATGAATAGGGAAGGTTTAGAGGGATATGGGCCTAGTGCTGGTAAATGGGACTAGATTAGGTTGGGTTTCTGGTCAGCATGCATGAGTTGGACGGAAGGGTCTGTTTCCGTGCTGTACATCTCTATAACTCTAAGTGCTGGAAAATGAGATTAGAATAGGTGGATGTTTGACGACCAGTACAGACAATATAGGCTGAAGGGTCTTCTTTCATGTTGATTATAGTTGTGTGACTTATACATAACTAAGGAGTTAATATTATTGATAGAATCCACTCTTGCAAAACTGGTAAAAATATACAAATATGTGAAAATTCCCATTGCTGCACAAACATGTGTTGCCAAAATGTGAATAAAGAAATATAATTCAGAGTATTGGATGTTAAACCTGGCTAAGTAGCTAAAAGGATGAATCGATGAAGATTCGCTGATTGTATCTCGATGTTTTGTTTCTCACTGAGGTAGTTATTCTTCAGCTGTAACCTGTGAAACCCCATTCCTCATGGAAGCTGTTGTAGAGATTCCAATGGTTTCCTTAGTAGACAGTCCCTGTCTGTTTGAGGGATAGGACGCTCATCCTCAGCTAACCAGGGTTCAGGTCTTCAATGGGACATTGTATAGTGAGAGAGAGAGAGAGAGCAACCTTCATCCAGAGGCTATACAGCACTGAAGATGGCCCCCAGGAGGGAAACAAAACATTTATAAAATAATGAACTGGCTCAGTAAACCAACCAACAACCCTGAACTTCAGCCAAAACCATCCTCTCTCAGGATCCTGCCCTGGAAGGTTATTTATTATTCATTTGGAACTTTACATCATTTAAATTAGGAATTTTCTGACACAGGATGATGAAGTGAGATGTTAACTCTTTTTTTTCTCTCTCTATCTCTCTTTCTATTCTCTCTCTCTCTGTTCTCTGTCTCTCTCTCCCTCTCATTCTGTCTGTGTCTCTGGCCCTGTCTGTCTGTCTGTCTCTATTCTCTGTCTGTGTGTATGTCTCTCTCTATTTTCTGTCTGTGTGTGTCTCTCTCTCTCTATCTCTCTACTTTCTGTCTTTCATTCTATCTATTCACTCTGTCTGTCTGTCTGTGTCTCTCTCTCTCTCTCTCTCTCTCTCTCTCTATACTTTCTGTCTCTATGTCTCCCTCGGAGTCTCCATTGCCTGACCTGCAGAGTATGTCCATCATGTTTTGTTTTGCTTTCAGATTTCCAGTTATTTTGTTTTTGTATGATTGGGACCTCAAGTGTAAGTGCGTGTGTAAGCGATTGAACAATTTAACGCACATTAAAGATGGAGATGAGGAAGAGTTTCTTCCCTCACGTGGGTAGTGTATCTGTGGAATTCCTTATCTCCGAGCTCTGTCGAGACCGGTTCATTGAGTATAGTCAGGGATGGGATGGACAGGTTTTTAATCAGGAAGGGAATTATTGGGTATAGGGAAAAGGCAGGAAAGTGAAGTTGAGGATTATCAGATCGGCCAAGATCTCATTTGACAGTAGTCACATGACACCAGGTTATGGTTTATTTGAAATCACAAGCTTTTGAAGCACTGCCCCTTCATCAGGTGAATTTCTAAACCTGTTGGTTTAGGACAGGTAACTGGTGTCGTGTGACTTCTGACTTTGTCCACCCCAGTTCAACCCCGGCACCTCCACATCAAGGTCTCATTGATAGGTGGAGCAGGTTTGATGGGCTGAATGGCCTACATCTGTTCCTATGAGTTAATGATACAGCGCAGGAGGAGGCCATTCGGCCCATTGATCTGTCAGTCAGAGCTGCCCTCCCCACGTGCTGTTTTCTCATAGCCCTGCGGTTTTCTCCTTTTCAATTATTTAATCAGCTTTGAAAGTAGAATTGCTTCCGTCATCCTTTCTAGTTTGTGACAATTTGCTGCGTTAAAACATAATTCTCCATAATTCCCCCTTGCCCTTTGCCAATCACATAAATCTGCAAATTCTAGTTCCCGAGAGGTTCTCCCTATGTACTTCATCAAAGGTCCTAGAGACTGGCTGTGTATATATTATTAATGGAGTGAGCAGAGTTGTGTGAGTTGGTGACATTTGGGAGGATTAATTGCTACCGTTTTATTTCACGACTAACAAAAAGGAAGTCCCTAAGGCACAGTTACTGACAGGCCGTGGCACTTCCAGCCACAGCGAGACGGCTGCCAGACTTTGTAGAAGTGAACCTGAAACATTTTGTTATGAAGTTGAGTTAACCTTAATTTTCCTGAGAGCACTTTGACAAAAACAATGAGTGTGTGAGAGAGGGAGAGAGAGAGAGAAGTTGAATCTTGTTTCATATTCTTTATTCAGTTTGAAAAATTACTCTCTTTTCCAGTTGGAGAGATTTCTCCAAAGTGTCTCCATTGTACCCCTGACTCTGCACTGCCCAGTGTTGGGGTAGGTCTCACTGACACCAGAACCTTGTCAATTGGCAGGAGGCCGCTTGGCCCCTTGAGTCCAGGGGAACTCAACAACAACTTCCACTCGTGTAGCACCTTCAACAGGCGTCTTAACCAGTAAAAGTGTGCCTGAGGTGTATGGGCATCAAAGGAGGTGTGAGGTGATAGGGACTGGGAGCAAAGGGGTGTTCTTTAATGGCTTTTGGAGATACGAGAGAAAGATGGAGGGATTTAAGGAGGAGAATTAAGAGAGAGTGGAAATGAGGCAGGTTGGGGATAAATTATTGAATCATAGAACCCCTACAGTGTGGAAACAGGTCATTTGGCCCAACAAGCTGAAAATGTGTTGCTGGAAAAGCGCAGCAGGTCAGGCAGCATCCAAAGAGCAGGAGAATCGATGTCTCGGACATGAGCCCTTCATCAGGAATTTGGCCCAACAAGTCTACACTGACCCTGTGAGGAGTATCCCACCCAGACCCATTCCCCAACCCTATTGCTCACTGTTTACCCCTGACTAAAGCACCTAACCTACACATCCCTGAACACTATGGGCAATTTAGCATGGCCAATTTGCGCAACTTTGGACTGTGGGAGGAAACCCACGCAGACACGGGGAGAATGTGCAAACTCCACACAGACACTCACCCGAGGCTGGGATCGAACCCAGGTCCCTGGCGCTGGGAGGCTACAGTGCTAACCACTGAGCCACTGTGCCACCCTATTGAGTGCTATAAACTGATGAGGGGTGGGATAGAGTTGACAGGAAGAATCTTTCCCTTTTGGCGGCAGGATCAATAACCAGGAGGCATCTATTTAAGGGAAGGGATACAGGGTTTAGAGGGATGTGAGGAATCTGGAACTCCCTACCTGTAAGGGCGGGAGAGGCTGAGACCCTGGTCACATCGAGGGATTTAGATGTGCACTGGTGATGCCAATGCTGGGAAATGGGATGGGAATAGTGAGGTGGTTGGTTTTGACTGGCACAGACCTGATGGGCTGAAGGGTCTTTTTCAGCGTAGATATCTATGACAGAGATTGATATTTGACTATTGACGGTGGAGAAATGGGAAGATGTCGGTTTTAAATGGGGCTGGAGTGAGAAGGATTGAGAGTCTGGGAAGGGGGGGGGGGGGTGCGGAGGAGTGAGGGGATTTGCAGCGATTGGAGATAGGGAGAGAGGAGGCCACAATTAGGGTTTAAACTTGAGGCATTCGGAGACCTGGTCAGCGAACTGGAGGCAAGGGTGTGATGAGCAAGCTATTGATGGCTTCGAGTTGGCAGATGGGGGGGGGCCAAACCACCAGACCTTTGGATCGGTCCAATCTGGAGATAACCAGATACTTGCTGCAAGCTATCAGAAAGTGTGTGTGTGTATGTGTGTGTATATGTGAGCATGTGTATGTGTGTGTATAGTTGAAAATGTGTTGCTGGTTAAAGCACAGCAGGTCAGGCAGCATCCAAGGAACAGGAAATTCGACGTTTCGGGCATAAGCCCTTCATCAGGAATGAGGAGAGGGTGCCAGGCAGGCTAAGATAAAAGGTAGGGAGGAGGGACTTGGGGGAGGGGTGATGGAGATGTGATAGGTGGAAGGAGGTCAAGGTGAGGGTGATAGGCCGGAGTGGGGTGGGGGCGGAGAGGTTAGGAAGAAGATTGCAGGTTAGGAGAGTGTGTGTATATGTGAGCGTGTGTATGTGTGTTTGTATATGTGTGTGTGTATGTGCCTTTGTATATGTGTGTCTGTGAGTGTGTGTGTCTGTGTATGTGTGTCTGTGAGTGTGTGTGTCTGTGTATGTGTGTCTGTGAGTGTGGGTGTGTGTGTGTGTGTGTCACTGATGTGGACTCAGAGAAATACCAGTGCTTCATTTATCGGATCGTTGAACATCTGTCACAAGAACAGAAAGTGCTGGTGAAACTCAGCAGGTCTGGCAGCGTCTGCAGAGGGAGAAACAGTTGAATTTTCGAGTCCAGTTAATCAGAACAGAGGGGTGGGGGAGGGGGAGGGAGAGGGAG
Source organism: Hemiscyllium ocellatum (assembly GCF_020745735.1). Taxonomy (NCBI): domain Eukaryota; kingdom Metazoa; phylum Chordata; class Chondrichthyes; order Orectolobiformes; family Hemiscylliidae; genus Hemiscyllium; species Hemiscyllium ocellatum. The sequence continues at coordinate 61,167,770 of NC_083421.1, forward strand.
TTGTTGGGATTGAGAGTAGAGGAGGTCAGGGAGGAGGGGTGTGGGAGACAGAGGAGCATTAATCCTTCTCTTTTCTGTCTCCTAACAAGACACAAGCGATGTTTGGTATAAAGAAACATGACGATCTGAGTTAATGGAACACAGCGTGTGTCCTATTGATTTCTCCGTCAGTACCAATGAGTGTTTACGTAGATTTCATCTGAGTCCAATTGGAGCTAATTATTTTTTGTTTAGTTATTCCTTTTCCAGTGCAGTGGTGCGTTCTGTGACAATGCTGTCAAACTCACTGCTACCTCACGGGATAGACGTTTGTTGGATTATACCCACTTCCTAGGACGAGTGTCTCTAGATTTGAGCTTCAAAAAGTCCAGAGTGAAAACCACTCACTGTCACAGAGTCACATGGTTCCCACGTCTGACCACATTTCGGTTTGAAAATCTCATCATTGTTTTCCGTGCCCACGCCCCGTCCCTATCTCTGCAACCTTCTAGACAGCTACAGGATCTCTGTATTCCATCAATAACACCCCTTCTGTACCCCTGCGGCTTCAGGTAGACCTATAATGCATAGGGAAAGAGGTCCAGGATTTTGACCCAGCAACAATGATGGAGGGAATGGTGATATATTTCCAAGTCAGGATTGGGGGTGTCTCTGAGGGGAACTTGCAGGGGGTGGTGTTCCCATGTATCTGCTGCCCTTGTCCTTCTAGATGGAAGTGGGCTTGGCTTTGAAAGGTGTTGTCTCAGGAGCCATGGTGAATTTCTGCAATGCATCTTGTAGATAGTGCACTGAGTGTTGGTGTTGGAGAGAGTAGATGTTTGTGGGTGTGTTGCCAATCAAGTGGGGGCTGCTCTGTCCTGGATGGTGTCGAGCTTCTTGAGTGTTGTTGGAGCTGCCCCCATCCAGGCAAGTAGGGAGTATTCCCTCACACACCTGACTTGTGCCTTGTGGATGGTGGACAGGCTTTGGGGAGTCAGGAGGTGAGTTACTTACCCAGCATTCCTATCTTGCAGCTTGCTGTTATAACTGCTGTATTTATACAGAGTTAAAAATCACACAACACCAGGTTATAGTCCAACAGGTTTAATTAGAAGCACTAGCTTTTGGAGCGTTGCTCCTTCATCAGGTGGTTGTGGAGAACAAGCTTATAACCTGATGAAGGAGCGTCGCTCCTAAAGCTAGTGCTTCCAATTAAACCTGTTGGACTATAACCTGGTTGAAAATGTGTTGCTGGTTAAAGCACAGCAGGCCAGGCAGCATCTCAGGAATAGGGAATTCGACGTTTCGAGCATAAGCCCTTCATCAGGAATGAGAGAGAGTAGCCAACACATACACTCTCGTTCCTGATGAAGGGCTTATGCTCGAAATGTCGAATTCCCTATTCCTGAGATGCTGCCTAACCTGCTGTGCTTTAACCAGCAACACATTTTCAGCTGTGATCTCCAGCATCTGCAGACCTCATTTTTTACTCGAGGACTATAACCTGGTGTTGTGTGATTTTTAACTCTGTACACCCCAGTCCAACACCGGCTCCTCCAAACTGTATTTATACAGGCACGTCCAGGATGGTTCAAAACACTGCAGATTGTTTGAGAGATAGCTGGTTTTGAAGCAGTGACCTAGAGATGCAGTTCCTTTTACTTACACTGAAGGGGGGGGGGGGGGGAGAGCTGGAATTGTTCCTGCCAAAAACAAAACACTTTTGTTAATGTGAACGCCTGGGTTTCTTTGTCAGTCAAAACTTTTGATTTTCTATCCATTTACTGACTTGATTTGCATAATGAATTAAGTTTAGACAGCATCTGATTTAAAGGATCTCCATTAGCTCTCTAAGTTTCAAAAGGTTGCTTCAAGTTAATTGAGCGCTCTGATACCTCCTTTTGCAAACATCAGCACAACTGGGTGAATAATGTGGGTGTTGGGCTGGGATGCACAAAGTCCACAGTCACACAGCGCCAGGTTTGAGTCCAACAGGTTCATTTGAAATCACAAGCTTTCAGAGCGCTGCCCCTTCCTCAGGTGACATGGTTCATCAAGTGACTGCATTCCGAAAGCTTGTGATTTCAAATAAACTAGTTGGATTATAAACTGGTGTCATGTGACTTCGAACAATTGATGGAAACTTTGAGGGTGCAGGATGTGTTTGTGCGGGATTTGGTGAGGGAATGGGTGAAACAGTCAAGAGGCAGACTTGGGGTTTACTGCTGAACAGGAAGGAAACGATTAGCAGCTGTGATTTAGAACATAGTTATAGTGTTTCTCTTGGTGATATCCCTAAACTAGAACTAAAGGGCATAGGTTGAGGGTGAGAGGGGAAAGATATAAAAAGGACCTAAGGTGTAACTTTCACACAGAGGGTGGTGTGTATGGAATGAGCTGCCAGCATTTAAAAGGCATCTGGATGGGTGTACGAACAGGAAGGGTTTAGAGGGATATGGGCCAAGTGCTGGCAAATGGGATTAGATTAGGTAGGGATATCTGGTCAGCATGGATGAGTTGGACTGAAGGGCCTGTTTCTATGCTGTACATCTCTATGAATCTATGACTATATACTGGCCCAGTGGTTAGTCCAGAGAAAATACACTGATTCTGGGACTGTCTTACCTGGAGGGGTTGAGTAGGTTGGGCTTGTGCTCACTGGAGTTTAGGATGAATGAAAAATTAAAGAATGCATTGAGCATGCTTGCCTTCGTTGGTCAGACTTTTGGAGTGCAGGAGTTGGGACATCACGTTGGTGAGAGGTCTTCTGTGCAGTCTGGTCACTCTGTTATAGGAAGGAATTGAACTGGAGAGGGTTCAGAAAAGATTTACCAGGATGTTGCCAGGAACAGAGGGTTTGAGATAGAAAACCAAATGGGAAAGACTGGGACCTCTTTCACTGCAGCATAGGCAATTGAGGTTTCTGAAATTTATAAAATCATGAGGGGTATAGATAAGGTCAATGACAAGGGTCTTTTCCCTAGGGGCCAAGTTCAAAACGAGAGTGCATATTTTTAGGGTGAGAGGAGAAAGATTTTAAAAAGGACAATGTTTTGTGTGTGTGTGTGTGTGTGTGTGTGTGTGTGTGTGTGTGTGTGTGTGTGTGTGTGTGTGTGTGTGTGAGAGATGAACTGCCAGAGGAAGTGCTGGATGTAGGTACAGTTACAACATTGAAACACATTTGGATAATAGAGTCATTGAGATGTACAGCATGGAAACAGACCCTTTGGTCCACACCGACCAGATATCTCAACCCAATCTAATCCCACCTGCCAGCACCTGGCCCATATCCCTCCAAACCCTTCCTATTCATATACCCATCCAAATGCCTCTTAAATGTTGCAATTGTACCAGCCTCCACCACATCCTCTGGCAGCTCATTCCATACATGTACCACCCTCTGCGTGAAAAAGTTGCCCCTCAGGTCTCTTTTATACCTTTCCCCTCTCACCCTAAACCTATGCCCTCTAGTTCTGGACTCCCTGACCCCAGAGAAAAGACTTTGTCTATTTATCCTATCCATGCCCCTCATAATTTTATAAACCTCCATAAGGTCACCCCTCAGCCTCTGACGCTCCAGGGAAAGCAGCCCCAGCCTGTTCAGCCTCTCCCTATAGCTCAGATCCTCCAACCCTGGCAACATCCTTGTAAATCTTTTCTGAACCCTTTCAAGTTTCACAACATCTTTCCGATAGGAAGGAGACCAGAATTGCACGGAATAGAAAAGGTTTGAAGGGATCTGGGCAAAGTGCAGGCAGGGAGGTATGGTTTAGTTTGGGAACATAGTTGGCGTAGATTAGTTGGACAGAAGGGTCTGTTTCTGTGCTGTGACTCTATTTGAAAGGGGCTTGTCAGTGGAGGTGCAGGGATGTTCCCTTGTGGGAGAGTCTGGGGCCAGCAGGCACCATCGCACAGTAATGGGCCAGCACACTGAAGATAGAGCTGAGGAGGAACTTGCTTTCTCAGAGGGGAGTGACTGTCTTTACTGCAAAAGGCCACTGAGGCAGGGTTCGATATTTGAGGCAGAGATAGGGTTTTAATCAGGAAGGGGATCATGAGTTATGGGGAACCAGCAGGGAAGTGTAGTTGAGGATTATCGGATCAACCATTGAATGAAGAAGCAGACTCAATGGGCTGAATGGCCTAGGTCTGCCACTGTGTTTACTGGTGTTATGGTGTAACACTGTGCAATAATGAATGTCCCCTCTCAGGTAGCACCCTGATCAAGGTGGGTGAGGCCCAGAGACACCTGGGAGCTGCTGACCGGGATTTCATCCAGTCTTCCATGATCAACTTCCTCACCCCCCTACGGAACTTTCTGGAAGGAGATTGGAAGACCATCTCGGTGAGTTTGAAGGGATTTACCTGACGATAACGCACTGTAGCTGACATCAGACTGCAGACTTTCAGAAGCAGTTTGAAATATTATGGTGTCCTTGAATTTCCCACATCCTCCAACTCACTGAGGGAGCGCCGCACTGTCGGATGGTCAGTGCTGAGCGATCGCCACGCTGAGGGAATGGGCACTGTCAGATGGTCAGTGCTGAGGGAATGGGTACTGTCAGAGGATCAGTGCTGAGGGAGTGCCGCACTGTCGGAGGGTCAGTGCTGAGGGGGCACCGCACTGTCAGAGGGTCAGTGCTGAGGGAGCACCGCACTGTCGGAGGGTCAGTGCTGAGGGAGCACCGCACTGTCGGAGGGTCAGTGCTGAGGGAGCACCGCACTGTCGGAGGGTCAGTGCTGAGGGAGCACCGCACTGTCGGAGGGTCAGTGCTGAGGGAGCGCCGCACTGTCGGAGGGTCAGTGCTGAGGGAGTGCCGCACTGTCGGAAGTCAGTGCTGAGGGAGTGCCGCACTGTCGGAGGGTCAGTGCTGAGGGAGTGCCGCACTGTCGGAGGGTCAGTGCTGAGGGAGTGCCGCACTGTCGGAGGGTCAGTGCTGAGGGAGTGCCGCACTGTCGGAGGGTCAGTGCTGAGGGAGTGCCGCACTGTCGGAGGGTCAGTGCTGAGGGAGCGCCGCACTGTCGGAGGGTCAGTGCTGAGGGAGTGCCGCACTGTGGGAGGGTCAGTGCTGAGACTGGCAAGGACCAGCTACTGGAAAGTGGGAACGGCATGGGCAGTGTAGACAAGAAGGGCTGAACGGTCTCTTCCTGTGCACTAACGTCCCTGCGGTTCTAATCGCTGAAGTGTGTGATAATGAATTTGCGAGGGTGCAGTAAGGAGGGTGTTTTCTCTTTGTCTCTCTCTCTCTCTCTCTCTCTCTCTGTGCCTTGGTTTCTCTCTGTTACAGAAGGAGAGGCGACTCCTGGAAAACAGACGCCTGGACCTGGACGCGTGTAAGGCCCGGTTAAAGAAGGCGAAGGCAGCTGAGGCGAAGGCAGCAGTATGTGACTCTATTTTCAAACCCCTCTCTATAATCCATTAACTCTCCCTGGTTTCAAAACGGCTGTCAAACCTCAAATTGCAACTGGAAACTGGAGCAAGCCATTCTTGTGCTGACCTGTTCACACTGGGAGCGTTAATGTGCTTGCATGAATGAATCAATCTCTCTCATGTCTGCCTTCATTACTAAATAACGTTCTGCTCTTTTTAACTCGGTGTTGTGAGCTCAAATGTGCGCGGAGGTTCTAACTGACCAATGTTCTTTCTCTTGTCTTCTGCGCAGTGTGAGGGAGAAGTGAGTACTTGTTGATTGAACTGCTGCTTTCCCTGACCTGGTTTCCTGTAATATTCTAGTAGGATTTATAGATACGGTTAACACAAACAGTTTTGCTTCATTCACTGCCTGATGGACTGGTGGGATTTGCACAGAAACAGTCCCTGCTGTGTTTGTAGGAGTGATGGGTTCACTGTCCCACTCTGTGTGTGTGTGTGTCTGCTGTTAGGTTTAGTGCAGGAGCTGGAGATGTGCTGGGAACTTTTGATTCATTCAATCACTTTTGTTCCTGAATCTGCTTTTAAAATCATTGAGGTGTTCCATCCCTTTCTTTTTAGCAACTCTGAGCATCCAGCTCCCTGTAAGTCATTTTAAAAAAGAAGTACTATCGATGCTCTGAGGTGGAGATGCTGGTGTTGGGCTGGGGTGGATAAAGTTAAAAATCACACAACACCAGGTTATAGTCCAACAGCTTTAATTGGAAGCACTAGTTTTCGGAGCGCTGCTCCTTCAGGTGGTTGTGACAATCATCTGATGATGGAGCCGCGCTCCGAAAGCTTCCAAATAAACCTGTTGGACTATAACCTGGTGTTGTGAGATTTTTAACTTGGTCAATGCTCTGTCTCAGGCTGGCCGCAGTACTCTAGGGAAACACTGGAGATGTGAGAGTGAGGACACACAGGGAGGCACTGAGATGGGTTTACTCAGTGGACAAGTGTCTTGGGAATACAGTGTCAGCCTTCTCACTCCCAGAGATTCCTACCCCCTGACTGCAATGCTCCGAGGAAGAGTTGAGAAAAACACAGTCATTCCTGAGCTGAACGATCACTTACCTCCTCCTCCTCATTCCCTCTATTTCTTCATCCCCCGTTCTTCCCCTTGGTCTTTTTGTCTCACCAAAGACCCCCCCCACACCTTCCAAACCTCTGACCCTTTACTGAAAACACCAAATGCTGGAGATCACAGTGGGTCAGGCAGCATTCAGAGAGAGGGAGACAGAGAGAGAGCAAGCTAACGTTTTGAGTCTAGCCAACTCTTCATCAGAGCTGATGTGACGTGTGGAGGGGGCAGTATTGATGCGACAGTGGGGAGGATAGGGGCGAGGAGGAGGTGGTGGAGGAGTGCTGGGGGAAGGGAGGATGTTGACTGTGCAGATTGAGTAATCACTCCAATGAAAACCTGCTTTCCTAATGTTTCTGCCAGCCCTGAGCAAAGAGGCCAGTCCCAGGTTGATGCAAGGATGTCAAGAATCCTACAGCACAGGCGGAGCTCACTCAGCCCATCGTGCCTATACTAACCCTTTGGAAGAGCCCTCCAATGGGTGCCACTGTTCCAGCTGTCCTCACCCCCATAATCTGAGAATATTGCTCCCACCTGGGATGACACATGTTAGACAGCACTAGTAAGCACACCCCTCCCCATCCCTCTATCCTACACCTTACAGAGTTGGAATTATTATCACCTGCTGTTCCTTCAAAGTGGCTGAGTCAAAAACCCTGGAACTGCCTTCCCAATGGCAGCCCTGTCTCTCCAAAGCCCCATTAGTGAAGCTCACCACCATGTTTTCCTGAAGGGCCAATTAGGTCCAGGCAATAAATGCTGTGGTGAAAAATACTCAGCGTGGCAGCTCCCCCTGCCATGATGGGGTGGGAGGTGGGAGGTGAAGGTTCATCCCTCCCACCTCTGTTTGAGCTGCAGGATGATAGAGCTCAGGGACCAGCAGGAGTGTGGCCCGTTGTGTTCCATGACTCAATCCCGGGCTGGATTGACCAGTCAAAGTTGAGACTGAAGCAGTGATGTGTAAGCTATCTGTAAATATTAAAACAAGCCTGTGATTCAATCCACTTGGTATCAACAAAGGCTCCATGACGTGTGTGTGTGTGTGTGTGTGTGTGTGTGTGTGTGTGTGTGTGTGTGTGTGTGTGTGTGTGTGTGTCAGCATGTGTGAGCGTGTCTGTCTGTGTGAGTGTGTGTGTATGCCTGTCAGTGTGTGTGTAAGAGTGTGAGTGAGTGTGTGTATTGATTGTGGAAAGAGCCCCATCCACAGTTGATTGGTTGGTTGTGATGAACACAGCGCTGTTTGCTGTCCCGTCAGTGACGCTGACCTGGATTCCCCCAGTTCCATTGCACATCTCCAGCATGTGGTTTACCTACTTAGAGCTTTTCAAGTTTGAAGTGATCCTTGTCTTTTAAAGCAGCTGTCTGCAGAGATGTAGCATGGTTTTCTTTGTGTGTAAAATCTCTTCCCGCCTTATAGGCGACACCTGATTTTCAGGAGACTAGGCCTCGCAATTATGTGCTGTCGGCCAGTGCATCTGCGGTAAGTCATTGGCTGATGCCGCATTGCCCATTTTCTCTCTCTCTCTCTCTCACACACTCTCGCTCTTCACCTTTGACCTTTCCTGTCTCACATGGTATGCTATTAGGATTGGTGACCCTTTCTACCAGACCTCCAAACTTTCCAAGGTGCACATCCTTTATTGTTTCCGAACCGCACTTGCCCGTATTCCCAGACACAATCACGGAATTGTTATGGCAGAGAAAGAAATTATTTGGTCCAGTTTTCCAGCATTATTCCCTCCTCCTCCTCCCCAAATTCCTCGATCCAAACCAAAAAACATCCAATACCCTCTTGAGGTAAAAGGGTAATTGCCATATTCTTACCAAATGCTCTCTCTCATTACAGGGAGATGACTGGGTGGGGTGAGGGTTAACCTGAGGGTCACCATGCCTCAGCTGAGGGGAGAGTCCTTCAGGGTAAAGTCAGACAGTGCGGGAATCGAACCCGTGCTGTTGGAGTCACTCTGTATTGCGAGCCAGCTGTCCAGCCAACTGAGCTAACTGAGCCTCCAACGCCCACTTGAGTGCCTCAGTTCAGTTGAGCCTGCCCCCACCATGATTCCAGACCATGCCCCCCCCACCTCACTGAGCGGATTCCTAACTTTTCGGGGACATTCCTTAAAATTGTGAATGATCCAGGTCAGGTGAGAATCATTTCACTCTTCAACATTTCTGATTGGATTGCAATATCATCACATCCCCACCCCTCCTACACCTCACCTCACTCGCCACCCCCAGACACCCACCCTGACACCCCCACCCCACTAACACCCTACCCCCCCTCCGATACCCACACCCCCACGGGCACCCTATCCCCGCCTCCCTGCACCCTCACCCCCTCCCAACAACCCACCCCCACCCCCACACACACTCCGTCCCCTACCCGTACACACCCTAGCCCGAACCAATTCGACACCTCAACCACCAACCCCCCGATGCCTTCCACCCCCTCTGACACCCCACCCCCACCAACACCCCAGCACCACTGACACCCGACCCCTACCCAATCCATCACCCCACCCACTCTGACACCCAGGAGCCTATTCCACCCCACCCCTCCCTCCCACTCTCACTGTGGCACTGTTTCCATTCAGGTGTTTCTTGACCTGGCCATGAAAGGTCCCCCTTCCTCCTCCTTTTGTCCAAATCTCTTCGATCTTCCACCTGAGGAGCTCAGCCTCAGGTTGGGGCAGAATGGCCATCCTCCAATCCACACTACGCTGAATGACCATCTCCCTATCCACACCAGGCAGAATGGCCATCCTGCTATCCACACCGGGCCGAATGGCCATCCTCCTATCCACACCGGGCCAAATGGCCATCCTCCTATCCACAGCAGGCCGAATGACCAACCCCCTATCCAAACCGGGCTGAATGGCCATCCCCCTATCCACACTGGGCCGAATGGCCATCCTCCTATCCACTCCGGGCCGGATGAGGATCAAACCCCAGCAACATCAGTCGATACCAGTCTGATCCCCCTAATGTCCATCCTTCTGGCTCTGTCAGGCCCCCCCCTCCCCAAAGTCTCTGTCTTATTCAGTCCCTGCTTGAAAGTCTTCCCTCCCACAATGTGTTTTGTCTCGGCCATGAGAGTGCCGTTGACCAATCAGATGATACGGTTCAAAGGGCCATTGATGCAGGAAGCCATTCCAAAAGCTTCCTGTAATCCCCAGTGTCAGTGCTTTATGTTAATGTCCCTGTCCCGTGACCTTGTTCTATCAATGCTGTTAGATCGAGCCCATCCAATCTGAACCCTCCTCTTGAATCCTGTGCACTTCCCTCAGACCTGGGGCGTGCTGTGTGTAAATACAAGCTGCTGATGGTGTTCAATAACTGAGATCTGACCCTGATAAAAAGCATCTCCAATCCAATACCATATTTATTACATACCCTCTTCCTCCCTCGGTATTTACCCATCCCCGAGTGGTCTTTATCTGGCAACTGTGCAAAAGGAAGTGGTGGTCTTGTCATTTGGTCGCAGCACTCCTGGGAGTAGCAGCTCGTTGGTAACTTTGCTTCCCCAGCTTTCAGCTTCTGCTTACCATTTTCCATTGGGGAACAGTAACGGACCCCGGAATCTGAGAGGGTATGTAATTGACAGCACTAACTGCCCTTTTTACCAGCGTTCAACCACTGCCATCTCCCCGATCTCCGCTAACCCGCTCTTAACACACAACCGGAGTTGCTGATTCTGTTAAAAAGTTGGATTTGTCTGGATTGTGTTTTATTATTGGAAGGGGCTCATGGTCCCATGTGAACACTGTCAAGGCCTCTGTCTACATGCACTGTGTACAATTCTGAGGTTTCCCCAGCCCCCTTACTTGCCTCTCTGGTAACGTGCATTTGCATAGCACCGTTAACTCCCGAGGTGCTTGGCAGGTTTGTGATCAGACACTCGCACCAAGAGCCTGAGGACACGGTGTGTAGGAGGATTGACTTAGACAGACGGATCAAGACTAGAGTGCGGTGCTGGGAAAGCACAGCAGGTCAGGCAGCATCCGAGGAGCAGGAAAATCGACGTTTCAGGCAGGAGCCCTTCATCAGGAATCAGGACAGAGGAGGTTGGTTTTAAGAAAGATCTCCCTGGTTGCGAGGGAGGAGGATGGAGAAGTAACGGGGGGGAGGTGGGGGGAGGGCGCTTGCAGAGACACTAAAGGCATTGCTTTGAGCTGAACCCAGGGATTGATTTATGTCCAAGGATACCTGAGTTGCTTTGACCCCATGGATGTTCTTTCCATGAGGTCTGTGTATTGGGGAGGGGGGGAATCTGTCCTGCACTGGAGAAGCCTCTGTCTGTGACGAGACAACCCCTACAGTGCTGAAAAAGCACAGCAGGTCAGGCAGCATCCGAGGAGCAGGAGAATCAACATTTTGCGCAAGAGCTCTTCATCAGGAATGAGGCTGGGAGCCTCAGGGGGTGAAGCGATGGGTGGGGTGGGGGGGGGGGTGAGGCTGGTGGGGAAGGTAGCTGAGAGTGCAATAGGTGGATGGAGGTGGGGGTGAAGGTGATAGGTCGGAGGGGAATGTGGAGCCAATAGGTGGGAAAGAAGATGGATAAGTAGGACAGGTCATGAGGGTGGTACTGAGTTGGGAGGTTGGAGCTGGGGTACATTGGGGGGAGACGAAATGAGGAAACTGGTGAAATGCGAAACCCCTACCGTGGGTGTGTCTGTTTCTGCCTCCTGTCAGAGTACCTGCTGTCTGACCCTAGGGGTGTTCCCTTCATTTACAAAGAGATGTGCAGTTTTCCAGCGACTCCATACTGTCATTCCACTGTCTCCTCTCAGAGTCTCAACTGCATCCATGGGATGTAAGAGTCATTGACTGATCCTATATTTGTCACCCATCGCTAACTGTCTTCACCCTAAGTGTTTTACTTGGCCATTTCAGAGGGACATTAAGAGTCAACCACATTGTTGTGGGTCTGGAGTCACATGTAGGCCAGACCAGGTAAAGATGACAGATTTCCCTTCCCTGAAGGGCATGAGTGAATGAGCTGGGCCCTTATGGTTGCTATTAGTCTAGACTTTGTCCCCGGGAAGGGGGGGGGGGGGGGGGGGGGGGGGGGCGGGGTGTCACAGTTTAATTATGCAGGGTTGGCCATTTAGGATTGTGATGAGGAGATATTTCTTTACTCAAAGAGTGGGTGAGCCTGTGGAATTATAGAAGCCAAACGTTGAATGTTTTCAAGAAGATGCAATTCTTAGGGCTAAAGGGATCAAAGGGTCTGGGGGAAAAAGCAGGAACAAGGCTCTGAGTTGGATGATCAACCATAATCATATTGAATGGCAAAGCAGGCTTGAAGGGCTGAATGGCCTACTCCTGTTTTCCTATATCTGCATCGCAGATTTTTATTGCATTCCAATTTCATCTTCTGCTGTGGTGGGATTTGAACTCAGATCCTCAGTCTGGGACATCACCATGACACCAGCACTGTCTCCATGGTGACTGCTGAAATCAAAGTTCCATCATCATATGCATCATATCATTAATTTTTGTGTTCTCATTATAGTACAGGCATGGCCATCAACGATGGGCAGAAGGGAGTGGAGGGTAGGCTAAAGGCCAGTGTTGGAGGAGAGTTGTGGGCATGGAGAAGGTCACAGAAATAGGGAGGGAGTGAGGCCGAGGAGGGATTCGAACATCAGGATGAGAATCTTAGGTGTTGAAATGTAAGAGATCTACCAGCAGAGCCAGCTGGGTTAAAATAACTTCATCCTCCTGGCACTGGGCCTTCACAAAGTTTCACTAATTAATCCATCTGAGAACTCTCGGGTTTTGACGTCAGGTAGATATTATGGAGAAATCTTAACTTCCAAGACTAACATTCCCTCACTCCCTCTGTCTGTCTCGCGCTCTCTGTCTCTCGATCGCTCTCTGTCTGTCTCTCGCTCTCTGTCTCGCGATCTCGCTCTGTCTGTCTCGCTCTCTCTGTCTCTCTCTCGCTCTCTCTGTCTCTCTCTCGCTCTCTCTGTCTCTCTCGCTCTCTCTGTCTGTCTCTCGCTCTCTCTGTCTGTCTCTCGCTCTCTCTGTCTGTCTCTCGCTCTCTCTGTCTCTCACTCTGTGTCTCTCTCTCTCTCTCTCTCTCTCAGACAAACAGGGATTACTGCGTTACATACATAAATGTGAAAAGGCAGGGATGGCTTTCCTATGATTGAAAGTGTCTCGATGTTGTCTGACTATAATTCTGTAAAGCACCTTGGAATATTTTACTACATGTTAAAGGAAGCCATGTAAATGCAGGTTGTAGTTAGGAGGTTATACCTAATATGCCAGCCATTCACAGATATGTTCCACATGACTGTATGGTCCATTGGTTTAATCACTCTCAGGAGGAAGGCCTCAAAGCCACCGCTACATTATCCTCCAATCCATTTTGTTTCTTTACATAATTCTCCAAAGACAAATTCAACTTCAAGTCTTACTAAACCAGTAACTATCACAGTCTCATCACACCCTGAAGAAAAGAAAACATATTGTACCATTCATCCCAGGACATCCCAGCCCTATCTAACTGGAGTGTGAAATCCCACCACTGGGATTATTTTAACTCCTCACTTTCACCATCAACATTGTGTTCCCAATCTGTTCAGAGGCTCCCTGTGCATTTTATTGCTCCTGTAAGGCCAAAAAGCCTGGGGCCTTGGGATGGGGATTAACTCTGGGCCTAGCCTGGACAGAGGCCTCTCTGTGAGAGATTTTACTGGTCTAAAGCAGTCATTTCTGTCATACAGTTGGACATACGTCTCTCATTGATCTGACAAATGTCACTGATGCCTTAATTTCCAAAACTTGAGGTTTCTGAACCCTTTACCTGTTTAGCCTCTGAATTTAGCTTGGCATCTGCTTCAGTTGCTTTATATTTCTGTGGATGGCCCAGTAGCTATGCCGCAGAGTCAGGGCTTATTCAGAGGATGTTGGACATTGAACTGGTTGGTGTGGCACTAAAATCAAAGCTGCTCCAAGTGCAGTCAACATCCAGATATTCAATCCAGTCCTGGGATAGGAGAGGGCTTGTTATGGATGGGGGTTATTTAAAGGTGTGAGGGCCTGAAAGGGTTAATGCTGAGGAGTGTATTAAGCACCACCCACTATGATGAGATCATATGGACTCAGTAGGTTAAACGTGTGGGTGTCAACAGTCAAGCAAGGCTGAGTAACTGGGTCTCTCTCATTGTTACGGAGACTATCAGGCAATAGAGCACACCTTGTTTAAGATAACAGCAAGGCCTGAGACAAGGGGCTATATTGGGGCCCAATAACCAGGGCTTTAGGGGGTCGCTGTACTCCGGTCAGGGGTCAGGCTCATGGTACTCAGATCATTGCCAGATTAGGAGTCCTACTTTCCACTTCTCATTCTATAAGGAACCTATTTCCACGTCATTTGATCTATTAACAATTCTGCAACCTCTCAAACTCTTGCTGTTAGATGACAGCGATTCAAGAAGGCAGCTCACCCCCACCTTCTCAAGGGGCAACTAGGGACTGGCAATAAATACTGGGCCCAGCCAGCAACATCCTACAAGCAAATAAAAACAAGTGTTCAAACAAAGCAAGTTTTATAAAAAGGGTCAGTTGGAATTAGAATAAGAGGAGATCTGACTGAAGTCTGTAAAGTGCTAAAGGGAATTGACTAAGTAAACGCAGAGGGAACGGTTCCTCTTGAGGAACAATCTAGAAAAAGAGGTCATCGCTTTAAGACAAAGGTTGCAGCAATGCAAAGGGATTACATCTCTCTAAAGCGTCATTAAAATTACTGCACAGAGACCAGTATCCCATCACCAAGTCCCCCATTATCTATGTGTGCACAGTACACTGGCCTTGCCCAGCCAACCCTGACCGCAGGAGACTCTGAATCCCCTGTTTTTTAAATTAGTTTTTTTTTATAACCCCCACACTACTGCCTGACAGCTGTAGTGATCTCCTGGTTATATCTGTCAGCCCAGACTCCCTGATTAGGTTATTATCCTGGGTCAATCAGGGATCTCATAGTCAGTGTTGTCCATCTGATTCCGATATTTACAGCAATGAATCTGTGGAATTCACTTTCTCCCTGATTGTGCAGATGCTGAGACAGGAAGTATATTTAAGGAGGAGAGAGAGAGACAGATTTTTGATTAGTAACAGGTTGAAGGCAGAGCTGAGGCTGAAATGAGATCAGCCACGATTGGGGGAGCAAGCACGAAGGGCTGAATGGCCTACTCCTGCGAACATAGTCCTTATGTTTTCGCCTGGATCCAACCCAGTTTGAAATTCATGGTCACCCATACCCAGTCAATCCTGCCAGTCTGAGTCTGCAGTCAGGGGCTGGGGGCTGGGTGGAGAGGGGAATAGTGGCTCTACCTTTGACCCTGCCAACTCCCATCAGGATTTGTTCCAGACTGGAGCAGGTGGATTGTGTCTGAGAGGAGTTGGACTCCATTACTGGGCAAAGACTCCACATGGTACAATCTTATGGCACAAGAGGCCATTCAGCCCATTGTTCATGTGTCAGCTCTCTGAGAGCGCGTTCCAGTTTGTTCCACCATCTCCCTCCTTTAGAAAATCTGTAACATTTCTCAGCATTTTGCTTTGAGATTTTTCAGACATGGTTACCATAGTGATGTATCAGACCTAGCTAATAAAACAGAATTCGTCTGATGAATGTGCGAGTGCTTTTAACAGGGGAAAAAAATTTTCTTCCTCTTGACTAAAGAAGATTAAAACATTAAATTTACTGAGTTGCTAAACCAGAAGGCTGTGTAGAACAATTTCAGGGGACTGGAGAATTAACACCAGCTAAAATTATACCCAAGTGAGACATTAGACTTTAAAAACCAAATGGGCTTCAGTCTTTACTGGAAATATAATGTGTTAAATATTGATAGGGAGTCCAGGGGACATGCTGTTTCCACAGACAGGTACTGACTTCCAGTCAACAGGAGCAATGGAATTTGTCTGCGTGATTCTAACCTGAGACATGTGCTGTGAGTTAGAGCTCTATTTTATCAACCCATTCTCACATTGACCTTCAAATTAAAAATCCACACATCCTTTGTGATCCACACATCCTGGGTTCAGTGTTAACTTGATGTCTATTCCTGACATTAAGACAGAGACAGGCCATTCAGCCCTTTGAGTCTGTCCCACCTTTCGATGAGATCATGGCTGATCTGATCATCCTCAACTCTATGTTCCCGCGTTTTCCCCATAACCTCACTCCCTTAAACGTCTCTCTGCCTCAGCCTTAAATACACTGCATGACCCAGCCCCGCCAGTACTCTGTAGTAAAGAATTCCACAGATTCACTCCCCTCTGAGAGAAGAAATTCCTGCTCATCTCTGTCCCCAGTGGGTGATTATTCTGAGGTGATGACCTAGACTCTCCCCATTGACCCTGCCTAAGAATCTTCTTTGTTTTAATCAGGTCTCCTCTCATTCTTCTAAACTCCAATGAGTACAGGACCCACTTAAACAACTTTCCCTCCCTGAGGCAGTCCCTCCATCCCCAGAATGGACCGAGTGAACCTTCTCTGGAGTGCTAGTCTTCCCCTGTATTCTCTGTCTAAACCCTTTCCCTGTGAGGCAAATTTGTTTTGGGTTGTTGGTTTCTAATCATCTTACACACTGTGCAGTGTTGTCCCTTTTGATGTAATCTCTGATGTGCAGGTTAGGGTGTATTGGACACAATAATCTGCCCATAGTGCCCGGGGATGTTCAGGTTATGGTGGATTGGCCATGGTAATCAGTTCATAGTGCCCAGGGATGTTCAGGTTAGGGTGGAATTGGCCGCAATAATCTGCCCATAGTGCCCAGGGATTTTTTAGATTAGACTTACAGTGTGGAAACAGGCCCTTCGGCCCAACAAGTCCACTCCGACCCGCCGAAGCGCAACCCACCCATACCCCTACATTTACCCCTTACCTAACACTACGGGCAATTTAGCTTGGCCAATTCACCTGACCCGCACATCTTTGTGACTGTGGGAGGAAACCGGAGCACCCAGAGGAAACCCACGCAGACACGGGAGAACGTGCAAACTCCACACAGTCAGTCGCCTGAGTCGGGAATTGAACCCGGATCTACAGGCGCTGTGAGGCAGCAGTGCTAACCACTGTGCCACCGTGCCGCCCACTACTGTGCCACCGTGCCGCCCACGGTGTTCAGGTTAGGGTGGATTGGCCATGCTAATCAGTTCATAGTGTCCAGGGATGTTCAGGTTAGGGTGGATTGGCCATGGTAATCTGCCCATAGTGCCCAGGGATGTTCAGGTTAGGGAGGATTGGCCATGGTAATCTGCCTATAGTGCCCGGGGATGTTCAGGTTAGGGTGGATTGGCCACTGGGAAATGCAGGGTTACAGGGATAGGATGGGTCTGGGTGAGATGTTCTTCAGAGGGTCAGTGTGGACTCAATGGGCCGAATGGCCTGTCTCCACATTGTAGGGATTCTATGATTCAGTGGCTACGTTATCAGGATCAGCTGTTGGTGGGGAGGGGGTGTTCTGTATTTACTCTTTATTTCACCTGGGGCTAAATGTTAGATTGTATTCTGAAAGCCCACATCAAACCCTTAGTAAAGATGGCCCTGTTTCCCCGAATGTGAATATGTTTTCTGTTCTTCTCTCGTGAGCCTGTGTACATTTAATGCATATTGTTTGTGTGTGTGTGTGTGTGTGTGTGTGTGTGTGTGTCATATTTAACTTCATGCCGTGACCATCCATCGTGTTAAAAATCAGTACTAATAAGCTCATTCCAGTATCAACCACTCACCTCCTTTCTTGTTGCTGTGTGGATCTGCAGCTCTGGAGTGATGAGGTGACAAAGGTAAGTATCTGAAACACATACACCGGGGTCTGAAGGGACTGGGAAAACTAGACTGCTGATCACACAGTGATTTGGGGCAGCTTATTGACGAGGTGTTTTATCATCTCGAGATGAATCCGTGCTGAAGCCTGATCACCTAAAAACCAGGCTGTGACTCCAAAAACTGGAAATCTGAGCTTGTCGGGGCTTTTCAGATCCAATCTGTTCCCAATTGTAGTCTCTTTGCATTCTGAATGTAAAAACCTCATGGGGTGTCACCGTGTGAACAAGGTATCTCACAGTCCTGCAGACTTGAGACAACATCCAGGCACGAGTTAGTGGAAAGAGTTCAGCAACTAGAAGGGCTGGTGCAGTTCCTGCTGAAGATAGAGAGTGGGGAGCCATTCTGATATAGTTTGGACACACACTTCAACCCAGGGGAAAGTAGGGCCAAGGTGCAATTCATACTGAGCAGAGAGGGAGAGAGCAGACTGAGTTCACTCAATGTATCTTGCGTTCATTTCCGTACGCAGACCTGGATCAAGCCAGTCGGGAGGCAGAGAGCAAATTCCTTCTCTTTGTGTGGAGAGTTTATGGCCTTCTCAGTCTAACAGCTCCTTCCACACCAGGTCGTCCCGATATAGGTTTTTATCTCTCTAATCAACCTGTTCAGAGATGTCATGACACACCTCAGGAGCAGGTGGGATTTAAACCCAGGCCTCCTGATTTAAAGATAGGGACACTACTGTTGCACTACAACAGCCCTCTCTGTCCCTACACATATATATATTTTATATATCCAGGGGTGGGGATATTACGACCGTACTGCAAGGCGGCCATTGGGTCTGCTTTTTGTTTTAACCTATTTTTTGTAATCAGTCTGTTCAGAGATGTTAGGACACACCCCTGGATCAGATGGGACATAAGCCCAGGCCTCCTGATTCAGAGTCAGGGACGCTACCACTACATCACAAGAGGCCCCTCTCTCTATCCCCATGTATATGTAGATATATACTCAGACAATTAAAGTGGCCACCAATTCTTAACACTAAATGAAAGTATTAACAAAGTTAGCAATGTGGATAACCAGACCTTAAACTCCTTTCCTCCCCACCCCCTCCCCTCCCCATAACCATCGAGACACCCAGGGGCCGGACAGTTGGACAGTGGATCACCTTATCACTGAGAGTGGGGATTAAAACTTGCCAGTAATTACAAAGTGGCCGTTCAGGATCGGTGCAGCGATTCCGATGTGGGGCGTTCTTACTCCAGTTTCCAATCCAGAGGTCCGGGTGGAGCTAGAAATGTCAAAGGTCACTGAAGACAGGAAGCACCTGTCCAGGTTTCACAAGGCTGTGGGCCAAGTATGGGGAAACGGGATTAGAATTTCGAGGGACTTGGTTTGGACTAGTACAGAATCAATGGGCCAAAGGACATCTTACTGCAGTACTATAGGCCATTGGTGAGGACACATTATGCACACAGTTTTAGGCTTTCTCTCTAAAGTTGGACATGTTAACCCTGGAGGGAATGTGACAGAATTTCACTAGACTTAGGATGAGGGGATTGTCCCATTGGGAAAGATTGAGTAGACTCTGGATGACGGGATTGTTCCATTAGGGGGGATTGAGTAGACTCTGGATGAGGGGATTGTCCCATTGGGAGGGGGTATTGAGTAGACTCTGGATGAGGGGATTGTCCCATTGGGGGGGAATTGAGTAGACTCTGGATGAGGCGATTGTTCCATTGGGGGGAGGAGGGGATTGAGTAGACTCGGCTGGAGTTGGAAAGAATGCGAGAGTGATCCTGTTGAAGCATATAAAATTCTTCAGTGACCGGTTAGATACTGAGGTCTGGTGCCGCCCTCCCACCCTGTGCCAGAATAAGGGGTCAGCTGTTTAGGAAGCAATGAGGAGACATTTCTTCATTCAGAGAATGGTGAATCTTGGGAAGCCTCTTCCTTTCCCTATGGATA
Source organism: Hemiscyllium ocellatum (assembly GCF_020745735.1). Lineage (NCBI taxonomy): Eukaryota > Metazoa > Chordata > Chondrichthyes > Orectolobiformes > Hemiscylliidae > Hemiscyllium > Hemiscyllium ocellatum. Next base: position 61,187,003 of record NC_083421.1, read on the forward strand.
CTCTGTGGCTGAGTATGTTCAAGAGAGAGGTTGGTAGATGTTTGGGCTGTAAGGGAGGGAAGGGATGTGGGGCTAGGAGGAGCTAAGGCGAAAGATCAGCCACAGTTTGTTGAAGCGTGGATTAGGCTGAGGGGCCGGAATGGTCCATTCCAGATCCTAGTTTGGTGTGTTCAAATCATCAATGAACAGTGCAGCAAACATGGAGCAACTGGTCAGGCAATTAATAAGAACATGGCTGAACCAATCGCTCCACATTCCTGTCCCCCATGACCTTTCACCCCGTTTGCTCATCAAGAATCCCCTGTCTGAAAAATATTGAAATGCTCCACTTCCACCGCCTTTTGAGAAAGAGGGTTCCAGAAGATTCTTTGCCATGAGAAAATAAATTCTCCTGCTCCCCTGTCAAACGGGCGGCCTGTTATTTTCACACGGCATTAAAATTCAGCTCAGCCTTGATTGTGTCGCCCAGATCACATTTGGCTCTTCTGCCATTTTGTTTTTCCTTTTGGGTCTGAAATGCCTGTTAAGCTCCATTTAAAACGTGGACTGTGAGCTCCTGACCAAGGTGGAGACAGGTCGGGTAAGATATACTGATGCCCCTCGCAGTTGCCATGATGTTTGGTATTGTCCCCTGTATTTACCGCGTGCCCAACAATCTAGTTTTTCCATTGCTTAATGTGGAGGAGTCTGAGGGGCTAAAGCTGCAGTACAGTACAGGGGTTATGTATGCACACTTGTACAACTGCTCATGATGATTGGGTTCTGTCTCTAACTATTGCCTGATGAATGTTGACCTTTGCAGAATTGAGTGAAGTGGAATTGTAATGCTGAAATTCACATTCCTGCTCTCAGCGTGCATCAGGAACTGATGACCCTCCAGTTCCTTTTTAAATTGAATCTATCCGTCTCAAAAAACTAAATTGAAAAGACTCAAATCTGCATTTTTAAAAACCACTTTGTTGTGATTGAGTTATGAAATAAATTATGTGCTTTACCTCCAAAGATTAAAACAAATGCTGTATTTTTTGAAGAGTATGTATTGCAGCTTTATAGACAGTTCTTGGCTTTCCTTTGGGAACTGTTTTTAATTTTTTTTTGAAAAATTGCAACAATATCTTTTAACTGTTTAATTAAATAACCACAAATGGTATATGGATTATTCTAGAAAATGACAGATGTGCGTGGGTTCAAGGGATTGGGCAGATATTGATGATTTGGGAAATTGCCCAAAAGCTAAAACTAACCTTGCTCATCATTTTCCGCTGAGGAGACTATGCTGGAGAAGCTGTGATGGCGTGAGACCGTCTGTAGGCAGCTTCACCTCATGTGGCATTTTGATTCAATCCTATATCTATGTTCAAAAGATTAAAGAGGTAGCCTCAATCTTAGACATCTGCTTTCTTTTGGTTTAGTTTGATGAGATTAGATTCCCTACAGTGTGGAAACAGACCCTTCGGCCCAACCAGTCCACACTGACCCTCCGAAGAGTAACCCACCCAGACCTATTTCCCTCTGACTAATGCACCTAACACTGGGTAATTTAGCATGGCCAATTCACCTGACCTGCACATCTTTGGACTGTGGGAGGAAACCAGAGCACCCGGAGGAAATCCATGCAGACACAGGGAGAATGTGCAAACTCCACACAGACAGTTGCCCGAGGCTGGAATCGAACCCGCGACCCTGGTGGTGTGAGGCAGCAGTGCTAACCACTGAGCCACCGTGCCGCCCGTTTGCTCCCCTGTGCTTCCTGATTGTGGGAGTGGGTTGTTCAAGCAAATTGAGAGCTTGAAGTTCTTGGAAATAGAATACTCTTTTTCCATAATTATTATTATGTTACATCTGCATTAAACTAGGGGGTTGCTGGTTTTGGTTTCTGTTTGATTTTGCCTGAATCCATAAGAAACATCTGAATTTAAACACCGCTGTTGGCCCGTTGTATCTATATTTAGAATGCTGGCCTATTATGGGGGTAACACGATGGCTCAGTGGTTAACACTGCTGCCTCACAGGGACCAGGGTTCGATTCCAGCCTCGGGCAACTGTGTGGTGTTTGTATGTTCTCCCTGTGTCTGCGTGGGAGGGGTTTCCTCCGGGTGCTCCAGTCTCCTCCCACTGTCCAAAGGTTAGGTTAGATTCCCTACGGTGTGGAAACAGGCCCTTCGGCCTAACAAGTCCACACTGACCCTCTGAAGCTGATGATTAGGAAGGTTAGGATGGATTGGCCATGCTAAGTTGCCCAAGGTTTCCAGGGATGTGCAGGTTAGGTGGGTTAGCCATGAGCAATACAGGGTCACAGGGATAGGGTAGGGAGCTGGGTCTGAGTGGGATGCTGTTTGAAGGGTTGGTGCAGACTCGATGGGCCGAATGACCTGCTTCCCTCACTTCAGGGATCCTATGATCTCATTAGATTGTCCATTGGGTTTATCTTGCAATGAGTGATGAATTGCATCTTGCTTCAGAACCAATCCCTAAAATCTGATTTTCTGCTGAATTTAATTGTGGGGTAATGCAGGTCTGTGAGCTGGACCTGGTGAAGATTTGACAATGAATTATTGGTCATTTAAATACTAACTGATTGTATACTTCTCAGCCTGTGAATTCTGAATGCCTAATGCAGCATCTCTCTCAATGCAGGGTGTGTGTTTAAGCCTCTAGTTGTGTATGTTAAATGGAATGTTTTTGAGCATAAAGACATTTCCAAAGCTTGTGCTCCTGCACTCATCAGGACTGTTTGCAAGAACACCAATGCCAAGGGGACAAAAGAGAATGCTGATTGGTTGCTATACTTCCTATACATTTGAAAATGTTGTTCCCCCTTTACACTGATATTTCTTCTGACTTACCCTGATGAATGCAAGACAAAAATCTTTGACAAAATGTATCTTTTTCAGCAGCTCTGTAGTGCTGAATTGTCAAACATTTATTTGACCATTTTTATTTTAATGAACAAGTTGGTGTGTTTCTCGTTCAAACAAAATGAGCTGGGGAAACTCAGTAGGTCTGGCAGTAATTTTGACAACAAGTTAGTGTTTCCAGGTCAATGTGACTCTTCAGCATTATAACCCGAATCAGGTCACTGGATTTGAAAGGTTAACTCTCTTTCTGTCTCTACAAATGCTGCCAGATCTGCTGAGTTTCTCCAGCAATTTCTATTTTTGTCTCAGATTTCCAGCATCTGCAGCACTTTATTTTTATCGCTGTGGTTATATTTGTGTGGGTTTGACCAATAGGCAGTATTTTATTCATTTAGTGCTACACATGGCAGGAATATTAGCAGCTGATGATTGATACAGGTGCTACTACAGAGCAATGGGATAAGGGAACAAATCCTAAACTGCTCCTAACTCTGGAACAGGAGTGAGAGTGAGACTTCACAAAGCAATCCTGACTCTACGCACATTAACGGTCAGAGAGAGACCGAGCCAAGCCTAAACCCTGCAGAATTTAGCAGACTGACTGGCAGTCTAGTTGAAAGAATGCTATTCTCAATTGGCTTGATAGAGTTGGTGCTGAAAGACCAGTTTCCCTGAACGGAGAATCTAGGGTGTAGTCTCAGGAAAAGATGTAATTGATTTAGGGTTCGAAATGAGGAGCACTTCCTTTAGCCAAAGGGTTGTGAACCTTTGCAGACCAGACTAAACCCCATCAAAATATACCAGGAGAAATCCTAGCCCCTAACTTTTATTTTATTTGAAGGCAAGTGTTAAGGGGCGGTGTTCCAGATGTGATTTGAGTGGCTACACCATTAGGCTTTAAGCAAAACACACTTTATTCTGACACTGTGGTTAAAATACAAACCAAACAAGGAGGAATTGGCATAACTTTAACTTTATCGAAATACTTAACAAACTAGTATCTTATTTAACTGCTATAACCAACTGTTCCAATCGAGCAGCATCTCATAAACACACCCCTACCAAAGGCAAGCCTGATTTCCCTCACTAGCGATCTCCCCCCAGTCCAGGGGAAGGAACACTGACGGAGCGAGTCCAGCAGCAGCAGCAGCAGAGAGAGAGCTGTGTGTAGCAGCTTCAACCCCAATACCCCAACTTCAACAACAGAAAGCAAACGCTCAGACCCTGGGGCTGTGTGAGCCTGACCCCTCCCACTCACACCTCTTTTATTAAAAACCCTAAAGCTATTTACTCAGCTTTCCATGGGGCAGACACCTCGGTACCAGGGCCACAAGGACTCTCTTCAAGAGAAACAGGACAGAACAAATCTCTCTTAAAGGCACATATCCTCACAGAATTCCTTATTCCATTGAAGGCCAATGTATTCCAGACATGAGGTAATAAGAGAATGAGAGATTTGGGGCAATATTGAGATAGAAGACCAGCAGGCTTGGTGCGCTGAAAGGAGGCCTCCTCGAGTCCCTGTTGGTTTTTCTGGGGCTCTGCATCCTGGCCAAAATCGTCTTCCAACATCGCCTGCTCTGTCCTTTCCTGCGTGGCTCCTTCACGGATCTTCCATTAATTTGTGAGTTTCCAAAGAAGTGCTTCAGGGCGCCTCATCTCCCAACAGTTCCCTCAGAAAGATCCGTGTAACCTTCCCAACACATTGGATGTGTTAAGCCAACCACAGCCTACAGTACACAGGCAGTGCCTGACATGGCCCAGACACTCTGCAGGATATCCTTCTGGGATGTGGCTGGAACTGAGACACTTGCCAAAGCCATTTCCGAAAGCTGTCTCAAACGGGTGTCCCTGAGTATTAAAGTGATGCCCTTCATCCCTCACAACAGGAGGGGCATCTCTCAGCACTTGCTCTGCCAAGACTCCTTGGGGTTGCAGGAATCTTCCCAGAGCCAACTGCAGGAGAAGCAAACTAATTCCTAACTGTGTACACAAAGTCAATTCCAGAGATTGAACTCTGGCCTCTGGGTGGGACACTGAGTGAGATCTCCGTTCCTGTCTCTGTCTGGATTGGCTGGATACAGTTCCCTCTCCCTCCATCACCCTCCAGTATGAAGGAGGATCACTCTGCTGTATTATTCTGAGGTTTTTTTGCCCTGTGGTTTGGCTGCAACAAGGAGGAGTGTAATTGAGTTCAGATAGTTGTCATCCAAAGCCACCCGTCCATGATAGTTACCGAGCAACCATTTGGATCATTGTATTTAGAGAGCGCGTGTGTGTAATGTTTTTACGATGTGGTAAAAATCACCTGTTTTGATTTGTATATTTCAGATAACAAAACGAAGTGGTGCAGAATGACTTGATTTAATCTGTTCATGATTACAGTTGGACACTTTGGAACCACATGAGGACATTAGATAGTTGAGAGATCAGGGTGCAGCGTTGGGGGCTAGCAGCAGTGAATGGCCAGCCTTGTCTCCACATTGCACCATTTCAGCGTGGGCTTTCCATTGGCCAGGGTTTCATTCTTGGCCTAGTTTGATGGTCTGGGCAGTGTACACTGTAGCTATGTATTTGACACACACTCACTGTCACAGGCCCCGAGCCAGCCCTGGTGTGACTCAGGGACTGGATTGGGTCAGTAGTCTGAGCCAGCCCTGGTGTGACTCAGGGACTGGATTGGGTCAGTAGTCTGAGCCAGCCCTGGTGTGACTCAGGGACTGGATTGGGTCAGTAGTCTGAGCCAGCCCTGGTGTGACTCAGGGACTGGATTGGGTCAGTAGTCTGAGCCAGCTCCCTGACCAGAACTCGAACCTCTTGTGAATATCTCCAAATCCTGATGGTTAGGGTGGCTGCTGGCCCATTCAAACCAGGCACGCTCATACGATTACTGAGTCAAAGGCCAGGATCTGGCCCAGATATTGGGCTCACTGTGGGGCAGAGAGTCTCACTCAGGTTTGTCTCTGTGTGAACTGTTTGAGATCATCATCTTAACGTACGGTTTTACTCCAGTTTCACTTTTCTCCCCACGTTCCCATCCTGCTTCTGTAACCCGACCTCTCTCCCCTTCCCCCCCACTCTCCCCTCCCCCACTCTCCCCCCTCCCCCACTCTCCCCTCCCCCACTCTCCCCTCCCCTCTCTCTCCCCTTCCCCCCCCTCTCCCCTTCCCCCCCTCTCCCCTTCCCCCCCTCTCCCCTTCCCCCCCTCTCCCCCCTTCCCCCCCTCTCCCCTTCCCCCCCCTCCCCTTCCCCCCTCTCCCCTTCCCCCCCTCTCCCCTTCCCCCCACTCTCCCCTTCCCCCCTCTCCCCTTCCGCCCTCTCCCCTTCCCCCCCTCTCCCCTTCCCCCCCCTCTCCCCTTCCCCCCCCTCTCCCTTCCCCCCACTCTCCCCCTTCCCCCCTCTCCCCTTCCCCTTCCCCCCTCTCCCCTTCCCCCCCCCCCTCTCCCCTTCCCCCCCTCTCCCCTTCCCCCCCTCTCCCCTTCCCCCCCTCCCCTTCCCCTCTCTCCCCTTCCGCCCTCTCCCCTTCCCCCCTCCCCTTCCCCCTCTCTCCCCTTCCCCCCCCCCCCCCCCTCCCTCTCCCCTTCCCCCCTCTCTCCCCTTCCCCCCCTCTCTGTCCCCTTCCCCCCTCTCCTTCCCCCCCTCTCTCCTTCCCCCTCTCCCCTTCCCCCCTATCCCCTTCCCCTCTCCCCTTTCCCCCCCTCCCCTTCCTCCCCCCCTCCCCTTCCCCCCCTCTCCTCCCCTTCCCCCCCCTCTCCCCTTCCCCCCCTCTCCCCTTCCCCCCCCTCTCCCCTTCCCCCCCTCTCCCCTTCCCCCTCTCCCCCCCCCTTCCCCTCTCTCCCCTTCCCCCCCTCTCCCCTTTCCCCCCTCTCCCCTTCCCCCCCTCTCCCCTTCCCCCCCTCTCCCCTTCCCCTCCTCTCCCCTGCCCCCCCCTCCCCTTCCCCCCTCTCCTCTCCCCTTCCCCCCCTCCCCTTCCCCCCTCTCCTTCCCCCCCTCTCCTCTCCCCTTCCCCCGTCTCCTCTCCCCTTCCCCCCCCTCTCCCCTTCCCCCCCTCCCCTTCCCCCCTCTCTCCCCCTCCCCCCCTCTCCCCTTCCCCCCCTCTCCCCTTCCCCCCTCTCTCTCCTCCCCTTCCCCCCCTCTCCCCTTCCCCCCCTCTCTCCTTCCCCCCCTCTCCCCCCTTCCCCCCCCTCTCCCCTTCCCCCTCTCTCCCCTTCCCCCTCTCTCCCCTACCCCCCTCCACTTCCCCCCCCTCTCTCCCCCCTTCCCCCCCTCTCCCCTTCCCCCCCTCTCCCCTTCCCCCTCTCTCCCCTTCCCCCCTCTCCCCTTCCCCCCTCTCTCCCCTTCCCCCCTCTCCCCTTCCCCCCCTCTCCCCTTCCCCCACTCTCCCTTCCCCACTCTCCCCTTCCCCCCACTCTCCCCTTTCCCCCTCTCCTCCCTTCCCCCCCTCTCCCCTTCCCCTCTCTCCCCTTCCCCCTCTCCCCTTCCCCCCCCTCTCCCCTTCCCCCCTCTCCCCTTCCCCTCTCTCCCCCTTCCCCCCCCTCCCCTTCCCCCCCCTCTCTCCCCTTCCCCCCCTCTCCCCTTCCCCCTCTCTCCCTCCCCTTCCCCTCTCTCCCTTCCCCCCCTCTCCCCCCTTCCCCCCCTCTCCCCTTCCCCCTCTCTCCCCTTCCCCCCCTCCCCTTCCCCCCCCTCTCTCCCCTTCCCCCCCCTCCCCTTCCCCCCCCTCTCCTCCCCTTCCCCCCCCTCTCCCCTTCCCCCCCTCTCTCCCCTTCCCCCCCTCTCCCCTCCCCCCTCTCCCCCCTTCCCCCCCTCTCTCCCCTTCCCCCCCTCTCTCCCCTTCCCCCTCTCCCCTTCCCCCCCTCTCTCCCCTTCCCCCCCTCTCCCCCTTCCCCCCCTCTCCCCCTTCCCCCCCCTCCCCTTCCCCCCCCTCTCTCCCCCTCCCCCTCTCCCCTTCCCCCCCTCTCCCCTTCCCCCCCCCCCCTTCCCCTCTCTCCCCTTCCCCCCCCTCTCTCCCCCTTCCCCCCCTCTCCCCTTCCTCCCCCTCTCTCCCCTTCCCCCCTCTCTCCCCTTCCCCCCTCTCTCCCCTTCCCCCCTCTCTCCCCTTCCCCCCTCTCTCCCCTTCCCCCCTCTCTCCCCTTCCCCCCTCTCCCCCTTCCCCTCTCTCCCCTTCCCCCCTCTCCCCTTCCCCCCCTCCCCTTCCCCCCCTCCCCTTCCCCCCCTCTCCCCTTCCCCCCCCTCTCCCCCTTCCCCCCCTCTCCCCCTTCCCCCCTCTCCCCTTCCCCCCTCTCCCCTTCCCCTCTCTCTTCCCCTTCCCCTCTCCCCTTCCCCCCCCTCTTCCCTTCCCCCCTCTCCCCTTCCCCCCTCTCCCCTTTCCCCCCTCTCCCCTTCCCCTCTCTCCCCTTCCCCCCCCTCCCCTTCCCCCCCTCTCTCCCTTCCCCCCCTCCCCTCCCCCCCCCTCTCCCCTTCCCCCCCTCTCCCCTTCCCCCCCTCTCCCCTTCCCCCCCCTCTCCCCTTCCCCCCCTCCCCTTCCCCCGTCTCCTCTCCCCTTCCCCCCCTCCTCCCCTTCCCCCCCTCTCCCCTTCCCCCCTCTCCCCTTCCCCCCCTCCTCCCCTTCCCCCCCCTCTCCCCCCCTCTCCCCTTCCCCCCCCTCTCCCCTTCCCCCCCTCTCCCCTTCCCCCTCTCTCCCCTTCCCCCCCCCTCTCCCCTTCCCCCCCCTCCCCTTCCCCCCCTCTCTCCTTCCCCCCCTCTCCCCTTCCCCCCTCTCCCCTTCCCCCTCTCTCCCCTTCCCCCCCTCTCCCCTTCCCCCTCTCTCCCTTTCCCCCTCTCTCCCTTTCCCCCTCTCTCCCTTTCCCCCTCTCTCCCCTTCCCCACTCTCCCCTTCCCCCACTCTCCCCTTCCCCCTCTCTCCCCTTCCCCCCCTCTCCCCTTCCCCTCTCTCCCCTTCCCCCTCTCCCCTTCCCCCCCTCTCCCCCTTCCCCCCCTCTCCCCTTCCCCTCTCTCCCCTTCCCCCCCCTCCCCTTCCCCCCCCTCTCTCCCCTTCCCCCCCTCTCCCCTTCCCCTCTCTCCCCTTCCCTTCTCCCCTTCCCCCCCCCCCCTCTCCCCTTCCCCCCCTCTCCCCTTCCCCTCTCTCCCCTTCCCCCCCCTCCCCTTCCCCCCCCTCTCTCCCCTTTCCCCCCCCTCCCCTTCCCCCCCCTCTCTCCCCTTCCCCCCCCTCTCTCCCCTTCCCCCCCTCTCCCTTCCCCCCCTCTCCCCTTCCCCCTCTCTCCCCTTCCCCCCCTCTCTCCCCTTCCCCCCCCCTCTCTCCCTTCCCCCTCTCCCCTTCCCCCCCTCTCCCCTTCCCCCCTCTCCCCTTCCCCCCCTCTCCCCTTCCCCCCCTCCCCTTCCCCCCCCCTCTCTCCCCTTCCCCCTCTCCCCTTCCCCCCCTCTCTCCCTTCCCCCCCTCCCCCCTCCCCCCCTCTCCCCTTCCCCCCCCCCCCCTCTCCCCTTCCCCCCCCTCCCCCCCCCCCCCCTCTCTCCCCTTCCCCCCCTCTCCCCTTCCTCCCCCTCTCTCCCCTTCCCCCCCTCTCTCCCCTTCCCCCCCCTCTCCCCTTCCCCCCTCTCTCCCCTTCCCCCCCTCTCCCCTTCCCCCCCCTCTCCCCTTCCCCCCCCTCTCCCCTTCCCCCCCTCTCTCCCCTTCCCCCCCCCTCTCCCCTCCCCCTCTTCCACCTTCTCCATTTACAGGCGGAACAGGAATTGCGACTGGCTCAGGCAGGGTTTGACCATCAGGCGGAGGTTACCAGGTTACTGCTGGAGGGTATCAGCAGCACTCACGTAAGTATCCTGACGTTTCCCTTGTCTTTGTGTTTTATAAGGTTCCTTCACAGCTCCTACAGTCAGCCTCTGGTGATGTGACCTAATAGAGTCATATAGCACGGAGACAGGCCCTTCGGCCCTACCCGTTCATGCTGACCAGGTTTCTTAAACTGAACCCGTCCCATTTGCCAGCACTTGACCCATATCCCTCTGAGCGAAAGTGTAAACTGCAGATTAGGGTCAAGATCAGAGTGTGGTGCTGGAAAAGCACAGCAGGTCAGGCAGCATCCGAGGAGCAGGAAAATCAATATTTTGGGCAAAAGCCCTTCGTCAGGAAACATATCCCTCTAAACCCTTCCTATTCATATACCCATCCAGATGCCTTTTAAATGCTGTAACTGTACCAGCCTCCACCACTTCCTCTGACAGCTCATTCCACACACACACCACCCTCTGTGTGAAAAGGTTGTCCCTCAGGTCCCTTTCAAATCTTTCCCCTCTCACCTTAAACCTATGCCCCTCTAGTTTTGGACTCCCCTACCTGGGAAAAAGACCTTGTCTATTTACCATATCCATGTCCCCCATGATTTTATAAACCTCTATAAGGTCACCCCTCAGCCTCCCACACTCCAGGGAAAACGGCCCCAGCCTGTTCAGCCTCTCCCTATAGCTCAAACCCTCCAACCCTGGCAATACCCTTCAATCTTAGTTTACTAATCTAAGTTTAGTAACATCCTTCTGATAGGAGGGAGACCAGAATTGTACACAGCACTAAAAGAGGCCGAGGGGAATTCTCTGAGGACTTGGGTTGGAATCCCATCACCGTGCCTTGTGAAATTTGATTTAATGGATCTGAATTATAATCTTAGTGTCAGTGACCACGACCACAGTATGACCAGTGATTGTAGTCAAAACCCATCTGGTTCACTAGTCTCCTTTAGGGAAGGAAATCTGCCAATTTACCTGCTCTGGCCTATATGTGACTCTAATCACCATAAGACATAGGGGCATAAATTAGGCCATTCGGCCCGTTAAGTCTACTTCACCATTCAATCATAGCTGGTAGGTTTTTCAACCCCATTTTCCTACTTTCTCCCTGTAGTCTTCGATCCTCTTGGCAATCAAGAACTTACCTATCTCTGTCTTGAATTTACTCAGTGACCTGGTCTCCCCAGTGGCCGTGAATTCCACAGATTCCCCACTCTCTGGCTGACGATGTTTCTCCTTATCTCTATTCTAAAAGGTCTTCCCTTTACTCTGACACTGTGTCCTCGGGTCCTTGTCCCTCCTACCAATGGAATCACCTTCCCAACACCCACGCTGTCCAGGCTGATCAGTATTCTCACTCAGCAATGTGTCTGATTTTCACCTGCCCTCTGACAAAGCCATTCACTTTGAGAGCAGCAACGCCCACATTCCATCAAAGAGAAAAAAATATAGTTTCCAGAAAACTGTCATCTCTGACACATGCATTGTGTTTACAGCACAATGTCAGACCATTCAGCCCGTCTGCTCCATGGTGGTGTTTCCTCCCCGCCCTCTCCCCTTCCCCTGATCTTCCGTTCTGGTGGGCTGTCTGCTCCACAATAAGGGCCATCACTTTCCCACCTCCCTCTTCCTGTACCAAAGAAGAGGCATGCAGGAATCAAAACCTCGTCTCTGTTTTTCTCTCTCTCTCTGCAGATACTCACAGACCTGCTGAGTTTCTCCAGAACTTCTGCTTTTATTCTGGTTCCCTGGTATGTGCAGTATTTTGCTTTCGTGTCTTTGGCTAGTTCCAGTCACAACTTGATGCGGTTTCTTTCAGTTCGAGATTATCTGCCAAGTCTGGAGTCCATCCTAAATGAAGCAGAAAAGAGGGTGACCATTTGGCCCATCTTGCTTTGAAAGAGACCCACTTCCTTACTCCCCTCCCTCACTCCCTCCACTGTCTTGCAGATTCTCCCCTCCTTCAAGTATTTCTTCAATTCTCTTTGAAAATCACAGTGGAAATTCTTTCACTTTATTCTCGGGCAGTGAATTCCCAACTCATCAAAATCCGACACAGAGAAAGGATTTCCCTTGCTCTCCTGCCTGGGTCTTTGGTGAATTACCTTGAATCTGTGTCTAATATAAAACAAAAAAAATTTGTGGATTCTGGAAATTTGAAACAAGAACAGAAATTGCTGGAGGAACTCAGCAGGTCTGGCTGCCTCTGTGGAGAGAGAAAACAGGGTTAATGTTTCAAGTGCTTAGGAAGGGTAACTGGACCCAACATTAATTCTGATTTCTCTCCACAGGTGCTGCCAGACCTGCTGAGTTTCTCCAGCAATTTCTGTTCTTGTTAACATTTCAGGTCCAATTCTGAGGAGGGGTCCCTGTACTTGAAACGTGATCTTTGCTTTCTCTCAATGAATGCTGCCAAACCTGCTGAGTTTCTCCAGCAATCTCTGTTTTTGTTTTAAATCTGTGCCTGTCTGGTTACCGACCCTCCTGTCAGTCCTCCCTATCTGTCATTTCCCCTGCCCACCCTGAATGAAATAACTTGCATAATTTGGAATGCTTCTATCAAAATCTGCCCTGAACCTAAAATAACAGCTGGAAATACAGGGGAAGAAGGGAGGGAGAGAAGACAAAGAGAAAGACAGCGAGAGAGAGAGAGACAGACAGAGACACATTTCAGGTCTGTGATCTCTGTCAGAACAAGGAAAGTTAGAGATGGAATCAGTTTTGAACAAGGGCTGAGGTCAAGGAAGACAAAAGGAAGGTCTAAGACAGATGGGAGAGACTGAAAGACAAGTGCTTGTTCTCCTGAGGATGCAAAGAAATGGTGATGGAGCTAGAAAGGAATGGGGAAACGATAGAGATGCCTACATTTTTTTTTCATTCATGGATTGAGGGTGTCACTGGCTAGGCCCGCATTTATTCCCCATCCCTCAGGGTAGTTAGGAGTGAACCACAGTGCTGTGGGTCTGGAGTCACGTGTAGGCCCAGACCAGGCTAGGATGGCAGTGTCCTCCCCTGAAGAACATTAGAGACCCAGATGGGGTTTTCCAATAATTGATAATGGATTCATGGTCATTGTTAGACTCTTAATTCCAGATTTGTATTGAATTCAGATTCCACCATCTGCCGTGGAAGGTTTCAATCCCAGAGCGGTAGCTGGACTCACGGCCCAGCGATGACACCGTAGGCTGGCCCCTCCCCTAGGTGCGCAGAAGCAGAAAGGAAACTGGCAACGGAAAGGGGAGGAATTAAAACGGAGACTGAGTTTACAGCCTGAAATGTTTGATGGTGAAAGGTGTAATTGGTGCTCAAATTGAAAAGGTGCAGTTTGTGCAGTTTTAACAGAGCTTCAGTGGAAAGCTGCCCCAGGCTGGGGACAGACAGACAGGTTATAACAGCAAGGCCGCTGGGAACCCGGCTCTGAGTGGAGGTGATCCGCAAAGGACTCATCCAGACTGTGTTTGCTCTCCCCACCCCCAGTTATCGAGCATCAAATACACTCTTAGACCGGATTGCATGCTCCCCCTGGAGGGAGAGTATGGAGCCTTAGACAGTGAGGAGGTTAAAGGACAGCGTTTGTGTGGGAAAAGTCATGAGGCTTTGGGGGTGAGAGAGGACTCAGTCAGACTTCCTATCTCGGTAACCTGGGATTTAGAAGATAACGGGTGATCTTGTCAAAATCTTCAGGAAACAACAGGGTAGATAAAGATTAACTATTCCCACTGGTCGGAGATTCTCGAACCGGGGCATAGTCTGAGAATTAGGGCCAGAGAGAAATATTAGGAAGCACTTCTGCACACACACAGACAGACAGACACACACAGACAGACAGACACACACAGACAGACAGACACACAGACACACACAGACACACACAGACACACACAGACACACACAGACAGACACACACACAGACACACACACACAGACACAGACACACACAGACACACACACACACAGACAGACACACACAGACAGACACACACAGACAGACACACACACACAGACACACACACACAGACAGACAGACACACACGCGCGCACACACACACACACACACACACAGACATCTCTGAGATATTTTTGTAAAACAAAGGTAATAAGGGATATGGGCCACGGGTAGAACCACAGATCAACCACTGAAGTGCGGAACAGGCTAGAGGGGCTGAATGGCCTACTCCTGTTGTTAACCTTCTCCCCACCTCTCAGATGTCCCTGGACTCTTGCCCAGCCCTGACTGGAATCTCTCGGCCGTTGGTGGCTGTATCCTTCATTGCTGAGGCCTTGAGTTCAGGATATCAGCCCCCCACCCCTGAAGGGGTCAGCCCCTCTGCATCACCCTCCTGCTTCAAGACATCGTTTCAGACCAAGGCTTTTGTCAGTCATCTGACCTGATCACATGACCTCATTTTGTTCCATGTGATGCTCCTGTAAATTGTCTTCCGACGTTGTGTCACGCCCTTATTGAGGGGCATCGATAGGATGAAGGCAGATAGTCTTTTTTCCCGGGGATGGGGAATTGAGAACTCGAGGGGATGGGTTTAAGGTGAGAGGGGAAACATTCAAGAAGGACCTGAGGGGCAACGTTTTTACACAGAGAGTGGTGTGTATATGGGATAGGCTGCCAGAGAAAGTGGCTGAGACAGGTACAATCACAACATTTAAAACCATTTGGATAGGTACATGGATGGGCAGGGTTTAGAGAGAGATGGACCAAATGTGAGTAATTGGAGATAACTGTGTGGGCACCATGTTCAGCACAGACCAGTTTGGGCTGCAGGGCTATATTACTCCATGACTCGCTGTTAAAGGTGCTCTGTAAATCGTTGCTATGTTTATTCCATGAGGTGAAGAGCAATGATCCAGGCATGTTTTGCTGGAAAGTTTGTTTGTTTGCAGAATTCTGAGTTCCTGATGATGTTTTAAAAGCAGTTGTTTCTCACAGACTAATCACCTCCGCTGCCTGCATGAGTTTGTAGAGGCACAGGGCACCTACTATGCCCAATGTTACCAGTATACCCTGGACCTGCAGAAACTCTTGAGCAGGTAAGGAGCTCCAGAAGGTTCCGGAAATTTACAGCATGGGTTTATGTGGGACTCCAGGGGGTGGTGTTCACAAAAGGTTTGTTCCCAGATCCCCCTGCCTTGTTCAGCAGCAATTCACCGAGACTCCTCAGGCAGCACCTTCCAAACCCACGCCCACTTCCATCCAGAAGGACAAGGGCAGCAGATATACGGGAACACCACCCCCTCAGAGACACTCCCCATCCTGACTTGGAAATATATCGACATCCCTCAGTGTCGCTGGGTCAGAATCCTGGAATTCCCTCCCTAAGGGCGTTGTGGGGCAACCCAAGGCACATGGACTGCAGTGGTTCCAGAAGGCAGCTCACCCCCACCTTCTCAAGGGGCAACTAGAGACGGCCAATAAATGCTGGGCTCAGCCAGTGATACCCATGTCCACTGAATAAAGTTTTAAAAGCCCTCATTGGGGAAGGGCTTTTGATTAAAATTCTTCCTACACTCCTCACATGTCACTTTGCAAATTACTCATACATTATGCCCCAGAGTGTTAATTCTCAACCACAGTAGTTCCAGCTGCGTACTGTGAAGATTATTTCATTGATTGCTCTGAACTCTGTTCCCCAGCCACTGCTCTGCCCCATCCCTCTCCCTGCTCTCGGGGTGAGGGGTGAGGTGGGACCACGCTCTGCCCCATCCCTCTCCCTGCTCTCGGGGTGAGGTGGGACCACGCTCTGCCCCATCCCTCTCCCTGCTCTCGGGGTGAGGTGGGACCACGCTCTGCCCCATCCCTCTCCCTGCTCTCGGGGTGAGGGGTGAGGTGGGACCACGCTCTGCCCCATCCCTCTCCCTGCTCTCGGGGCTCGGGGTGAGGTGGGACCAAGCTCCTTGTGGCCTTGATGTCACCTTTGATGCTGAGCTAAGCTTCCAGTTGCCTGCACCATCACTGGAGCCACCTGTTAGAGCCTCCCCACCTCCCCACCCTCCCACCGTCTCTAAACTCACCAGGCACCGGTCACCAGGCACTGGGTACCCTCATTGAAAACACATGTTGTAAATCACTGTGTGACCGGGCAAGGAACCCCAACTACTAATAAACATAGACAGTGACCATCAACCCCTTCTCTCTCTCTCTCTCTCTCTCTCTGTCTCTGTCTCTGTCTCTGTCTCTGATTTCACACAGAGTCATACAGCGCAGAAACAGACCCTTCAGTCTAACTCATCCGCACAGACCAGACATCCCAATTTGACTTAGTCCCATTTGCCAGCATTTGGCCCATATCCCTCCAAACCCTTCCTATCCATATTACCGTCCAGATGCCTTTTAAATGTTGCAATTGTACCAGCCTCCACCACATCCTCTGGCAGCTCATTCCATACACGTACCACCCTCTGTGTGAAAACGGTGCCCCTTAGGTCTCTTTTAAATCTTTCCCCTCTCACCCTGAACCTATGCCCTCTAGTTTTGGAGTCCTTGACCCCAGGGAAAAGACCTTGTCTATTTACCCTATCCATGCCCTTCATGATTTTATAAACCTCTATAAGGTCACCCCTCAGCCTCTGATGCTCCAGGGAAAACTGCCCAGCCTGTTCAACCTCTGCCTTCAGCTCAAACCCTCTCTGATCCCTCTCTTTCTCTCTCCTTCTCTCTCTCTCAGCTCTTTCGCTGTCATTTTGTTCCTTTCTTTCTCACCTGCTCTCCCCTTTCTATCTGTCTCTCTCACATCTTTTTCTCTGTCCCCCTTTCTCTGTAACTCCCTCCAACTCACCCGAGTGTTTCTCTCTTTGCCCCTTGCTCTCACTGTCTTACCCCTTGCTATTCTCTTTCTCTCGCTCTCTCTCTCCCTCCCCCTCTTTCTCTTTCCCTCTCTCTCCCCCCACTCCCCTCTCTCTCTCACTCTCTCCTACCCCTTCTCTCTCTCTCTACCCCCCCACACTCCTCTCTCTCTCTCTCTCTCTCTCTCTCTCTCCTACCCCTTCTCTCTCTCCTACCCCTTCTCTCTCTCTCTCTCTCTCTATCTCTCTATCTCTCTTCCCCCCCCCACTCCCCTCTCTCTCTCTCTCTCGCTCTCTCTCTGTCCCTCTCTTCCCCCCCCACTCTCTCTCTGTCTCTCTCTCTCTCTCTCTCTCTCTCTGTGTCTGTCTGTCTGTCTCTCTCTCTCTCTCTCCCTCCTACCCCTTCTCTCTCTCTCTCTCTCTTCCCCCACCCCACTCCCCTCTCTCTGTCTCTCTCGCTCTCTCTCTCTCCCTCTCTCCCCCCCCCCCACTCCTCTCTCTCTCTCTCTCTCTCTCTCTCTCTCTCTGTGCCTGTGTAATGTTAAATGATGAGAGCAATTGCAGAGACGGGGTCAATCCGATGATAACCAGGAATCCGTTGTGACTCAGAGTGAACAAAAGGGGGTTGGGGGGAGAAACACCTGGGGACAGACCAGGACCCAATGTTTACAATTCATAGGGTGGGCGTGGAGCCCTCAGTGACCTCTCAGGGGCTTTGGGGGAGAGGGGGTAGCAACGTTGACCTGGAAATACCTTTCTAACCTCGCTGTGATTTTTATTTCATGCTCCCAGCTCCAATACAGAAATGTAAGTACACATCTGGGTTTGTGATTTTTCATTATTGATTTGCAGGATGGAGACGTTTCTGGCCAGGCCAGCATTTACAGCCCATCCCTAATTGCCCAAGGGGTAGTTAAGAGTCAACCCCATTGCTGTGGGTCTGGAGTCACGTGTAGGCCAGACCAGGTACACGCTAGGATATAAAGACATTAGTGAACCAGATGGGTTTTTCCAACAATTAACAATAGTCTCACGGTCACCTTAATTCAAGATTCTTTATTGAATTCACATTCCACCATCTGCCACAGTGGGATTTGAACCTGGGTCCCCAGAGTCTCTAGATGAACAGCTGAGTGATAATACCACCAGGCCATTGCCTCCACAGTGTGGTGTAGAAGCCTCTGATGTTAAAAGCTCCTGGTCATGACTCTCTGATAAGACCCCCCCGCACCTTCTCGCGCACTGCAGCACACAGAGAGTGCGGTTAATTCTGATCAGTCTCAGCCTCCCATCCGCTGGACCACCCTGAACCCAACCTCCCTGGGTCTGGTTTTGTTTACATGCCCAGTTTGAGAAAAGGTTTCTCTTCCCGAACAGCGACTAGATGTATGCCCCTTGGTTGTCTGCACAACAGCGCAATATTTTATGAATATTCTCCACAATCCAAACCAAACACTGTCCGAGCAGCATTCCCAGGAGGCCAGACGTCCAGAAAACAAATCTTCTGGAAATTCCACCTCCTCGTACGTTTACATGGAGAGAAAGGGAGAGAGCTTCGCATTTATATAGCACCTTTCCCAGCCTCAATATGATCAAACGTGCTTTGCGGTCAGTCACGTAGTTTCGAGGCAGTCACTGTTGGAATGCATGAATCGCAGCAGCCAACTCTGGCACAGCAAGGTCCCACACGATATTATACAGCAGTGGGCAGATGACCCAATGTTTGTGATTGGGGGTTAAGTGTTGTCCCCACGACACTGTGTGAATCTTCTCGGATTCTCTTTGAAACACGATATTCAGGGAATCTGTCACATCAGCTGGGAATAGCACATGGAGCCTGGATCTAACAATAACTCCATAATACGGCAAATCTGTCAGTGCGGCGCTCCCTCAGCACTGACCCTCCGACAGTGCGGCGCTCCCTCAGCACTGACCCTCCGACTGTGCGGCACTCCCTCAGCACTGACCCATCGACAGTGCGGCACTCCCTCAGCACTGACCCTCCGACAGTGCGGCACTCCCTCAGCACTGACCCTCCGACAGTGCGGCACTCCCTCAGCACTGACCCTCCGACAGTGCGGCACTCCCTCAGCACTGACCCTCCGACAGTGCGGCACTCCCTCAGCACTGACCCTCCGACAGTGCGGCACTTCCTCAGCACTGACCCTCCGACAGTGCGGCACTTCCTCAGCACTGACCCTCCGACTGTGCGGCACTCCCTCATCACTGACCCTCCGACAGTGCCCACTCCCTCAGCACTGACCCTCCAACAGTGTGGCACTCCCTCATCACTGACCCATCGACAGTGCGGCACTCCCTCAGCACTGACCCTCCGACAGTGCGGCACTCCCTCAGCACTGACCCTCTGACAGTGCGGCACTCCCTCAGCACTGACCCTCCGACAGTGCGGCACTCCCTCAGCACTGACCCTCCGACAGTGCGGCACTTCCTCAGCACTGACCCTCCGACAGTGCGGCACTCCCTCCTCACTGACTAATCGACAGTGCCCACTCCCTCAGCACTGACCCTCCGACAGTGCGGCACTCCCTCAGCACTGACCCTCCGACAGTGCGGCACTCCCTCAGCACTGACCCTCCGACAGTGCGGCACTTCCTCAGCACTGACCCTCCGACTGTGCGGCACTCCCTCATCACTGACTAATCGACAGTGCCCACTCCCTCAGCACTGACCCTCCGACAGTGCGGCACTCCCTCAGCACTGACCCTCCGACAGTGCGGCACTCCCTCAGCACTGACCCTCCGACAGTGCGGCACTCCCTCAGCACTGACCCTCCGACAGTGCGGCACTCCCTCAGCACTGACCCTCCGACAGTGCGGCACTCCCTCAGCACTGACCCTCCGACAGTGCGGCACTCCCTCAGCACTGACCCTCCGACAGTGCGGCACTCCCTCAGCACTGACCCTATGGTTCTGCCTAATAAAGGAGGTGTCCTATTTGTTGATTTCAGGTTTCCTGGGACGTTTGTGGGGAACACTGACAAACCAGTTCCGCCCCACGGGGCCTCCCCATCTGCTGCCACCATCCCAGTTGTTCCATCGTTAGCGGGGCCGTGTAACCCCACACAGTCCTCGGTGGGTTTTCCGGAGGTTAGCCCCCCATCCAGTGGGACGAGGAGGGCCCGGGTGCTCTATGATTACGACGCAGCCGACTCCAGTGAGCTCCAACTACTGGCCGATGAGGTTAGTGTCTTACACGTGAGTTTGCCCCTCCCCAGTATAACCTACTCTCTTACATCACCTGCTCTCCAGCTGTGTAACCCTCCCCCCTCCCCAGGGCCTTTCTCATGAGTCTAACATTTCAGATTTATCTTGTAGCTGAGGTGTGGAGTAGCTGTGATCTCTTTGAAGGTCTGAATCAGCTTCAGGGTTAAATGTCCCCCTGCCATTTTAATGGCCAAGTCTTCAGGTGTCTTTGTATTAATGATGTGGAAGTGTCAGTGTTGGGCTGGGGTGGACAAAGTTTAAAGATCACACAACACCAGGCTCTCTCAGAGAGACGTTCCGTTGCTGCTCCTTTGTCTGAAAGCTTGTGATTTCAAATAAACCTGTTGGACGAGATCCTGATGATTCCTGATCAAGGGCTTTTGCCCGAAACGTTGCTTTTCCTGCTCCTCAGATGTTGCCTGGCTGGCTGTGCTTTTCCAGCATCTCTCTGCTCTTGATTATAACCTGGTGTCGTCTGACTTTGGACTTTGTATTAATGAGTCCCTATAGAGTCCTACAGCACAGAAACAGACCCTTCAGTTTAACCAGTCCCCATGCTGACCATAATCCCAAACTGAACTAGTCCCACCTGCCTGCGTTTGGCCCATATCTCTCTAAATCCTTCCTTATTCATGAACTTGTCTTTTAGAACATGGATGATGATGGGATAGTGTAGGGGGACGAGCTGAGAATATTTCACAGGTCGGTGCAACATCGAGGGTCGAAGGGCCTGTTCTGTTCTGTGTTGTTCCACATTCTATGTCCCATAAATATGGTGACTGCACCTACATCCTCCACTTTATACCTACTACCTTTTCAGATAAGGAGGTATCTCATTGTCAGCTGCTTCCCAAATAGACTTGGCACTTCTCTCGTTTGACTTTTCCCTCTGTCAAAGGTTCCTGATTCAGCCCCCAGCCCCCCAGCCCCCAGCCCAATATCACTGGTGTCCCAGTTTTAAGCTTTAGAATTGTACAGAGGAGAATCGCTGTTGGTGATGATGTATAACCAGAGCTGGCAAAGCTGACATATTCTCTTCACATCAGGCCTCAGTTTTATTTCTGTTTTATATGCTGGTATAATTATGACCTACCCGCACCTCTCCAACAAGTTAAAATCAAAAGTTTTGAAACTGAAACGTTTTTCAGCATAAGCAGTGTTGAGTGCCTTTCCGTAACACCATCGTGGGTCTACCCACAGCACATGGACTGCAGCGGTTCAAGAAGGCACCTTCTCAAGGGGTAATATTCAGCCAGTGATGCCGATATCCATGATAGAATAAGCAAAGTCACCATAGTCCTTCCAGGATCATCAGGGTACTCTCCCATGAGAGACCGACAACTGCTGGTGGTTTAACCTGAGGGTCAACACACCTCAGGCAAGGGGGGAAGAGGTTGACGTTTGGATACAGAACTGGCTCAAAGGTAGAAGACAGAGGGTGGTGGTGGAGGGTTGTTTTTCAGACTGGAGGCCTGTGACCAGTGGAGTGCCACAAGGATCGGTGCTGGGTCCTCTACTTTTTGTCATTTATATAAATGATTTGGATGTGAGCATAAGAGGTACAGTTAGTAAGTTTGCAGATGACACCAAAATTGGAGGTGTAGTGGACAGCGATCTGGACCAGATGGGCCAATGGGTCGTGAAGTGGCAGGTGGAGTTTAATTCAGATAAATGCGAGGTGCTGCATTTTGGGAAAGTAAATCTTAGCAGGACTTATACACTTAATGGTAAGGTCCCAGGGAGTGTTGCTGAACAGAGACCTTGGAATGCAGGTTCATAGCTCCTTGAAAGTGGAGTCGCAGGTCGATAGGATAGTGAAGGCGGTGTTTGGTATGCTTTCCTTTATTGGTCAGAGTATTGAGTACAAGAGTTGGGAGGGTCATGTTGCAGCTGTACAGGACATTGGTTAGGCCATTGTTGGAATATTGCGTTCAATTCTGGTCTCCTTCCTATCAAAAAGATGTTGTGAAACTTGAAAAGGTTCAGAAAAGATTTACAAGGATGTTGCCAGGGTTGGAGGGTTTGAGCTACAGGGAGAGGCTGAACAGGCTGGGGCTGTTTTCCCTGGAGCGTCGGAGGCTGAGGGGTGACCTTTAAGAGGTTTATAAAATCATGAGGGGTATAGATAGGATAAATAGACAAAGTCTTTTCCCTGGGATCGGGGAGTCCAGAACTAGAGGGCATAGATTTAAGGTGAGAGGGGAAAGATATAAAAGAGACCTAAGGGGCAACTTTTTCACGCAGAGAGTGGTACGTGTATGGAATGAGCTGCCAGAGGAAGTGGTGGAGGCTGGTACAATTACAACATTTAAGGGGCATTTGGATGGGTATATGAATAGGAAGGGTTTGGAGGGATATGGGCCGGGTGTTGGCAGGTGGAACTAGATTGGGTTGGGATATCTGGTCATTATGGACGGAAGGGTCTGTTTCCGTGCTGTACATCTCTATGGCTCTATGACAAGGAGAGTCCTTCGTGGTAACCTGAGTTGGAATTGAACCCATGCTGTTGTTGTCATTCTGCATCACAAAGCAGCCATCCAGCCAACTGGGCTAACCAATAAAACAAATTTTAAAAAGGATGGAGGAAATATTTGGGTCAGGATGTAAATCAGAATACGTTTTGCCCTTATTTCTATTTGTTTCTAAATTTCCAATGGAGAAAGCCTATGTCAACATGTCACACTATAGTGCCACCTCTGGCAGGAGGCTGCATTACAGCCTCTCCTAAAGAAGTTAGAACGTGAACAAGAGGTGTAAGATGTTTATGAATCGATGAATCTAACTGAGTGTTGTTTTGTCCTTCTTCAAATCTGTGTAGCTCATCACGGTGTACAGTCTACCAGGAATGGATTCTGATTGGCTGATGGGTGAAAAGGGAACGAAGAAAGGGAAGGTTCCAGTCACTTACCTGGAGCTGCTGAATTAGGGATCCCATCAGGACTTTCCATTGGAGGATTGACCCTTGCAAAAAGACCACATTAACATTTCCCAGTCGTGTTCTGTTGATTCCTAATATCATGACCAACATTTTTTTTTATTTGTTGACTTTGATTGCAGCAGGAAGCTTTAAAAGAAATTGCAAAGGTTACTTTTAAATTGTTTCATTTCCAGGAATTTAAACGCATCACTGATCGTGTATTTAACATGTTAAGTTGTGATGAAACAGTTTGGACCACGCGCTTAGCAAAACCTGATATAACTTAAAACCAAATGGGCACATTCCCTGGGGACAGGCTGTGAGGGATACTGCCGAAGTACGGTTAGTTAGAGCGACTTTTGGGTAGTCTGTACACACTGAACACTCTGTCAAGGGATGACGTAATCGTGATAAGTCACAGAATGTCACACCTCCATTCATCCACACGTTCCCCAGTATGGTTAGAAATCTGGAGCCAGAGAGAGAGAGAGACCAGGGAAAGGTTCAGTTTGCAGCTATTATGGGATACCTGGAGTCTACTCTGCACAAGTACATGTCCTTTTCTCTCTGGCAATGTGTAATTTTAACTCCTGCAGGTAGAACTCTTCACTGAGACACCATTGAGTCTTTATAAGTCCACGTTGCTGTGTGTAAGTCGCAGTGGGATAGGGCTCCTGCCTGTGGGTCACCTGGAAGGAGAAATTTGGAACGTTCCAAAATCGAGGAAGGCAGATAGCTGCTACTCGCCTCCACACTTCCTTTCTATTGGCCGGCCCTGCCATCCTGAAACTGTCTCAGGCACTCACCTCTTGATGACGAGAGATTTCAGGCGTTAATTGTATTTTCTTAATTCCATGCTCACCAAATTCAGAGTAGGGTCAAAGCCCACTTTACTCTCAAATTCCCTTTTGTAATTTTGTTTTATTTTTGAGCTAATTGTTTCATATTAGAGGTGGGTTGCTTTGTGCAAGTTTATAGATTTGAATGCTTTTGGGAAGGATACTGGATATCTATCAAGAGTCCTCATCTCCAGCTCGTTCAATAAACTGTCCACACTCCCTGTGTAAATGTATAGTGCTTGCAAGGTACTGGTTGTATGTTCATTCCCTGGTCCGTATTGTCTGCATTGACTGTATGAACTCCTTCAATTTGAGTGTATTTGCTGCCTGTTTCAGCTGTTCTATGCATAGTGACTGACCTTTAAAGATTAATAAAGCATTGAATTCACACTGACTCTCGCTCTCAACAATACTGGCTCCAGCACGTTACAGCTTCTCAGACTCTCAGGATTCAGTCGTTTCACACCAGCTGCTATCACGTCAATGGAAACCAGAGAAACCGTTCCTTCGGCCCTTTGCCAAGCCGAACCAGCCACCTAACTATTCTCTAATCCCATCTTCCAGCACGTGGTGCATAGCCTTGGCATCACAAGTGCCCATCTAAATCCCTCTTCGAGGTGAGGAGGGTTTCTGCCTCTGCCCCACCCCCTGCTACTTTCCAGGCAGTGAGTTCCAGACTCCCACCACCTTCTGGGAGAAAGCTTTTACTTCGTGTCCTCTCCAAATCTCCTGCCCCTTGCCTTCAATCTATGCCCCTTGGCCCCTCTACTAAGGGGAAAAGTTTCTCCTTATCTGTTTGCCTCATCATTTGAAACTTGGCCGTCATGCTCCCACCGCTCCCCCTCCCCCTTCAATCTCCTCTGTTCTGAGGTAAACAACTCCAGTCTGTCCAATCTCCTTGTATAAGTGAAACCCTCCAGCCCAGATCATGGCCTGGGTGCTGTCCTCTGCACCCACTCCAGTGTGATCACCTCCAGGTCACTGCCACTTCACCATGGTTCAGGCATCTCTTCATATCGACAGGAGCAAGGCTTGAGCATGCCCCATTATTTATTAATCTCTGATCTGATGGAGCGTTACCTACACTTTCCTGCTTCTTCCCCACCTTAACCCTGCACCACGAAAAAAAATCTGTCAAATTCAGCCATGAATCTATTCAATGGCCCCCTTTCAATGATCACTGCGGGACAGAATCCCAAACACTGAAGACCCACCAAATGAAGAATGTTCCCGATGACCAGGGAGTCCAGAACCAGGGGCTCACAGTCAAAGGGTTGGGGGGGGGGCCCATTTAGGACAAAGATGAGGGGAAATGTCTTCACCCAGAGAGGGGGGGAGCCTGTGGAATTCTCTGACACAGGAAGCGATTGGGGCCGAAACATTGTCTTCAAGAAAGAGTAAGATGTAGCTCTCGTGGTTAAAGGGGTCTGGGGGAGGAGGATGGGCTTGGGGTATTGCACTTGATGATTCCGCATAGAGGAGCAGATTCAAAGGGCTGAATGGCCTACCCTTCTATGTTCCTGTGATTGTGCAGGACTCCGGTAAATGATGGGATAATTGGAGGTAGCGAGGGGTTTGACACGTTTGGGGATTGGGGGAGGGCGAGAGGGAAAGGGGCTTAGGAGGCCAGGGCTGAGGCCGGGAGTTTGGATCCACTGAGCACCCAGCCACACCCTGACATTCCCCTGCCCCCCGCCATCCCCCAGCCTGATTGGGTACTTTACTCAAGGGGCTCCCCCAAGGGGACGGACTGTCCACAGGGCAGGCCGTGTGGCAACTCCCCCTACCCCCACCCAAGATTGGCAGCTTGGTCAATCCCCAGGGGTGATGATAGTGGGGCGGGGGTGGGATGTCATACTTTCCCAGTCCTCAATACGTATGTGAAGATTTTTGATCCTGGTCAACCCTGGGCCTTCCTGGCTCAGATGTCCATGCCAGTGCAGATTAGAAGGCAGTGGGAGCAGTGTTTGAGTCCAAACCCAGAAGGGTTAATGAGGTGTCCTTCCTGCCTCCCTCATTTCCAGAGCACAACTCCAACCATCGAGTACCAAGGCTACCTCCTGAGGCACTGACTAAAAGCAGCCATGACCAGTTAGGGGTGAGGAACCATGTGCTAGTGTTGGGGTGGCTCATTTTGTCACATTTCACGCTCTCAAAGGTTCTAGGTTCACAATCATCCCCGGTTTTTGGTCCACCACGGCCATAGACTTCACACAGACTGAATTCTCCCTCACCCTTTCATCTCGGGTTTATATCTGGCAGTTGTCAGACCACAACCGGAATACTGTGACCCTGTTTGGGGCTCCGTATCTGAGGAAAGATAGCCTGGACATTGGGGGCAGTCCAGAGAACGTTCATTTGGCTCATCCCGGGGATGGAGGGACTGTCTTATGAGGATGGTTGGGATTGTTTAGAACAATGAGAGGTGACCTTCTAGAAATACACAGGATTCTTAGGGAACTGGAGAGGGTAGACACGAAGAAGCAGAAAAGGTGGGGTCTAGGATTATCAGCTATGATCTCATTGAATGGCAGCGCATTGTCGATGGGCTGAATGGCCTACCTCGCTCCCATATCTAGTGATATTAGATTTGTGATCCAGAATAGTGCTAAAGGTTACCATGGAAACAGATACAAGTGTGGAGCTACATCTCCAATCAGATCTGCCCATTATCCTGTGCATAGCCTTGCAGCTTGCTGTATGATCTTATAGAACTAAAAGACTCATAACAACAAGAACATAAAAACTAGGAGCAGGAGGAGTCCATTTGGCCCCTCGAGTCTGCGCCACCATTAAATAAGATCATGTCTGATCTTTTCCAGGCCTCAGACCCACTTACCCACCGTCTCACCATAACGCTTAATCCCTTTATTGTTCAGAGGGCAGCGGAGGCTGGATCAGTTGTTAACAAAACTGCGTCTATCTCAAATTTTTAATTAAGCAAAGATAACAAGGGGTAAGGTAATTGGAGTTAGGTCACAGATCAGCCATGATCTCACTGAACAGTGGAACAGGTTCGAGGGGCTGAACAGCCTCCTCCTGTTGCTATAAACCTGCACATCCACATAAACACCAAATCCTGACAACGATGGTTGCAAATAAAGTGTAATGTATCGTATTTTAATCCATGCAGTTTTAAAATTCTTGAACAGAATGTGTGAGTTATTAATAAATACATAAAATGCGTGCATGGAGTTTGCACATTGTCCCCGTGTCTGCGTGAGTTTCCTTCGGGTGCTCCGGTTTCCTCCCACAGTCTAAAGATGTGCCAGTTAGGGTAGATTGGCCATGCTAAATTACCCAAAGTGTCCAGGGATGTGACGGTGAGATGGGTCAACCATGGGAAATGAGGGGTTACAGGGATAGGGTACAGGGATGAGTCTGGCTGGGTGCTCTTTGGAGGGTTGGTGTGGATTTGATGGGCTCAATAGTCTGTGTCCACATTGTAGGGATTCTATGATATCCTCCCAATGCAATCCACACACAAATCCCATCCACACCTACCCAAGTCACTTAAATCTTGTCAAAGATACAGAAAATACATAAAAACTCTACTCTTGCCCATCTCCCTTTGCAGGGCTTTACTTTGTTTTGTGTTTATTTTATTTTGTAATAAGAAAATGCAATCAAACCCAGTATTTGAGTTATCAAAGGGAAGCAATTAACTTTCTTTAATCATCCTAAAGAGGAGGAAAAAAAGCTGCAGATTTATTTTTCTTATTTAGCTGTTTGTGACAAATTGTTAGTAAGACAATTTGGCAACTCTGCACGGATCATAAATTGTGAGGAATCAAGCAGAATTATTCTAAATTACAAATGTTTTAATATAAGAAAAAGCGAAATCCTGCTGAGTAGGAATCAGAAATAAAGACGGAAAATGCTGTTAATTCTCAGCAGACCAGACAGCAGCTATGGAGAGAGAGAGAGAGAGAGAGAGAGCGCCAGAGTTAATGTTTCAGGTCAACATGGGTGAGGAATTTCAGTTCTGAGGATGGTGATTGTGCATCATGGACATGAGAAAGCTGAGGGGAGGTTTGATTTCGGTGCTCATCAAGGGTCCAGGTAGAGTGCAGAGGCTGAAAACTGAAAAATAATTCACAAAAGAAATAAAATTGATGTGGGGAAAAACGTTCTCATATATACTCTATACTCACGGGAATTTAGAAAAATGAGAGGTAATCATATTGAAACTTATAAAATGATCAAGGGAATGGATAAGATAGAAGCAAGGAGGTCGTTTCCACGAGAGGGTGAAACTAGAACTAGGGTAGACACAACCTCTAAATAAGGGGGAGCAGATTTCAGACTGAGCTGAAGAGGAATCTCTTTACCCAAAAGATTGTGAATCTGTGGGATTCCCTCTCAGTGAAGCAACTGAGGCTATTTTGTTAAATGTTTTCAAGGCAAAGACAGATAGGATTTTGAACAGCAAAGGAATTAAGGGTAATGGTGAATGGGCCACGATCTTATTGACTAATGGAGCAGGCTCAATGGGCTAGCTGGGATCATCCTGCTCCTTTTTCATTTGTTCTCACACAGTGAGGAGTTAGGGTCTGGAATGCACTGCCTGCAAATGTGCTGGGGGCAGGTTCAACTGAGGTTATTTAAGTAAAAACAGGGTTACAGGGAAATGGCCTGGGTTGGATCGAAGACAAAATGCTCACAAAGCCCAGTGTAGAAACAATGGGCTGAATGGCCTCTTTCTGCACAAATGACCATCTGCTGCCCTCCAGTGGCCTGAATTGGAAAGGACAGGTTTATGGGTGAAGGCAGGACATTGGCACTAAGGGAGATGCTCAAAGTAAGATAGTATGAATAGCTGAATGGCCTCCATCCATGCTATAAACTTTGGACATTCTATGACTTCTTTCTGATGGGAAGTCTGAAATGTTACGGTTGAGCACAGCAGGAAAAGTACAGCAGGTCAGGCAGCATCCGAGGAGCAGGAAAATTACGTTTCGGGCAAAAGCCCTTCATCAGAAAAGGCCTGAAACGTTGATTCTCCTGCTTCCCGGATGCTGCTTGACCTTTCCCACCACCAATCTCTCGACTCTAATTTCCAGCATCTGCAGTCCTCACTCCTGCCTGAAATGTTAGCGTCTCTCCTTCCACTAACGCTGTCAAACGTGCTGAGTACTCCCAGCATTCCCTGGGGTTATTGCCAATGTTTAATACCAGGTTTGCCATCACATGGGATGGGCAGTGGTCCCGTACTGACTGGGCTGACACCAGGTCAGCTTGCTGCAGAGTACTCTCCATTTTGGGAAACTCCAGTGATATTCAATCAGGTGAGTGAGCTGCTATGCTTCTGTTTGTGGGTCGGTTTGTCTGCTCGATGGGACAGCTGGGTCTGCGAAAGGTAGAAACGTTGGCTAGGATTGTGATCCCAGTTATGGATAAAAAGTGAGGTCTGCAGATGCTGGAGATCACAGCTGAAAATGTGTTGCTGGTTAAAGCACAGCAGGTCAGGCAGCATCCAAGGAACAGGAAATTCGACGTTTCGGGCATATGAAGGGCTGATGAAGGGCTTATGCCCGTAACGTCGAATTTCCTGTTCCTTGGATCCCAGTTATGGAGTCAGGAACAGAGCCAGACACATGGACAGTCTCACCTGCTGCACATTGAAGTTAAGACATTGAAGAATAACATAGCAACGACACCAGTCTTTGTGCATGTTACAGCATTTATTCACATGGCTTTAAGAAGTGCACTCCACACTTCAACACCAGCCCTTCCCACATCAGGTTCAACCAGTCAAACACAGTGAGCATCCATAGTAAACAGACTCACATCATCAAACACAGAGCAACGGAACACCAACAGCATCCCGACCTGCAGCTGTTTTTCTTCGGCAGGAACAGGTTGGGCAGGAATCATACGTGACTTTAAGCTCATTAAGGTAATAGAGGCCATTGATAGAAGACCCCTCCCCCCTTCCCAGTTTCCCTGGGGGAGAGGTAAGGGGAGAGAACTAGGATAATATCAAATACCCTCAGCACCACCCACCTGGGCCTCAACCATGGCTTCTGGGCAACTCATCCACACTGACCAGCTAGCCTAACCTCCTCCCATTTGCCAGAATTTGGCCCATATCTCTCTAGACCCTTCCTCTTCATAAACCCATCCAAATGCCAGTGGAAGTGGTGGAGGCTGGTACAATTACAACATTTAAAAGGCATCTGGATGGGTATATGAATAGGAAGGTTAAAGAGGAATATGGGCCAAGTGCTGGCAAATGTGACTAGATTAAATTCCCTACAGTGTGGGAACAGGCCCTTCGGCCCAACAAGTCCACACCGACCCTACATTCTGAAGAGCAACCCACCCATACCCCTACATTCACCCCTAATGCACCTAACACTATGGGCAATTTAGCATGGCCAATTCACCCTAACCTGCACATCTTTGGACTGTGGGAGGAAACCGGAGCACCCGGAGGAAACCCACACAGACACGGGGAGAACGTGCAAACTCCACACAGACAGTTGCCTGAGGTGGGAATTGAACCCGGGTCTCTGGTGCTGTGAGGCAGCAGTGCTAACCACTGTGCCACCATGCCACCCTAGATTAGGATATCTGGCCGGCATGGACAAGTTGGACCGAAGGGTCTGCTTCCGTGATTGACAAATCTGTGACTCTAATGTTTGAACAGATTTGAAAGAAAGGATGGCCACAGTTCCCCATTCTCATGGTCCAGGGAGAATCTGCCCAGAAGCCATGGTTGAGGCCCAGTTGGATAGTGCTGGGGGTCTCTGATATTGTCCTGGTTCTCCGCCCTTAACCCTCCCCCCAGGGACACTGGGAAGAGGGGATCTCGCAGGGCACTTCAGGGTGGAACTGATACCACCTTCTGCCGTCCTGTGACCATCAGCTCCTGGACCTCCAGACCCTCACCCAGCTGCCTGCCACCCTAAATCAGGCATCGAGCAGTCTCATCCTGCCCAACCAGCCAATACCGGGACAGATTGATGGGGTCCCAGTCTACACTCCCAGTGTTAGGGTCTTTAACCCAAAACTGGTAAGACCTGCCCCTTGTGTCTCAATGATGGTGAGAGGGTGGTGCCATTAACCAAATAGATTTAAGTTACTCTCTTTAGGACGTGTATTCATGTTCCACCACAATGCTAGTAAACTCCAGGTTAAAATAGTCAACCTGGAATCTTAGAAAAAGCTAGTCTCAGTAATGGTCACCATGAAAACATCCCTATCGTTGTTTAAAAACCCATCTGTTTTATCTTGAGGAAATCTGGTCCGGCCTACATGTGACTCCAGGCGACAGCAATGGGATTAACGCTCAACCACCCTCTGCTGGCCTTGGCAGGGATAGCCTCATTCCACCAAAGAATAAATTTAAAAACCTTTGGTCACAATATTTGGAGACTCCAGGGTAACCCTGCAGGGA
The DNA here is from genome assembly GCF_020745735.1 of Hemiscyllium ocellatum. Taxonomy (NCBI): domain Eukaryota; kingdom Metazoa; phylum Chordata; class Chondrichthyes; order Orectolobiformes; family Hemiscylliidae; genus Hemiscyllium; species Hemiscyllium ocellatum. The sequence continues at coordinate 61,217,812 of NC_083421.1, forward strand.
TGGCAATGAGAGAGAGTGAGTGAGATGGAAAAATGAGATGGTGTGAGAGAGGTATTGAGGTAATGAGAGTGTGGGTGAGTGTGACAGACAGCGAGAGAGAGTGGGTGAGAGTGAGAGGCAATGTGTGAGAGCACGAGAGAGGGACAGCAAGAGAGAGAGAGAGAGAGAGAGACAGAGCATGAGAGTGTGCTAGATGTAGCTTTGCTCGCTGAGCTGGAAGGTTCATTTTCAGACGTTTCGTCACCCTACTGGGTAACATCTTCAGTGAGCCTCAGGCGAAGCACTGCTAATGTTTCCTGCTTTCTATTTATATGTTTGGGTTTCCTTGGGTTGGTGATGTCATTTCCTGTTCCTTTTCTCGGGGGGTGGTAAATGGGATCCATGTCAATGTGTTTGTTGATAGAGTTCCGCTTGGAATGCCATGCTTCTAGGAATTCTCGTGCATGTCTTTGTTTGGCTTGTCCTAGGATGGATGTGTTGTCCCAGTCGGAGTGGTGTCCTTCCTTATCTGTCTGTAAGGATACTAGTGAGAGAGGGTCAGGTCATTTTGTGGCTAGTTTATGTTCATGTATCCTGGTGACTAGTTTTCTGCCTAGTGTTTGTTACAGTCCTTGCACGGTATTTTGTAAATGACATTAGTTTTGCTCGTTGTCATTATAGGGTCTTTCAAGTTAATTAGCTGCTGTTTTAGTGTGTTGGTGGGTTTGTGGGCTACCATGATGCCAAGGGGTCTGAGTAGTCTGGCAGTCATTTCCAAGATGTCTTTGATGGAGGGGAGAGTGGTTAGGGTTTCTGGACATGTTTTGTCTGCTGAGAGCGCACGTGAGAGAGAGGAGACAGAGCGCATGCCAGAAAGAGTGAGAGTATGCGCAAGACAGAGCGCGAGAGACACGGAGCCCATGAGAGACAGAGTGCGTGTGAGAGAGAGAGAGAGTGTGTGAGAGAGAGAGAGAGAGAGAGAGAGAGAGAGAGAGAGAGAGTGAGAGAGAGTGAGTGAGAGAGAGAGTGAGAGAAGTGAGAGAAGGGGAGAGAATGAGATCCCAAATCCCATGCTTTTATCAGCCATGGCCAATCTAGCCTACCCTGGCCTTTGACCCTATCCTGACTGCCCTTGCTATTATATGTGACTCCCTGTCTTCAGAGGCATGGCTTTGTGTGCAGGGCCCATGGGAGGTCTGTACCATCTCCATGGCCTCAGCTGTTTTCTGTTCCACCTCCTGAACAAAGATCACCCTAATGCAGCCACACAATGCTTTACCCTACTACTCCCGCGATGTCTGGGCGGTGGTGCCTGGGGGGGGCAGCCACCAGCATTCCCCCTGCACAGGAATGGCTCTGCCAGTCTTCGCTGGGGAGAGGGATAGTATCCATCATGATGAAACGTGTGAGCAAAAACTTCCTAGGTCGTTCTGGGAGTGAGCCCGCCAATTTGAGTTTCTTTCAGACACCGAGTGAGTCACTGCTGGGTGTCACTGGCTAGGCCCGAATTTATTGCCTGTCCCTAATTGCCCAGAGGGCACTTAAGAGTTAACCACACAGCTGTGGGTTTGGAGTCACATGTAGACCAGACCAGGTAAGGATGGTAGATTTCCTACTGTAAAGAACATTGATAGGACTTGGGGGAATTAGTGTACAAAACAAAGCTAGCTAGCAGCTAGAAGCTAGTCAGTAAGGCGAATGGAACATTGGCCCTTATTCCACAGGATTTAGAGTATAAGAATAGGGAAGTCTTACGGCAACTGTACAGGGTGCTGGGAAGGCCACATCTGGGCACAGTTTTGGCCTCTTTATTTAAGGAAAGAGATTGTTTGGTTGGAGGCAGTTCAGAGACGGTTCATTTGAATGATCCCTGGAACAAAGGGATCAAAGTAGGCTGGGACTCTGCTCACTGGAGTTTGGAAAAATGAGAGGTGATCTCATTGAAACATAACAGATTTTTAAAGGGCTGTACAGGGTCAATGCTGAGAGGATGTTTCCCCCTCATTAGAAAGTCTAGGACCAGAGGACACAGTCTCAGAATAAAGGGGCACCGATTTCAGACTGAGATGAGGAGTAATTCCTTCTCTCTGAGGGTTGACAGTCTTTGGAACTCTGAGCTACAGAGAGCTGAGGCGGGGGGTGGGGGCAGAGTATATTTAAGGCTGAGGTAGATGGATTCTTGACCAGTCAGGGAATCAAGGGTTAGGACAGGGAAGTGGATGTGAGGAACGTTGGATCAGCCACCATCCCGTTGAATGACAGAGCAGGCTCGAGGGGCTGAATGGCCTACTGCTGTTCCTATTCTTTTTGAAGCAGATGGATTTTCGTGACTGCCCACAGTGACGTGGTTAGACCAGGTTTCTTTAATTGCAGATTATTACTGAATTCAGATTTCACTGTGTGCTGTGGCCTGGTTTAAACTATTGTCCCCAGAACTTGGGCCTGGTGTTCTGGATTACTGCCCATTACTACATTAGGGAACTCTCCAGATGTGGAAATATATCGCTGTTCCTTCAATGTCGCTGGGTCAGAATCCTGGAATTCCCTCCCTAAGGGCGTTGTGGGTCAACCTACAGCCACATGGACAGCAGTTCAAAGAGGCAGCTCATCCCCACCTTCTCAAGGGGCAACTAGGGACAGGTAATAATTACTGGGCCCAGCCAGTGACTCCCACAAACTAATAAAGATCAGAAAGATGAAGGTTTCGATGGTATTTTAAATATTTTGCCATGTTTCATGGTGGGAAAGTGAAACAGTTTCCCCAGTGCAGGATTTGCTGTACAACACCGCCAAGGATAATGTCAGGGCCTGTGTCACTAACCGGGGTCATTGAGAAAGCTCCAAGAGTGAGGTGAGAGGACGCTGCCCTGACCCCTGACCCCTGACCCGGGTTCCTCACTGTGTACCTCACACAAAGTAGAGGGCCACAACGACATATATGACCCAGGCAACGGACACAAAGACCCCAAAGAGCAAGCTGAACAGGACTAGGCCCCGCACCTTCCTGGAGGTGCTCTCGGCGTGATGGTAGTCTCCTCTCTGAATCGCCAGGCGGGTCTGCGGGAGGGAAAATAGGCAGTGAGTCACCACCGGCTGAGAGACAACTCAACACACCACACTGAGCTCACCACACACTGCACTCCCCGAGTGCACACAGGCAGGCACACACAGGGGGGTGGGGGTGGGGATGAGGGATGGGGGTGTGGGGGACATGTAAGAGGAAGGAACTTTGGGGTTAGATCCAGGTCAGGGAAGGTGGGGCTGGGGCAGTGGGAGGAAGAACACGGGCTGTCACTCACTCCCACACCCGGAACCGAATCTCATGGGTATGGGAGGGGTCAGTATGAGGGGGTCAGTGTGAGGGGCCGGGGTCAATGTGAGGGTGCAGGGTCAGTGTGAGGGGGGTCAGTGTTAGGGGACGGGGTCAGTGTGAGGGGGTCAGTGTGAGGGGGTCAGTGTGAGGGGCCGGGGTCAATGTGAGGGGGTCAGTGTTAGGGGGCAGGGTCTGTGTGAGGGGGCGTGGTCAGTGTGAGGGGAGTCAGTGTGAGGGGAAGTGGTCAGAGTGGAGGGTCAGTCTGAGGGGGTCAGTGTGAGGGGGTCAGTGTGAGGGAATGGGGTCAGAGTATGGGGACAGTGTGAGGGGGGTTCAGTCTGAGGGGGTTCAGTGTGGGGGGGATCAGTGTGAGGAGGTCAGTGTGAGGAGGGGGTCAGTGTGGGGTGGGTGTCAGTGTGGGGGGGTGTCAGTGTGGGGGGGTGTCAGTGTGGGAGGGGTCAGTGTGGGGGGGTCAGTGTGAGGGGGGTCAGTGTGTGGGGGGTCAGTGTGTGGAGGGTTCAGTGGGAGGAGGGTCAGTGTGAGGGGGGTCAGTGTAAGGGAGTCAGTGTGAGGGGGTGGGGTCAGTGTGGGAGGGGTCAGTGTGGGAGGGGTCAGTGTGGGTGGGGTCAGTGTGGGTGGGGTCTCTGTGGGAGGGGTCAGTGTGGGAGGGGTCAGTGTGAGGGGGGTCAGTGTGAGGGGGTCAGTGTGAGGGGGTCAGTGTGAGGGGGTCAGTGTGGGGGGCGTCAGTGTGAAGGGGGTCAGTGTGAGGGCGTCAGTGTAAGGGGGTCAGTGTGAGGGGGTCAGTGTGAGGGGGTCAGTGTGGGGGGTGTCAGTGTGGGGGGGTCAGTGTGTGGGGGTTCAGTGTGGGGGCGTCAGTGTGAGGGGGGTCAGTGTGAGGGGGTCAATGTGGGGGGCGTCAGTGTGAGGGGGGTCAGTGTGAGGGGGTCAGTGTGAGGGGGTCAGTGTGCGGGGTGTCAGTGTGGGGGGGGTCAGTGTGTGGGGGTTCAGTGTGGAGGGTGTCAGTGTAAGGGGGTCAGTGTGAGGGGGTCAGTGTGGGGGGGTCAGTGTGGGGGGGTCAGTGTGGGGGGTGTCAGTGTGAGGGGGTCAGTGTGAGGGGGTTCAGTGTGGGGGGGTCAGTGTGGGGAGGGTCAGTGTGGGGGGGTCTGTGTGTGGGGGTGTCAGTGTGATGGGGTGAGGCCAGTGTGAGGGGGCGGGGTCAGTGTGAGGGGGCGGGGTCAGTGTGAGGGGCCAGTGTAAGGGAGGTCAGTGTGTGGGGGGTCAGTGTGGGGGGTCAGTGTGGGGGGGTCAGTGTGGGGGGGTCAGTGTGAGGTGGTCAGTGTGAGGGGGTGGGGTCAGAGTGTGGGGACAGTGTGAGGAGGGGTCAGTGTGGGAGGGTCAGTGTGAGAGGGGGGGTCACTGTGAGAGGGGGTCAGTGTGAGAGGGGGGGTCAGTGTGAGAGGGGGTCAGTGTGAGAGGGGGGTCAGTGTGAGGGTGCGGGGTCAGTGTGGGGGGGGTGAGTGTGGGGGAGTCAGTGTGAGGGTGCGGGGTCAGTGTGGGGGGGTCAGTGTGAGGGTGCGGGGTGAGTGTGGGGGGGTCAGTGTGAGGGTGCGGGGTCAGTGTGGGGGGGTCAGTGTGAGGGTGCGGGGTCAGTGTGGGGGGGTCAGTGTGAGGCGGGTCAGTGCGGGACATTAAGAATCTCCCAACCATCTGCCTGACCCCTGCTGGGTTCACTCTGGGATAGCACAGTTCTGTTTACATGTTGGGGTGAAGGTCCAAGTCAGGGTAAGGTTCAGGATCAGGGTCAGGGTCAGGATCGGGGACAGGGTCAGGGTCAGGGTCAGGGTCAGGAATGGGGCAAGGGTCAGGCTTAAGATCGGGGTGAGGGTTGGGGGTCAAGGGTTGAGGATAGGGTTAGGGTTAAGTTTGGGTTTGAGGTTAAGGTCAGTGCCAGGGTCGGGGACGGAATCAGGGTCAAGAACACGGTCGGGGTAAGGGTCAGGGACAGGGATGTGGTCAGGATCAGTCAGGGTGAGGGGAAGGGGTCAGGGTCGGGTATTTAACTTCAGTGACCAGTATTCAGTCGATATCCAGAGTTTAATCAAGTGAGTGTGAGGGGGGAGACCCACTGACCCTACCTCATGTGAAAAGATGATGGCTAAAATCCCAGAGAGTAGGCAGCAGAATACAGTCACGAGGACAGACTCCAGCATGTAGTCCTTTGGTGGTGGTCTCTGTTCATGGTATCCTGGTAACGGGTAGTTATACTGTCAGAGACAGAGAAATAAAACAGACATCAATTGTAGCTGGCAGCCCTGAGTGTGTGTCTAACCTTCTCAGGCCCCACAGCTCTCCCAGGCCCTGCTCTCAATCTGCCTCGGCCTGTTCAGCGACACAAGCAGCACATTCCGGAATTGTCTCCTGGGTCACTTCCCTCTATGAAATAGCGCTTGACCCTTTGTCGCATTTTGTGCCTAAGTGTCAATGTTTTGTTTAAAAACGCTCCTGTGAAGGATCTTGGGAAGTTACAGGTGTCAAATAAATGCAAGTTGCTGTTGAGGCCCACTGTTAAGTGGGAGGGGAGCCCCATCGTGCGCTAACACAGGTTGGAGTTAGTAATGAAACAGCACAGTGTCCGTTTAACTTGGTGAAGCTCTGTCAGAGGGCAGGAACAGTTTAATTTTATTTATTTACAGTCACATGTATGTTGTTACAGACTGCGGTGAAAAGTGTTGGACAATGTCGCCACTCTCTGGCACAGTCTTAAAACACAGAAAAATAAACCAGAACATAGACCATAAAGGTAGGAGAACGAAGGAATAAACAGTGTCCAACGTTGCAGGCTTCTTGTTAAATGCTCCGTCATTGGCCAGTCACAAGGACACTTCACCGTTTGGTGGCGCCATCTCACCCCCACCGTCACCCTCACCATCTCACCCCCGATACACTCGCCATCTCCCCTCCACCATCACCCTCACCATCTCACCCACACCGTCACACTCGCCATCACCCCCCTGACACCACCACCCTCACACTCTCGCCATCACCCCCCAACACCCTCACCATCTCCCCTCCACCATCACACTCACCATCTCATCCCCACCATCACCCTCACCATCTCCCCCCCACCATCACCCTCGCCATCTCCCCTCCACCATCACCCTCGCCATCTCCCTTCCATCATCAACCTCGCCATCACCCCCCGATACACTCGCCATCTCCCCTCTGTCACCCTCGCCATCTCACCTCCATCATCACCCTCACCATCTCCGCTCCACCATCACACTCGCCACCTCACCCTCCACCGACACACTCGCCATCTCCCCCTCCATCTCGCCTCTCCACCAACACACTCGCCATCTTCCCTTCACTATCACCCTCGCCATCTCCGCACCACCATCACCCTCGCCATCTCCCCTCCACCATCAGCCTTGCCATCACCCCCACCATCACCCTCACCATCTCACCCCCACCATCACCCTCACCATCTCCCCTCCAACATCACCCTCGCCATTTCACCCCCACCATCACCCTCACCATCTCCCCTCCAACATCACCCTCGCCATTTCACCCCCACCATCACCCTTGCCATCTCCCCTTCACTGACACACTTGCCATCTCCCCCTCCACCATCACCCTCGCCATCTCGCCCCCACCATCACCCTCGCCATCTCCCCTCCACCATCACCCTCGTCATCTCCCCTCTACCACCACACTCGCCATCTCCCCCTCCCTCTCCCCTCTCCACCAACAAACTCACCATCTCCCCTTCACCATCACCCTCGCCATCTCACCCCCACCATCACCCTCGCCACCTCCTCTCCACCGACACACTCGCCATATCCCCTTCACCATCACCCTCACCATCTACCCCTCACTATCACCCTCGCCATCTCTCCTGCATCATCACCCTCGCCATCTCCCCCTCCACCGACTCCCTTGCCATCTCCCCCTCCAACATTAACCTCACCATCTCCCCTCCACCATCACCCTCGCCATCTCCCCTCCACCATCACCCTCGCCATCTCCCCTCCACCATCACCCTCACCATCTCCCCCTCCACCATCACCCTCGCCATATCTCTTCCACCTCACCCTCGCCATCTTCCCTTCACTATCACCCTCGCCATCTCACCCCCACCATCACCCTCGCCATCTCTCCTCCACCATCACCCTCGCCATCTCCTCACCACCATTACCCTCACCATCACCCCACCAACACCCCCACCCTCACACCCCCAACACCCTCGCCATCATCCCCCCGACACCCTCGCCATCTCCCCTCCACCATCACCCTCACCATCTCCCCTCCACCATCACCCTCGCCATCTGCCCTCCACCATCACCCTCGCCATCTCACCTCCACCATCACCCTCACCATCTCCTCTCCACTGACACACTCACCATCTCACCCTTCACCATCACCCTCGCCATCTCCCCCTCCATCTCCCCTCTCCACCAACACCCTCGCCATCTCCCCCTCACTATCACCCTCGCCATCTCCCCTCCACCATCACCCTCGTCATCTCCCCTCCACCATCACCCTCGTCATCTCGCCTCCACCATCACCCTCGTCGTCTCCCCTCCACCATCACCCTCACCATCGCCCCTTCACTGACACATTTGCCATCTCCCCTCCACCATCACACTCGCCATCTCCCCCTCCCTTTCCCCTCTCCACCAACAAACTCACCATCTCCCCTTCACCATCACCCTCGCCATCTCCCCTCCACCATCACCCTCGCCATCTCACCCCCACCATCACCCTCGCCATCTACCCTTCACTGACACACTCGCTATCTCCCCCTCCACCATCACCCTCGCCATCTCCCCCTTCACCATCAGCCTCGCCACCTCCTCTCCACTGACACACTCGCCATCTCCCCCTCCATTTCCCCTCTCCACCAACACACTCACCATATCCCCTTCACCATCACCCTCGCCATCTCCCCCTCACTATCACCCTCGCCATCTCCCCTTCACTGACACACTCACCATATCCCCTTCACCATCACCCTCGCCATCTCCCCCTCACTATCACCCTCGCCATCTCCCCTTCACTGACACACTCGTCATATCCCCTCCACCATCACCCTCACCATCTCCCCTCCACCATCACCCTCGCCATCTCACCCCCACCATCACCCTCACCATCTTCCCCCCACCATCACCCTCGTCATCTCCCCTCCACCATCATCCTCGCCATCTCGCCCCAACAATAACCCTCACCATCTCACCCCCACCATCACCCTCACCATCTCCCCCCCACCATCATCCTCGCCATCTCCCCTTCACTGACACACTCGTCATATCCCCTCCACCATCACCCTCACCATCTCGCCCCAACAATAACCCTCACCATCTCCCCTCCACCATCACCCTCGCCATCTGCCCTCCACCAACACACTCACCATATCCCCTTCACCATCACCCTCGCCATCTCCCTCTCCATCTCCCCTCTCCACCAACACACTCACCATATCCCCTTCACCATCACCCTCGCCATCTCCCCCTCACTATCACCCTCGCCATCTCCCCCTCACTATCACCCTCGCCATCTCCCCTGCATCATCACCCTCGCCATCTCCCCTGCATCATCACTCTCACCATCTCCCCCTCCACCGACTCCCTTGCCATCTCCCCCTCCAACATTAACCTGGGCATCTCTCCTTCACTATCACCCTCGACATCTCACCCCCATCACCCTCACCCTCGCCATCTCCCCTCCACCATCACCCTCACCATCGCCCCTCCACCATCACCCTCACCATCGCCCCTCCACCATCACCCTTGCCATCTCCCCTCCACCCTCACCCTCGCCATCTCTCTTCCGCTATCACCCTCGCCATCTTCCCTTCACTATCACCCTCGCCATCTCACCCCCACCATCACCCTCGCTATCTCCCCTCCACCGTCACCCTCGCCATCTCCCCTCCACCATCACCCTCGCCATCTCCCCTCCACCTTCAACCTCGCCATCTCACCCCCACCATCACCCTCACCATCTCCCCTTCACTGACACACTCGCTATCTCCCCTCCACCATCACCCTCGTCATCTCCCCTCTACCGTCACCCTCGCCATCTCACTCCCACCATCATCCTCGCCATCTCACCATTACCGTCACCCTCGCCATCTCCCCTCCACCATCACCCTCGCTATCTCCCCTCCACCGTCACCCTCGCCATCTCCCCTCCACTATCACCCTCGCCATCTCCCTTCCACCATCACCCTCGCCATCTTACCCCCATCACCACTGAGCCCCTCCACCAATGCCCTTGCCAAATCTCGCCATCGCACGACGCTATCCAATCTCTGGGTCCCATACTGGGCCTAAACTCACCTCCATGTGACAGGAATAAAAGCAAGGCCTGCATTTCTCTCTCGTGCCCCTCCCTCCCAACCTCAACATGCCCCCAATATTGACACCGTAAGTCTGTGCTGCTGGGGCCCATTCCAGCCCACACTGCTGGGATTTTGAAAAGGGACTTGGTTGAGTATTTTAAAAGTTGAGAGTGTGGTGCTGGTAAAACACAGCAGGTCAGGCAGCATCTGAGGCCTCATTCCTGAAGCAGGGCTTATGCCCGAAACATCGACTCTCCTGCTCCTCGGATGCTGCCCAACCTGCTGTTCTTTTCCAGCACCACACTCTCTCAACTCTCATCTCCAGCATCTGCAGTCCTCACTGTCTCCTCCCTGGATAGTTAGAAAGGGAAGTTTGTCGGGTGAAGGGGAAAGAGCAAAGGGAGTGGAACTGAGGGAGCTGAACAGCTCAGTATCAACCTGATGGACTGAAGGGCCTGTCCCTCTGCTGGAATTAATACTTAACTCCAGGATAGGCAGGAGCTTTGACCCATTAATCCCTAAGATGACCTGTTCTGTTCCACAGGACAATCGTAAACCATCTGGACTGCAAAACAAAATGTCAAACTTAAATTGCATTGTTGAATATTTATAGGTTAGATACTTATTTGTAACGTGCAAGAAATGAGATCATGTCAAGGTGTAATCAAGGAGGTCACACACACACACACACACTCTCTCTCTCTCTCTCTCTCTTTCCCTGGCTGTGTGGATCCACTGTTTTATCCATAATGAACTGTCCCTGTGTTCATCCTCAAACCCACCTGCTTATACAGGATTTATCTCCTCCCTCCCTCCCTCCCAATCCCATGGTAACGAAGTAAGACTAACTCAGAGCAAATGTCACAGAATCAGGACTGAACTCTTCAGTTTCAAGTCCATTGTTGTAAACTTTCACCTTCGGACAGTCTCTTACAAGTGAAGTTGCTCTGATTTTATTCATAGGGGGAGGTAACCTTGGAGGAAAGAATGAGTTGTATTTGTATAGCACCTTTCAGCACCCCAAAACCTATTCCAGCCAATGAACAGTTACAGGATGCAATGAAATGCTGTTTTGAAATACAAGCCTTGTTGTAATATATGAAGCCCACAGTTCAGTTTTACACACAGAAAGCTCTCAGAAACAGCACTGCGATAATCTGTCTTGGTAAATAGGTTTGAGCGCACCTTATTGTCTAAGGCACCCAGCAGCAGTGCCCCCACACGCCAAGTGATGGGAATAAAAACAAGACCTGCATTTCTCAAGGCTCCCACCCCCCTCCCAACCTCAGCAAGCCCCAAAGCACTTCCGAGCCCATGATGTATGTTGTGCAGTGCAGATTAGATTAGATTCCCTACAGTGTGGAAACAGGCCCTTCGGCCCAACAAGTTCACACCGACCCTCCAAAGAGTAACCCATCCAGACCCATTTCCCTCTCACTAATGCACCTAACGCTACGGGCAATTTAGCGTGGCCAATTCACCTGACCCGCACATCTTTGGACTGTGGGAGGAAACCGGAGCACCCGGAGGAAACCCACGCAGACACGGGGGGAACGTGCAAACTCCACACAGCCAGTCGCCCGAGGCTGGAATCGAATGTGGGACCCTGGTGCTGTGAGGTGGCAGTGCTAACCACTGAGCCATTGTGCTGTCGTGACGTCAGCATCCCAATGTGCACACAGCAAGATCCCTCAAATATTGGACCAGTTTGTCCGTTTTCAGGTGTGGGTTAAGAGGTGAATTCCAGACCAGGACCCAGGGGTGGGGTATCCTGAGTGGTTTTGAGATACCTGGGATCTCTGAGGAAGTTAATACCCATTAGCCTGGAGTTGCAGCTCAGTGATCAGCCAGAATTTATCAGTGATGAAAACACTGCACCTTGACCAGCCTTCCTGAGCTGGAGTGTACTGTTCTGTCAGTTCAGGATCAGCAAGGTCAGGAATCGTGGTTAGATATTGAAAGTGATTGTTTAATGGAAGAGGCTTAAGCAGAGATTACAGAGAAGGTCAGGAGTGGGATTGTGACAAGTTGGGACAGGCCAATAAAAGTGAGGGGTGAGATCACAGCAAGAACCAGGGTGGCACTGTGGCAAGTGGGAAGGGCATAGCCAGTCAGGGTAGGGATCATATGAACGTTATTGAGATGACGGAGTGTAGGAAATCGAGAGGCAATCCAATATAAGCTTATAAAATAATGAGGAGCATAGATAGAGTTAATGGTAGGTATCTTTTCCCTAAAATGGGGGATTTCAACACTAGGAGTTACATTTTTAAGTTGAGAGGAGAGAGATTTAATAAAGACATGAGGGGCAAATGTTTTACACAGAGGGTGGTCCACGTGTGGAATGAACTTCCTGAGGGAGTGGTGGGTGTGAGTGCAGTTACAACATTTAAAAGAAGTTTGGATAGGTACATGAATAGGAAAGATTTGGAGGGATATGGGCCAGGAGCAGGCAGGTGGGCCTAGTTTAGTTTGGGATTATGATCAGCATGGACTGGTTGGGACTCTATTTGGAATGAGTGGCTTCATCTCAAATACTGAGGGTCATTTCAACTCTGACAAAGATAATCTGAAAGTTGCCAGGGTCACTGCAAGCTCAGTCACTGCCTACTGGAAATCAGGATCCCCCTTTAAAAAGGGCTGGCTTGGTATTCCCAGACTCAGTGTTTCCTGAATAGAATGAGGCCTCGTTTAGCTGTGGGCCAGTGGTAACTAACCTTCCACAATGTAAACAAGAGTTATCACTTGCACACACACACACCATGGGTGCTGGGGAAAAAAATAAGCACTACCGCAGTTAGGTGGTAGTGTGGGGATTAAAAAGAAAAAAGGAAAAAAATTAAAAAAAGAAAAAAAATATAACCAGGGGAAGCATTGCCCTTTGACATGATGGACACTGCTTGTCACTGGCCACTCGGGTGTTTTCTTATCTTCCTGGTGGTGGAACTTGTACACCTTGTGTCTCTCACTGTGTCTCACACCTGCACACACACACAACATGGGTACTGGGGAAAACATAAGCACTACTGCAGTTAGGCGGGAGTGTGGGGGAGAAAAAAAAGAATATATATATATATATATATATATATATAACTGGGGGATTAAAATCTCCTCAGTTCAGGGACTGACTTTGAACTGGCTGGTCACAGCTGGTGTACTGTGAAAGAAAAATTAAAAAAAACAAGAGTTATGGGAGTAGTGTTGGGGAGGGGGGAGCAGGAGATTTTGATTTAATCCCTGCCCTCCCCTTCACAGAAAAATAGATAAAGAGTAACGTCAGGCATCCTGTTCCCTCTGAGAGCTGGAAAATAAACAAGAGTTATGGGAGTGCACTCAGCAGGAACACTGGGTTATGAGCCCCTTCCCCAGGGAGAGATACTGGCGGCAGACCAGGGAAGGGTCATAGATACATTGACAATAGGAGCAGGAGTAGGCCATTCGACCCTTTGAGCCTGCTCTCCCATTCAATCTGATCCTGCTGATCACCCAACTCAACAGCCAGTTCCCACTATTCCCCTGATACTCACTGGGCTGATGCCAGGTATGGAGGGACAGTCTTGTGGAGGAGACGGTGAGTAGGTTGGGCCGGTACTCATCAGAGTTTAGAGAAAGACAGACAACCTTATTGAAACAGACAAAATTTAGATCCTACATCCAGAACCTCAACCTGAACTACAAATCTTCTCAAGACTCACTAACAGACAAGATTTATAAGGGACTTGAGAGGGGAAATGGGGAAAAGTGATTTCCCCATGTGGGAAAGTGCAGGAGCAGAGGGTATCAGGTCTGAATACAGACTCACACAGTTAAGGTAGAGATGAGGATAAATCTGTTCTCTTCGAGGAGAGTGAATCTGTGAAAGTCTGAACCACAGAGGGCTGTCGAGGCTGGGTCATTCAGTATATTCAAGGCTGAGACAGGTTTTTAATCAGTAAAGGGGTCAAGGTTAACGGGGTAAAGGTAAGAATGTGTGGTTGAGGATTATCAGATCAGCCACGATCTCATTGGAGAGCACAGGAGACTCGATGGGCTGAGTGGCCTCCTCCTGCCCTATTATGAGTGCGATGTTTTGAAAATAAGGAATGAAAGTGGAGGTGGGCAAGAGGACAATGACCGTCCAGGCATCATGGGTAAAACTGCCTCTGGTTTTAGACCAAAACAGTTTAGATCGAGCAGGGATGGCTACCCCCCAACCGCCACCAGGATATGATGCATCAATAGCTGGGGGGGGGAGGGGAGGCTGGGGAACAAAGTGAGAGTGAGAGAGAGTGATAGAGAGAGAGAGACGGAGAGATAGAATCCAGCGGAAAGGCTCGGAGCTCCCCACCATCAGCCCAAGGGAACGAAGGCTGTTACCAGAATGTCCACACTCCAACACTTCAAAATGACGGCTCTCCACTCCCCTCCCCCCCAGCTTCTCCATCACACACAACAGCCTCTCGGGATCAGTGAAGAGTTTGGACCTTATTCAGACTGTTGCACTTTCTTCAAGTAATTAACAGACACCTCGTCTCTAGAGTTATAGAGATGTACAGGGTGGAAACAGACCCTTCGGTCCAACTTGTCCACACTGCCCAGATATCCCAAATTAATCTAGTTCCACCTGCCAGCATCTGGCCCATATCCCTCTAAAGCCTTCCTATTCATATACCCATCCGGATGCCTTTTAAATGTTGCAATTGTACCAGCCTCTACCACTTCCACTGGCAGCTCATTCCACCCTCTGTGTGAAAAAGTTGCCCCTTACGTCCCTTCTATATCTTTCCCCTCTCAGCCTAAATCTATGCCCTCTCGTTCTGGACTCCCCTACCGCAGGGAAAAGACCTTGTCTATTTATCATATCCATGTCTCTCATGATTTTATAAACCTCTATAAGGTCACCCCTTAGCCTCTGATGCTCCAGGGAAAACAGTCCCAGCCTGTATTCAACCTCTCCCTATAGCTCAAATCCTCCAATCCTAGCAACTCTTTGTAAATCTTTTCTGAACTTTTTCAAGTTTCACAACATCCTTCCGATAGGAAGACCAGATTTGCATGCAATATCCAACAGTTGCCTAACCAATGTCCTGTACAGAGGCACCATGACCTCCCAACTCCTGTACTCAGTACTCTGACCAATAAAGGAAAGCATACCAAATGCCTTCTTCACTATCCTATCTACCTGCAACTCCACGTTCAAGGAGCTATGAACCTGCACTCCAAGGTCTCTTTGTTCAGCAACATTCCCTAGGACCTTACCATTAAGTGTATAAGTTCTGCCCTAATTTGCCTTTCCAAAATGCAGCATCTCGCATTTATTAAATTAAACTCCATCTGCCACTCCTCAGCCCATTGGCCCATCTGATCAAGATCCCGTTGTAATTTGACATAACCTTCTTCATTGTCCACTACACCTCCAATTTCGGTGTCATCTGCAAACTTACTATTTATATCTTTTACACTCACATCCAAATCATTTACATTGATTCTGAAAAGTAATGGACCCAGCACCGATCCTTGTGGCACTCCACTGGTCACAGGCCTCCAGTCTGAAAAACAACCCTCCACCACCACCCTCTGTCTTCTACCTTTGAGCCAGTTCTGTATCCAAATGGCTAGTTCTCCCTGTATTCCATGAGATCTAACCTTGCTAACCAGTCTCCCATGGGGAACCTTGTTGAATGCCTTTGAAGTCCATTTAGGTCATGTCCATTACTCTACCCTCATCAATCCTCTGTTACTTCTTCAAAAAACTCAATCAAGTTAGTGAGACATGATTTCCCACGCACAAAGCCACGTTGACTATCCCTAATCAGTCCTTGTCTTTCCAAATACATGTACAACCTGTCCCTCAGGATTCCCTCCAACAACTTGCCCACCACCGACATCAGGCTCACTGGTCTATAGTTCCCTAGCTTTTCCTTACCATCTTTCTTAAATAGTGGCACCAAGTTAGCCAGTCTTCTGGCACCTCACCTGACACACATATCTCAGCAAGAGACCCAGTCCTGGGGATTTAGCCACCTTTATGCATTTTAAGACATCCAGCACCACGTCCTCTGTAATATGGACATTTTTCAAGATGTCACCATCTATTTCCCTGTATTCTGCATCTTCCATGTCCTTCTCCACAGTAAACACTGATGCAAAATACTTATTTAGTATCTCCCCCATCTTCCAACTCTTATAGTCAATACACTGACCAATAATTCTACACATAGGCTGTCTTGCTGATCTTTGAGGGGCCCTATTCTCTTTCTAGTTACCATTTTTCCTTAATGTATTTGTAGAATCCCTATGGATTCTCCTTAACCCTATTTGCCAAAGCTATCTCATGTCCCTTTTTGTCCTCCTGATATCCCTCTTCAGTATACTCCTACTGCCTTTATGCTCTTCTAGGGATTTATTTGATCTCCGCTCTATACAGACAAATGCTTCCTTCTTATTCTTGACCAAAACCTCAATTTCTCTTGTCATCCAGCATTCCCTACACCAATAGCCTTGCCTTTCACTGGAACAGGAACATACTGTCTCTGGACTCCATTATCTCATTTTTGAAGGTTTCCCATTTCCCAGCCGTCCCTTTCCCTCCCGAATCAACTTTGGAAAATTCTTGCCTAACGCCATCAAAATTGACCTTCATCCAATTTAGAACATTAAACTTGCTTAACAAACCCAAGAAACAAACCTGCTGTGCTTTTCGAGCTCCACACGTTTCAATCCAAGAAACAAACAGAAAACTGCTGCCTGTAATGAGGTTAGAGACAAAAAGAAACAGGCAGAAGTGGGGACTGCAGATGCTGGAGATTAGAGCGGTGCTGGAAACGCACAGCAGGTCAGGCAGCATCCGAGGAGCAGGAAAATCGATATTTCGGGCAAAAGCCCTTCATTAGGACTTCCTGATGAAGGACTTTTGCCCAAAATGTCGAATTTCCTGCTCCTCAGATGCTGCCTGACCTGCTGTGTTTTTCTAGCACCGCTCTAATCTTGATAAAAATAAACCTGCAGATGCTACAATCCAAGGCAGGAGGCTGGGCAAACACAGCAAGCCAGGCAGCATCAGGAGGGGAGGAAGTCCTAGACAAGGGTTATACCCAAAACATTGGCTTTACCCCCTCCTGATGCTGGCTGGCTTGCTTTGTTCCTCAAGAGACAACAAAATTGCAGATGCTGAAATCCAAGACGGACAAGCAGGAGGCTGGGAGGACTCAGCAAGTCAGAGAGCATCAGGAGGGTGAGAAGTCCTGGAGAAGGGTTCTTCCCGAAACACTGGCTTTTCGCCCTCCGAATGCTGCCTGGCTTGCTGTGTTCTCTCAGCTCCTGCTAGTCTAGCCTGTAATGAGATAGCTGTGATCACGAACCTCATCAAACCCTGTAACAAATCAAGACACTTACAATGGAGAAAGGACAGGGTGCAGGCTGGTGCTGCTGATGCTGGTAGAAGAATGACTCTGGCACCCCAGGCTGGTACCTGACAGGTAACTGTCCAGGGATAGAGCTTCCATACGAGGGGTAAAGAAGGTGAATGCTCTTTGGATCTGGTGGTGAATAGGGAGGAGGCTCCCCTATGTAGGCTCGATTGGTATAGCCCAGTGTGGTCACAGTTTGGTCACTTGTACCTTTTGGTTGAAGCACAAGGTTAACACCTCGATGGTGTCTTTCAGTGTTTTCTGTGAAGGGATTTTCATTTCTCTGAACGTCTGAGGGCTCTGCTTGGAGTTCAGTTGAGTGCATGCACTCTGTCTGGTCTGCAATCTCCAACGTCCTCTCCTCTGTGTTCTGACAGTCTTTCGTTCCCTCCTGATCTCGGAGTCCGTCCTCTCTCCCTGTTGTATCCAAAAGAACCCGCGATTATCAGAAAGAGTAACAGGACTGACATTGATATAGCACCTTTCAGCACATCCCAGTATATGGGGAGGTGAGAGCTTAGCTGTATTATCTCAAGGTTAATAATCCAGTAACCCAGGTAAGTATCTGGGGATCCAGGTTCTAACCCTGCCACGGCAGATGCTGGAGTTTGAACTTAATGGAAAGATTGGAATTAAGAGTTCAGCAATCACCATGGAACTGCAGTGGTTCAAGACAACAGCTCTCCATCACCTACTCAGGGGGCAACAAGAGATGGGTGAAAAACGTTGTGCCCAGCCAGAGACTTCCACATCCCATGAATTATTTCAACACATTCAGATAGTCTGCCTAAAACGGTGAACATACACTCCCAGAGCAACACCAGATCAGATGAAAAGAAACAAGACTGTCAGAGAATTTCATTCCAACCCTCCAAGGTCTATGCATTTCTCCAATTCCAGCACCTGGACTATCCCTGATTCTGTTCTGCTGCCAAGCATAGCTTCATTACTGATATCTCCCCAAAAACCCCAGGGCAGAGGGTTTTCACTCACTGATCTGGAAAGCACTGGGAGCCTGGAGGAGGCCAAGGCCTGTTGGACCAATAGCTGAAGAGTTAATGTTTGCAGGGACATGAATAAAGAGGTAGGGTATGGGACAGGGTGAACTCTTGCACCAAAATACATGGGCCAACACAGACACAACAGGCCAAAAGGGCAAGCACAGATAAGATGGGCTAAATGGGCCAACCAGATATGACAGGCCAAATAAGAATTCCATATAAACCTCATGTCATTAGTGATACCAAAGTGCTCTCACAAATGATTTACATTAAAGATTAATTTACAATATTTCATTGAATTGCATCAAAGATTGCGGAAACTCACACAGACTCCGGAAAACCAATGGGGAGTTTGGATTTCTCTAATCCTTCAAACTGTTCCATTCAATTCCAGCCCGAAATCTTAACCCCACCCCCACGTTCCTCAAAGGCAGTGGTGAGCTGCCTTCATGAACCACTGCAGGGCAGGCAGTAAAGGTGTTAAGGAGGAAGATGGGATACATGCCTTTTTATTAGCTAAGGCATTAAATACAAGGTTAAAAAATAAAACCACACAACACTAGGTTTTGTCCAACAGGTTTAATTGAAGTAGTAGCTTTCACAGCGCTGTTCCTTTATCAGGTAGCTAGAGGTGTAAGGTCAGATGACACAGAATTTATAGGAAACATTTATAGCAAACATTCTGTGTCCTATGATCCTGCCCCACTAGCTACCTGATGAAGGAGCACTGCTCCGAAAGCTAGTATTTTCAAATCAACCTGTTGGACTATAACCTGGCGCTGTATGATTTTTAATTTCGTCCACCTCAGTCCAACACCAGCACCTCTGATTCATTGAATACAAGTGTGTGGGGGTCGTGTTGGAGGTGTGTATAGGTTAGGCTACCACTGGAATACTGTGCGGAGTTCTGGTCACCACACTGCCTTCATTGTTTGGATTTTGAGTATTGGAGATGGAACGTCATATTGAGGTTATACAGGACATTGGTGAGGTCTCGTCTGGAATACCGTACCCAGTTCTGGTCACTGTGTTATAGGAATATATTATTAAGCTGGAGAGGGTTCAGAAGAGGTTTACCAGGATGTGGCCAGCGATGGAGCATAAGAGTTATATATTTCTTTTTTTTTCTTTCTTCCTTTCACATCATCATCTATTTATCTGTTTTCTTTTTTTTATTAATTTTAAAATTTTTTTTATTAACCCCCACACTACCGCCTAACTGCTGTAGTGCTTATTTTTTTCCCCAGCACCCATGGTGTGTGTGTGCAGGTGTGAGACACAGTGAGAGACACAAGGTGCACAAATCCTTATTTAATTTCCACCACCAGGAAGATAGGAAACATCCGAGTGGCCTGTGACAAGCAGTGCCCTTCACATCGAAGGGCAATGTTGTGTGATCAAAACAGTGAAGGGGAGGGCAGGGACTCAATCAAAATAGAATTGGAGGGGGAAATGATGCACTCCACTCCCTGTGGCGAGCATATGAGTTATAAGGAGAGGCTGGAAACGTTCTCATTGGAGCATAGGAGATTGAGAGGTGACCTTATCGAAATTTAGAAAATAATGAGGGGTGTAGATAATGGAAATGGCAGGTGCCTTTTCCCTCAGGTGGGGGATTTTCAAGTCGTGGGAGTGAGAAGAGAAATATTTCAAAAAAAGGCTTGAGGGGCAAATTATTTTACCACAGAGTGGTTTGTGTGTAGAATGAACTGCCAGAGGAAGTGGTGGATGCAGGTACGACGTTTAAAAGATAATAGGAAATGTTTGGAGTGATATGGGTGAGGAGCAGGCTGGTGGGACTAGTTTAGTTTGGAATTATGGTTGGCATGGACTGGTTGGACTGAAGTGTCTGTTTCCGTGCTGTATGACTCCATGTCTCGATGACACATTATTGGATGGATGTGATTGTACTGAGCGAGTGCAGTGCAGATTTCCCAGGATGCTGCCTGGACAGTAGGGATAACGCTATGGAGAAAGGTTAGAGAGGCTGTGGTTGTTTGCCTTAGAGTAAGAAAGGGTCAGAGAGGACCTGATAGAGGTGCATCAGATTATTAGGGGTACAGATAGGAAGGCTCTCTCTCCAATAACCAGGGACATAGATTTAAGGGAGGAAGCAAAAGGCTAAGAGGAAGGCTGAAGAGAATCTTTTTCATTCAGAGGATAGTGAGAGTCTGGAACTCGCTGCCTGAAAGGGTGATTGAGTCAGAAGCCCGCATAACATGAAGCAGCGTTTAAACACTCACTTGCATTGCCATAGCCTCCAGGACTTTGGGTCCAGAGTTGAAAAATGGAATTAGCATGGTCAGATCTTTGTTGACAAGCAGTGATCAGATGGATCGAATGGCCTCCTTCTGTGCTGCAGTCTATGTAGGAACAGCCCACAGTGCTGTCAGGGAGGGAATTCCAGGATTTTTACCCAGCGACGGTGAAGGAATGGCAAAATATTTCTCAGTGAAGCTGGTGATTAGCATGGAGGGGAACTTGCAGGGGGTGGTGTTCCCATGTATCTGCTCCCCTTGTCCTTCCAGATGACAGCGGTCATGGGATTTGAAAAGTGTTTTCAGAGAGAGATAGTTCAGGACTTGGGCTTCCTCCCAGTTAAATAAAAAAAAATTGTCACTTGTGTTCTTGTGTCAAACTGAAAAGGACACAATAACAGGCTGACCCAGTTCGAGGTTAATAGCTCAGTCCCATGCAGACTGGCAGACTTACAATGAATTCCTCTTGCCCCATCTCTAAGCAATGATATCTTTGCTTTAAATTCCTCCAGTCTCTATCTCGCCCCAAAGGAAAATCTATTGAAAGGACATTGAATGGCTTCACAATGCAGTGAGGTACCTGATCAGTACGTAAACCTGGTAATTAATACTTTACTGAAACCGACTGAAGAAAAAAACTTACAGATGAAAAACACCAACATGAATACTGACGTTTACAAAGTTCCAGACATCTTGCAACAAACAAAACAACTGAAATACCTGATTCCATTGTCGCTGCTTTTCTCTCTGTCTGTCTGCCCCTCCTGAGCTGGTTTAATGTTTCCTGTGACCAAGGCAGGGAAGAGGAAAACCAAGAAGCTGCTGGTGCTGCCCATGCGATGGGATTAATAAGTCACAGAGTTAGTGTTTGCAGAGCAGTGTGCAAACAGGTTTTAACATATAGATATGTTTGAAAAAACCCCCCAGGGCCAGCTAGGAGGCAGCCAAGAACAGGGGCCGAGGGAGGGCTGGAGGTTAAAAGCTGGGGAAGGTGATGTCTGGTACCGGTCAGTGCTGTCCTGCCTCACCCTGGCACAAAGTCCCTCCACACGCGCACACACACACACACACACACACGATGAATTATTCAGAAGGAGATAAGCGTGCTATCTAAACACAGAGAGTACATCCACCTTTGAGCAAATGGTTACCACTCAAAATGTACTTTTTTTATCCACCCGCATGTGATACATTGCAAACTTTTATATTGTTCTTCCTGGGATCTGTACAATTCAAATATAAATCGATGTTGATTAACAATTTAAAACCTCCAGCTCATTAGTGGAAGAGGACTCACCTCAAACTCCTTTGTGCATTTCTATAGCATTCTTCACAATGTGGAGGATCTGATGTCTGAGTTGGGAGAGCAATAGATGCAGGAAACTGCACAATCTTTAAAAAGTAAATGGCTGAGCACTTGAAATAAGACATTGAAGGCTTAAGCCAAGCACTGGAAAGGGAGATTCGTCTACGTAGGTCGGCACAGTCTCAATGGGCCGAAGGGCCTCTCCTGTGCTGTATGATGCTATGACACAGGGAATCCCAAAGTCCAAAGCAGCCAATGTGGAAGTTTTTGGAATGTAGTCTCTGCTGCAATGAAGGAAATGTGGCAGTCAATTTGCGCACTGTGGCAGAAATATATTTGAAAATAGAAAGGTGTGTCTAGCAGGTGATGTATTAGACCATGAAATGTAGGAATGGAAGGAAGCCATTTGGAATATTGAGTTTGCTCTGGAATTCAAGAAGATCATGGCTGGTCTAAAAATCCTCAACTCTGCTTTCCTGCCTTGTTCCCTTGATTCCCTTCCTAATTAAAACTAGTCTATCTCAGCCTCGACTATACTTAATGACCCAGCCTTGACAGTCCCCTGCAGTAAAGAATTCCACAAATTTGCTCCCCTCTGACACAAGAAATTCCTGCTCATTTCTGTCTTAAAAGCTTGACCCTCCCTTATTCTGAGACCGTGCCCTCCAATCCTAGACTCTCCCACCAGGGGAAACAACCTCTCTGCATTTACCCTGTCAAGTCCCCAAAGAATCTTTTATGTTTCAATAAAGTCAGCTTTCGTTCTTCTAAACTGCAATGAGTACAGGCCCTACCTCACCAACATCTCCTCATAAGATGGTTCCTCCGTACCTCGGATCAACCTAATGGACTTTCTCTGGACTGTCTCCAATGGCGGTATCTTTCATCTTAGGTAAGGGGCCTAAAACTGATTAATGTTACAGCGATGGTCTGCTGAGCAAAACCTCCCTAGTTTGATATTCTGTTTCCAAGGGAACGGAACATTCAAATCCAACATTCCATTTGCCTTCCCTAATGCCCTCTGAATTTGGATATTAATGTTTTGAGATTTATGCATGAGGACTCCAAAATCCCTCTGTTCTGTAGCTTTCCTTTTCTATTTCAGTAATATTCAGTTCCTCTATCCTTCCTGACGAAGTGCATGATGTCACATTTCCCTACACTTTACTCCACCTGCCAAGTTCTGCTCCCTCACTTGTCTACACCCCTCTGTCGTTGGGATCACCCTCACCAACCTGCCTTGCCACCAATGTATGTGTCAGCTGCACATTTGGTGATGGTAAATTCATTTTTTTTAATCCAAGTCATTTATATTGTCAATTATTATGGTGCAAGCACTCCATTAGTTCCAGGTTGCCATCCTGAAAATTCCCTTCAATAAGAAGCTCCACCAAATTATGGTCACTGTTTCCTGTGGGATCTTTTACTTTAAGATAATTTATTAAAGCTGCTAAATCACAAGTTCAATATCAGATTCAAAACAGCCTGATCTCTGGTTGGATCCATAACATATTACTCTCAGAAACTGTCATAGAATCATACAGCATGGAAACAGACTCTTTGGTCCAACCAGTCTATGCTGAACATAATCCCCAAACTAAACTTGTCCCACATGCCTGCTCCTGGCCCATATTCCTCCAAACCTTCCCTATTCATGTAATTTTGCAAATGTCTTTTAAGTGTTGTAATTATGCCCACATCCACCACTTCCTCAGGACACTCATTCCACACACGAAACACCCTGTGAAAAATATGCCTTTTTAAAATCTCTTTTCTCTCATCTTAACAATGTGCCAAGTCTTGAAATGCCCCATCCTAGGGAAAAGACGATTACCAGTAACTCTATCTATATTAATTATTTTATAAACTTCTATAAGATCACCTCTCAACCTCTTACGCTCCAGTGAAAAAGGTCCCAGCCTTTCTTGATAACACAAACCTTCCATCCCCAGCAACTTCCAGGTAAATCTCTTCTACACTCTATGAATTCATCCTCATGGCTACCACTGACAATTTGATTTTCCAATCTACATGAAGATTAAATTAAAGGTGTAGTGCCTTTTTAAACACAGCTTCATGTATTGATTTATCCTCTACCCTACAACGAAGTCATTGTTCAGAGACCCATTAATTACTCCCACCAATGTCTCCTTCCTCTTCTTGTTTCTTATCTTCACCTACATTTCTCACCATCATACTTATGCTCTCATACCGACAAAGCTACTCCACCAATTCCTGTTACCACGTACCCTGAATATTTAGTTGGTGATAATATCCATGACACATATCCTAAGCTGATACTCAGGGTACAGGTTCAAATCTCGCCAAGGCGGCTAGTGAAGGTTCAATTCAATCAGCCAATAAACCTAGAATTAAAAGCTAGCCTCAATAATAATGACCACAAAACTATCAACTGTCTGGTTTACAAACATCCTTCAGGGAAGGACTGTTGTCCTGCAATGGCCAACAAATCAATTCAAATACAGTTAGGATGGGCAACAAGTCTTGCTTTCCACATCCTGGAAAAGAATTAACTAATTCTCTGGAATGGGACTTGAGCCAACAGCCTTCTAAAGCCACAGACTGTTGGACCAGCACAGTGACTCAGTGCACCTCACAGCACCAGGGATCAATTCCACCCTCGGGGTGACTGAGTGGAGTTTGCATGTTCTCCCCGTGTCTGCATGGATTTGTTCCATGTGCTCCGGTTTCCTCTCACAGTCCAAAGATGTGCAGGTTAGGTGGATTGGCCACGCTAAATTGTCCCAGACTGGTCAGGATTTGTAGGTTGGGTGGGTTAACCATGGGAAATGCTGAGGTGACAGGGTTGGTTCTGGGTTGTATGCTCTTTGGAGGGACAGTGTGGACTTGATGAACTGAATGGCCTGTTTCCACACTGTAGGGATTCTAGGAGTCTTCAGAACACAGCTCAAACTTTGCAGTTGTGCCTGGCTCAGGGACCATGCTTCTATTTGCCAACAAAAATAGAGAAATTCAACAGGTCTGGCAGCATCTGTGGAGAGAAAGCAGAGTAAGATTTCGAGTCCAGTAACCCTACTTCAGAACTAAATGACAGCTTGAGAAAGATGGTACCTTTGGAGGGGACGGTGCAAACGATATGTGCACTCCGAGAGAAAGAAAGATAAGCAGTGAGAATGACAGATAATGGTAAGCCAAGGACAAAGAAAAGCTGATAATGGGGACCACAAATAGATTAAAATGGGTTAGCTGTGCTAAAAGCTAACTGTGGCAGAACAGAGGTGTGGGAATGGGTATCAACATGGAAGGTGTCCAGACCCTAAAATGTTTGAACTCAAAGTTTCTCCAGCGATTTCCAGAATCCTCAGTTCTTGGTTTAATTTCCTTTCATCAAAACAGCTTGTGGACATGTTCGTCAGTGATCTGCGTCTACGTGGGCTGATGCAAATGGGAGTATGGAGATCAGGTGAAAGGTGTTAAATAACTGCAATGAACGTAATCAGAAGCAACTGATGTTAATTATCAATGAATGTTCCGCACTCTGCAACCTCCTCCAAAATGTATTTGAAAGTGAGCCTTTAAACTAAATGAAATGTGACCGTGTTAATGACTCGTCACAAAGAGCCTCCAGTCATCTTGTACCCATCGCTCTAGGCTCTTCGAGAATCTCCTAAATGGGAACATCTCTATATTCTGGCATTTCTGAAGTTTGTCCCATTTGGCCAATAGACAGCATTCATTGAAATAATTTTGTTCCATGTTTTATATCTCTATGACTCTAATTTAGCACTCTTTGATGAAAGTAAATACTGTGGAAGCTGGAAATCTGAGATTAACCAGGGTAAGTGCTGGAGAAATTCAATAGCTCTGTATGAAGAGAGAAACAGAGTTAATGTTTCGAGTTGGATATGGGCCAGCTGCTCCACATGGTTCAGGTTCTACCGAGAGAACAGGAGGGTGCACCAGACAAACTTACTATTGATCTATAAATCCTTCCAATTTACCAATGGCAGATGGTGAGAAGGGGGAAGAATTTCCTGTTCAGCCGGAACCACAGGGTATCACAGCCCAACAGTCTCCCTGTGTTAATGGACTCCAACATCCAGGTTCTCGCTGTTTAATGCTACCACACACACGTTTAGCCTGATGTCATACAGTGATTAACTGAGGGTTTGTGTGGTGCGATGGTAGTGTCACCACCTCTGAGACAGGAGCCTGGGTTCGAGTCCCACCCGCTCCACAGGAGTAAAATAACAACTTGGAACAGATTGATTAGGAAAATGTCAAGAGTGATTGACTGAATGACCTCACTGAGCGGTGCAGTAGGGATGAAAGTTCTGAGACCTTATAAAGCCAAAAGGTATGTAGACTCTTAGAAATTTAATACCATGTATTTTTCAAAAAAAAACATGTATTTTTGAGATTTAACCAAATAGTTGCTTCAGTCGAGAATTTTTACAAGCCAATGTCTGTGCCCCTAGTTACTGCCTAATCCGTCCAGAAACAATGCTCTTTCTCAAGTGTGACCATTTAGTTCCAATCAAACACCTTTCCCTTGGACTGAGTGTTGCCTCAGGAGCAATCATTAACTCCTGGCTCAGTTGTTCCTTAGTAACGTCACATTGTGAAATGATTACTGTGGGAAAACTGCTGATTACTCCCACCTGGCACCAAATAACGTCATTTAATTCTAACTGTTTTCTGTCCATAAGCCAGTGTTTTATTCAAGATGATACTGCAGTAATTCGGGGCGGCACGGTGGTTAGCACTGCTGCCTCACAGCGCCAGAGACTCGGGTTCAATTCCAGCCTCAGGCAACTGTCTGTGTGGAGTTTGCACGTTCTCCCCGTGTCTGCGTGGGTTTCCACCGGGTGCTCCGGTTCCTCCCACAGTCCAGATTAGGTGAATTGGCCATGCTAAATTGCCCGTAGTGTTGGGGGAAGGGGTAAATGTAGGGAAATGGGTCTGGGTGGGTTGTTCTTTGGAGGGTCGTTGTGGACTTGTTGGGCCGAGGGCCTGTTTCCACACTGTAAGTAATCTAATCTAATTCACTCTGACAGCACCTTCCAAACCCACCACCTTCAACATCGAGAAGCACAAGGGCAACAGATACGTGGGAACACCACCAGCTTCCAGTTCCCCTCCAAATCTCACATCATACTCCTTTTAAAAGAACATGTCATTGTTCCTTCGGTGTTGCTGGGTCAAAACCCTGGGATTCTATTCCTAATGGCCTTATGGATGCACCTACAGCACATGGACTTCAAGCTTCTCAAAGTGGCAGCTCATCACCACCTTCTCAAGGGGCAAATGCTGAGCCCAGCCAGTGACCCCCCCACATCCCACAAATGAATAGATATAAAACAAATTGTTGCTGGGATATGACACTTGCTGCTGGGGTCAGGGGTAGGCAGATGACAAGAAGACCCTCATGATGAGGGGTAAACATCCACTCAGCAATTACCCAGTCAAGACCCTCAAGAATCCTAAACAAAAACAGAAATTGCTGGAAAAGCTCAGCAGGTCTGGCAGCACGGATGGAGAGAGACCAGAGTTAATGCTTCGGGTCTGGTGACCTTTCTTCACCTGAAACATTAACTCTGATTTCTCTTCATAGATGCTGTCAGACCTGCTGAGCAAGTTCTGCTTTTGTTTCTGATTTCCAGCATCCACAGTTCTTTCAGTTTTCCTTAAGAATCCTCTATGTCTCAATTAAATCATCTCTCATCCTTCTACAATTCAGCAAATGGAGTCCTAACCTGTTTAACCTTTGCTCATATGACAATGCCTCCATATTCCACACACAATTTGTGTTAAAGACAACACTCTCTCACCCACTCCATGGTCAAAGTGTCCCTCAATATATTTCATGACAGTTGGTCGACTTGTTTAGAGAAACTTAGAATGGTGGTCAGTGATGTCATTGTGTTCACACTGACCAACCAGAAGCCACCCATCTGCCACACTTTTCTCCTGTGGTATAAATTGTTGTGACCATTTGAAATCTGGCATTCTTGCATCTGTCCTGTTGAGTGCAAGACAAAACATTTCAACAATGTGTCTCAATATGATATTTGTTATGTTAGTTCGCCATCTTTTTGTTTCCTCCATTTCCAATATCCTTCCAAAAAAAAAGCAAACATTTTCAAAGAAAATGGAATATTATTTTTGTTTTTTATTAGTAATGTGGTTTATCAATGTTGAGTAGCTCCACAAGTGTCAGTGAGGCTCCAGGGAGTTGGCAACCCAAGATGCAGTTACTCCTCTGTGTTGATGCTGGAGATAGTGGGTGGCACGGTGGTTAGCACTGCTGCCTCACAGCGCTAGAGACCTGGGTTCAATTCCTGACTGTGTGGAGTTTGCACATTCTCCCCGTGTCTGCGTGGGTTTCCTCCGGGTGCTCCGGTTTCCTCCCACAGTCCAAAGATGTGCAGGTCAGGTGAATTGGCCACGCTAAATTGCCCATAGTGTTAGGTAAAGGGGTAAATGTATGGGTGGGTGGTGGGTCGGTGCGGACTTGTTGGGCCGAAGGGCCTGTTTTCACACTGTAAGTAATCTAATCTAATAGTGAGGGAAAACTCAAAGTGATTCACTCAAAAGTGTCCACAAGACCACCTCATCTCCTAAATATTAACTGATTCACCTGACAACAAAATTAAGCAATCAAGCAGTGATAAGTAGTCTACACACTGCATTCTGTACCAGAATTCAATGGCATAACTGCTGCAGAAGCATATGTAGACACACAGAGAGTAAATGAGTCAGAACTGTCATTCCCAACAATTCAGATCAAATCTCTTAGATACCCGATACCTTCTATTGCCATTAATGATGACAACACACCTCACAAATCAGCCATTACTGTCACTGGAGCAAAACCCTGGAACTCCCTTACGTCCCAAAGGACAGCAGCAATTCAAGAAGGCAGTTCTCCACCACCTTATCCAGGGCAAACAGGGATAAGCAGTAAACACTGATCTAACCAGCAACAGCCACAAACTAATCAGGAATTTTAAAATAAAACCACTGAAGGTTTGATGCTGCAACACACTGGGACACACACACACACACACACACACACACACACACAAGCAAAACACTACACAGGGATGTCAAAAATATGACAAATAGTAAAATGCTGGAAACCTTCAGCAGTATGGCAGTGTCTGTGGATGAAAGAAAGAGTTAACATTTCAGGTCAATTCATCAGAAGGATGAGGGATAACGTAAGTATTAGGGGCGGCACAGTGGTTAGCACTGTTGCCTCACAGCGCCAGGGACCCGGGTTTGATTCCAGCCTTTGGCCACTGTCTGTGTGGAGTTTGTACGTTCTCCCCGTGTCTGCGTGGGTTTCCTCCGGGTGCTCCGGTTTCCTCCCACAGTCCAAAGATGTGCAGGTTAGGTGAATTGGTCATATTAAATTACCCGTCGAGTTAAGTGCATTAGTTAGGGGAATGGGTCTGGGTAGGTTGCTCTTTGGAGAGTCAGTGTGGATTAGTTGGGCCGAAGGGCCTGTTTCTCTACTGTAGGGAATCTAATCTAATCTAATCCGTAAACCACTAGAGGAGTCAGGGAGAACAAAACCGAATACTGCGGAAGCTGGTGATCTGAAATGAAAACAGAAACTCAGGTCTAGAAGCTCCTGTGGTCATCACTGACAGGATCGCAATGAAGAAAACAAAACTATCGATGTATATAAGTGACTGCTGACATTTCAGAGATTGAGAGCTGTATAGCACAGTTGCTGCTGCTGAACTTTCAATATTACAACAACTAATAATGTGACTCCAAAAACTCAGAAGTGTTCCCCAATTTGCCGGACTTGGCTCTCTAACATCGTGTCAGATTTCAGTGAAAATGTCAACCAATGCCTCAGTATTAGAATTGTAATTATTGTTTCCAGACCACTCCACGGCCTCACCGTCTACTCTAACCATATGTCCATAACCCCCTCCTACTCGACAACTCTCCAAGATCTCTGCGTTTCTCCAATGCTGGCAATTTGCTCATTGGTTTCAATCTCTCCACTATTGGTAACAGTGATTCAGCTGCAGTCTGGAATTCCCTCTCTAAAGCTCTCTTTTCTACCTCCTTTGCACCAGTGACCATGATACTAATCTCTAAAAGATGTGAGATTGTAGGGAAAACCTGAAAGGGTTGCCAACACTTCATGAAGAGTGCTTCAGTTTAGATGATTAGATTAGATTTCCCTACAATGAGGAAACAGGCTCTTCGGCCCAACAAGTCCACACTGACCCTCCGAAGAGTAACCCACCCAGACCCATTTCCCTCTGACAAATGTACCTAAATCTATAGGCACTTTAGCATGGCCAATTCACCTAACCTGCACATCTTTGGACTGTGGGAGGAAACCGGTGCACCCAGAGGAAACCCAGGCAGATACAAGGAGAATGTGCAAACTCCACAGTCGCCTGAGGCTGGAATCAAACCCAGGTCCCTGGTGCCGTGAGGCAGCAGCGCTAACCACTGAGCTACCGTGCCGCCCCTCTCATGATCAGTTGACTTTTGCATAACATTCTAGCTGTCAATTTGCCTGCTTTAAGTAAGATTGCTGAAGGAGTCCTGGGGAACAGCAGGATCAGAGCAACTTTATGTGTATATTCAATGCAAAAATCATTAGGACCCTCTGAATTGGAAACACCGACCAGCACTGAATGCAAAACTGGTCTGGAATAACGCCAACTTGTTTAATTTTATCATCGCATGGATCATTTCTAGAATGACCTGTGTTCTTAGTTGTCTGAGTGGAGTAACTGTATCATTTCCTTTGCTAAAGTTCTTCTTAACTCTGATAAGAATTGCTCCAAGATGGCTTCGAAATACCAAATATCTTTTTAATTTCCTCATGGGATTGTGGTGTAGTAAGTATCCAGGTCAGGCAGCACTCTCTATTTTCAGCACTTTTTGTTACTGCCATTGAGTTGTTTGAAATGTGCAGGAGGATACAGACATCGAAGGTTACTGCTCTAATTCTCCAGCTTCCAAGTAAACCAATTTTCTGACTGTGCTAAAATGGAAACTTTACTTGCTCAATTTCATGTTATTAAACAAGACAAATCCACTCCTGTGGTGAAATATATTCTTCAGTTGTCTAAGAAATTGCAGGCCGGTCAGTGTAACTTTGGTGGTGGAATTTCTTCCCTCAGAGGGAAGTATATCTGTGGAAATCGTTACCATAGAAGGCTCCCCAGGTTGTACATATGAGACTGAGATCGACAGATTTTTTAATCAGTAAGGGAATGAAGGATTATGGGGAAAGGCAAGCACATGCAGTTGAGGACCATCAGATCAGCAACGATCTCACTGAATGGCAGAACAGACGTGATGGACTGAATGAGTCAAGATTAGAGTGGTGCTGGAAAAGCACAGCAGGTTGGGCAGCATCTGAGGAGCAGGAAGAATCATCGTTTCAGGCAAAAGCTCTTCATCAGGAATGAGGATGGACTGAATGGCCTACTTCTGTTTTGTGATCTTGTGTTCTTATGGTGAGGAATTTATTAGAAAGATTTCTGAGGGTTAGAATACATCTACACTTGAAGAGACATGGATTAGTCATGAATAGTCAGAATGGATTTGTTAAGAGATGGCTATGTTTGACAAATTTGTTTGAAATCTTTGAGGAGTTAACCAGGATATTAAACGAGGGTAATGTGTTTGATGCGGTCTACATGGATTTTTGGCAAAGCTTTTGAGGAAGTCCTTCATAGCAGACTGGTCAAGAAGGTAAGAGCCAATGGGATCGAAGGCAAAGTTGCACATTGAATCCAACATTGACTTAGAGAGGCAGGAAGCAGAAGAAGGTGAAGAAGGGGCGTTTCTGCAACTGAAGCTCTGTTTCCAGTACAGTTCCATTGTGCTCTTGCTCTTTCCGGTATACATTAATAATTTGGACTTAAATGTTTGGGGCACGATTTGCGGAGGAAACAAATATTGTTAGGGTGGTAATCAGTGAAAAGAATCATAAATTACAGGAGGATATTAATGGACTGATCAGCTGGACAGAGAAATGGCAAATGGAATTCAACCCAGAAAAGGGTGCAGTATTGGAAGGTTTGGTTTCAGACGTTTTGTCACCATATGGGCAGCATGGGGGCTCAGTGGTTAGCACTGCTGCCTCACAGCATCAGGGACCCAGGTTCGATTCCAGCCTCGGGCGACTGTGTGGAGTTTGCATGTTCTCCCCATGTCTGTGTGGGTTTTCTCCGGGTGCTGTGGCTTCCTCCCAAAGATGTGCATGTTAGGTGAATTGGCCATGGTATATTGCCCATAGTATTAGGTGCATTAATCAGAGGGAAATGGGTCTGGGTGGGTTATTCTGCGGAGAGTCCGTGTAGACTTGGGCTGAAGGGCCTGTTTCCACACTGTAAGGGAATCTAATCATATTAGGTATCATCAGTGAGCCTCCAGATGAAGTACTGGTGGTATAGCCTGTTTTTTATTTGTGTGTTTAGGTGTCCTTGGGTTGGTGATGTCATTTCCTGTGGTGATGCCATTTCCTGTTTTTTAGAGTGGTAAATGGGATCACGGTGGTTGTTGTGTGTTCCGGCTGGAATGCCGTGCTTCTAGGAATTCTCACGCATGTCTGTTTGGCTTGTCCTAGGATGGATGTGTTGTCCCAGTCGAAGTGGTGTCCTTCCTCATCTGTATGTAAAGATACTAGTGAGAGAGAGGGTCATGTCATTTTGTGGCTAGTTGGTGTTCATGTATCCTGGTGGCTAGTTTTCTGCCCGTTTGTCCAATGTGGAATTTGTTACAGTCCTTGCACGGTATTTTGTAAATGACATTAGTTTTGCCTGTTGTCTGTATTGGGTCTTTCAAGTTCATTAGCTGCTGTTTTAGCGTGTTGGTGGGTTTATGGCTACCATGATGCCAAGGGGTCTGAGTACTCTGGCAGTCATTTCCAAGATGTCTTTGATGGAGGTGATAGTGGCTATGGTTTCTGGACGTGTTTTGCCTACTTGTTTGGGTTTGTTGCTGAGAAATCGGAGAACTGTGTTCGTTGGGTACCCGTTCTTTTTGAATACACAGTATAGGTGATTTTCCTCTGCTTCCTGTACACATCCATCAACATTAACCTGGCCAAGGAAACACTGACTACACCATTAGAAGAACCAAAGGCACATACGCCAAAACACCACTAACTTCATCAGCAAGGACAACATAGTCAAGCTAGCGGACCTATGCCTTAACCACCCACTTCACCTTCAACAACAAAACCTACAGACAAACCAACAGAACACCCATGGGATCTCCGATATCAGGGTTCTTAGCAGAAGCAGTAATGCAGAGACCCGAACAAACAGCTTTGCCAACCATCCAACCCAAACTTTGGATCCGTTATGCAGAAGACACCTTTGTTATCACTAAACAAAACACATTCGAGAAAATCTTCAAGACCATCAATAAAACCCTTATCGTCAAAAGAATTCACTAAAGAGGAGGAAAACAACAACAAACTGTCATTCCTAGATGTTGCAGTAGACCTAACAGCCAATGGGGAACTTCAAACCAGCGTCTACAGGAAAACAACACATACGGACCAAATACTGAACTACAGAAGCAATCATCCCAACACCCACAAACGAAGCTGCATTAGAACATTATTTCAACTAGCCACCACACACTGCAGCACAGAGAAACTACGCAGACCAGAGGAAAAGCAGAGGGAGAGAGGGGAAACAGGAGACAGAGAAAGACGAAAGAGTAAGAGGAGAGAGAAAGAGAAATAAGAGAGAGGAAGAGAAGAGTCAAAGGAGAGAGAGGGAGAAGAGAATGACTACGCTCTAAGTCCTGACCACCAGGGAGAGGAGTGGAGACTGGAGCTAAGTTAAGGAGTTGGGTTCAGCAAACACTGATCTCTGTTCACCTCTGGTGGGCCAGATTCTGAGCTGGACTTCATGCAATCCACCTGAAATTGGGAGCAAGAACTGGGTTGTCTTTCATTGTGGATTTTCCTCCTTTCCCAGCCTGCCTCATGGATAGGTTTCTGTGGGGTGGAGGGAGGGTGGGTGTGTTCTAGCTCAGTCCCACTCACCTATCTAATCAGCACCCCACTCATTTGTCACACTCCCACAAACCCACACTACTTCTTCTGCTGTGGGCCAATGGCCCACCTACATCTCACCAAACATCCAATGGCCAGTCAGACCTACTCTCAGCCCCTATCCCCAGTACCTGATGGTATTCCCATTCCTCCCCAATCCAGTACCTTTCTGAAAGTCTCCCAGTTTTCACGTACCTGTCTCCCTGGCCTAGGTCCACACCTCAGGCAGAGTGAAACCACTTGAACTGTGCTGCTCAGTTCCTCTCCAACAGCTGCCTGTTTCTATCCAGCACTGGCTGCTGATTAGGCTCATTAGTGGTGAACTGATCAGAAGCCTTTGACTGGTACAGTAGCTCCTCTAAAAACATTCCAGCTACAATTACTCATGTTCGGAATCACAGCTCAGTGCAGGACCTCTGGGCCAGTGCTTGGTTCAGGGAGATATGACTCCTGGGCAGGATGCATTAAAGCCATCAATAATCCATTCAAAAGTTCTGGCATTTTACTTTCATGTAAACTGGAACTTCAGTGGCAAGGATGAAATGACCTCCTTTCTAAGTCAACTTAACGTTACTTTCCTTTGGCACAGCCATGAGATTTCTTCTGGATTTGTAGAGTTGTTGGATGATATAGGCAATACTTAGATTATGCTCATCTTGAACTAAATGTGAATAGCATGTTGTCTCTGTTTACGTTTTGATGGATGCTTGAGAGTTTTACACCAATTTTTGCATAATACTCGAGAGCTTTAATCTTTTCACTGTCTTTATTTCTCCGTGGACCTCCAAGGATTGGCTCAATATTCAAAATTCATCAATAACTGTGTAGGACCAATCTTTACTCAACTCAGACTTTATCATAAGTGAGCACATGTACCTCAAACAGAACTTTAATGGGCAGTCATAATGAGTACAGTACAAAGACACAATCTATATACTTATCTGTAACAGCGATACACAAGACATTTCATGTACACAATTTGTATTCCTGATTTTAATACCATCTGTGTAAACCTCTAATTAGAGCAAAACAAGGTTGGGTTTGAAATTCTAAATGTTGCTTGTGATCGCAAGAGGAATGGTCACAGCGAACCAGAAGTTCAAACTTACTTCATCAGTCCAGCAAAAAATAAAAAAACTCAATAAAGTCAATCAACTAATTTATAGAAACATGGGTTAGAGTTTCTTCAAAACAGGTTTAAAAG
This sequence comes from Hemiscyllium ocellatum, assembly GCF_020745735.1. Taxonomy (NCBI): domain Eukaryota; kingdom Metazoa; phylum Chordata; class Chondrichthyes; order Orectolobiformes; family Hemiscylliidae; genus Hemiscyllium; species Hemiscyllium ocellatum. The sequence goes on from NC_083421.1 coordinate 61,252,644, forward strand.
TAGTGTACATGTATTTTCAGATCAGTGAACTGAATGAGCTATGAATGTCAGACTTAAAGAGGCTTCTTTATATTTAGGCAAAATTGGCAGTAGCAGTGTTTAAACTCTCACTGAGAGCTTTTCTGTCATAAGGCACTAAACCTAACATAACAAGGAGCTGCCAAAATTGATCATAATTCGGTTATGTTAGGAGTAACTATAATACTTAAATGTCATGACAATCTGGCTCATACTGAAGTGTCATATCCACTAGAATACTGCAACATCGCTGGATAATAATCTTTGCCTCAAGAAGCAAAAAGAGGCACCAGCAGTTCTGGACAGTCCCCTGTGCCCAGTACTAGCATTAAGCACAAGGTAAACAGACAGTATTGTGTCTGGTGCACTGTAGTGCTCTGAGTACTTGATGGCAGTGCAGCATCCCATTCACATCAGAAATCCACTTCACAGCAAACAGTCAATAATCTGACCTATTGCCCGATGACAAAATTATCGTAAATTTATGTAAACCGTAATCTTTTAAAGTGCCTGAATTTCCAAGTTAGAGCTCAAACCTATTTTATAATGAGCGTGCTGTCCTTTGTTTCAGATAGATGCTACCGTCTACGTATGAGAATGTCCCAGTTGTCTTTCCAGCGCAATCCAGTTAACTCAGCTGCTGAAAGAGCTGGATACCCATAGGTGAGAGGACTAAATGTCTGATACACCAAATAGATGGAGGAGATCCATGCTAGCATCACGGCATTGAAGGTGTTTCTAGAGATAGAAGACCTGAAATCGGAACAGAAAGAGTTCAGTATTTTGTATTAGTTAATGCTAGATTAGATTTTTTTTGTTGTGCTGACTGAAAAGATCTGTCTTGCTGCCAAGTGGTTTATTGAAAATACAATGAGAACTTGGGAAGATGCAGCTTACAGGGTTCGCCAACTTCCCTTCAGAATAACTGTGCACTGTACATACCTGAGGATGTGATTGTGGATATGCTCAAGAACGATGGGCAGTAAAAGGATTTTGAAGGTGAGACCGGGCAGGTAATGGTACAGAAAGAGTGTTTTCTCCATCAAGAAGAAAGGTAGATAATTAACAACCCATCCTCCAACACAGACAGCCCCAGCCAGAACTAAATGCTGCCAGGAATCTAATAGAATAGAGACAAGAAGAACATTCAAATTATAATAGCAGTAGTAAGATACCAAACACATGATATATTGAGAAGTTATTTATGAGATCATAATACTTCATCAATTGGAACTTTCCTCAGTACCAGTAAACCAAAACTCATTGGCCATTTTAAAGAGTACTTTAAAAGTAAAGTAAGTATTTCATTACAAACAGTTTTGAACATCCTTCCTATATAGCATATATATGAAATGCATTCAAAAATACTTAAACAGAAATACACAAAAAGTAAAAATAAGTGAAGTTTGGAACGTTGCTCGGGTACAAACAGCACTCTCTTGCTCTTCCCACAAACTCCATCAAGTAAACATTGTGATAGGAGAACACATGCATAATGTCTTCTTTCATCTACATGCACTGGTTAGCAGTACAGTCAAGAAGCATCTACTAAAAAATAAATCATTACAGCTCATAACTCACTGCCCAACAACTGAGGCATTGGTCTACAGATATATCACAATCGTTGTAGATATCAGACTAACAAATTAACTGTAGCCTCCATTGTACTGTAAAGGTAATAAGGCAAAAAACTGAAACAAGAAATTCAGAGAACTTCAATATATGTCTGGAAATACAACAGCCCATCTGCTTTAGAGGCGAACAAAACAGGAGAGTCTGAAAGATGTTAATGCTCCTTCAGAACAAATCATTACACACATTAAGAGTCAACCAAAGTGTATAGGTGGAGTAACTCATGAGTCAGACTGAGTAGAGATGATTACTGAGACACTTCTTTTAATTTAAAAACAATAGCATTCAGTTGTTTATTTCCAATTCAATGAACATACTTTGATGACATACAATGGTGGCTTTGGAACTTAATTGTTCAGTTGCTCATTACGACCACTGCTTTAAGCCAAACTTATGAAGTGTTTGATAGGTTAAGGTGGATTGGTGCATGCAAGCCATCTTTTTTTATGTGAGATATTGGAGTTATTCTACAACAGAAACTTACCTTGTCCTGCAACAAATTGGCTTTACAAAGCTTTAATGACTATTAAAATTCTAACAAGCAATGCATTCCTGATGAAGGGCTTTTGCCCGAAACATCAATTTTCCTGCTCCTCAGATGCTGCTTGACCTGCTGTGCTTTTCCAGCACCACTCGAATCTGGACTCTAATCTCCAGTGTCTGCAGTACCCACTTCTGCCATAACAAGCAACTCAGCTGCTTCCCAGTGAGGGAGTACTGTGTCGTGCCAGATGCTGTGCTACCGATGAGATGGGTAAACTGAGGTTCCACGTACCCCCCTCAAGTGGATGCAAATGATTGCATGCTAGTGTTCGGAAGAAGAACGAAGGCTCTCTTTCATGATGTGCCCAACATTTATTCCTTAATTAATTATTCCTTAATTAATGTCACCAAACATATTATCTGATTATTGCTGTTTGTGGGGCCTTGCTTGGTGTAAATTCGTTGTTGTCTCACTTACATCCTTACAGTGGCTACACTTCTAATGTACTACACAGCTGAAATACACTTTGGGATATTTCCAAAGTCATGCAAAGTGCAATGTAGGTTCTTCCATACTTCCATATTTGTAAGACCAATCGAATGCATCGTGTGTTGGAACAGCTAAAACATGTTTCGCATTTAATCTGAAACGTGCGTTTAAAGAAAATGTTAACTGAAGTTAACAGAAGTTACCTTCTGGGATGGTGTAGATTCTCCTATGCTGCCTCAGCAGATGCCAGAAGAAAAGTAGCAGATAAACGAGAAGTCCAGCAGTTGCTGATGACCATGTTATAATATTTCCAATCAGCTGTATCTGTGCCTTTGGAGCAAGTTCCAACATACAAAAAAGAAAGATGCTCTATTAACATTTCAACATAGTGAGACTTCTCATATCCCTGAAATTATAGGGTTTTTTGCAATCAAAAAAGGTTTGCTGAATTTTAATCTGTTAATTCAAATCGAAGATACTTCCTGTCCTGTTGTATTTCAATCACTTAATTCCAACTGGTGAATAACAACCTTTTTATACAAAGTGAAAGATGTAAAATTAACTTGAGTGGATAACAGCTGCACACCTATTGATTCTGTATAAACTTGCCCTGGGCTAGCTAATAGCAGGACTTGCTTCTGCCATTTTCCTGTTGGCAAACTCCAGAGGCCAGTTAAATTATTGAGGAACCTACTGAGTGCAGGCAAGGGCACCTAACCAATGACATATATCCAACATCATACTTCCCGTCAGAATTTCTGATCATTGTCACCCGATTGTTCACTGAAACATAGGAATACTGTTACTTTCCACACCGCCAGAGTCCAAATTTCCTACCTTTTTTAAGGTAGCTATGGGATGACATTGATGGCAGTGCATTGTTCTTCTCAATTGAGAAATGATATGCCATGTGAGCACAACACCAATTTGTATCCATTTCAGTCGCAAATTCGCAAAGGCTTTTTGCAAGGTTTGTAGCTCAGGTTGAGGTTTAGGGTGTAGGTTTGCTCGCTGAGCTGTAGGTTTGATATCCAGACGTTTCATTACCTGGCTAGGTAATATCATCAGCGGTGACCTCCAAGTGAAGCGAAGCTGTTGTCTCCTGCTCTCTATTTATATCTTTCTCCTGGATGGGGTTCCTGTGTTTGTGGTGATGTCATTTCCGGAGAGGTTGATAGATGGTATCTAGATCTATGTGTTTGTTTATGGCATTGTGGTTGGAGTGCCAGGCCTCTAGGAATTCTCTGGCATGTCTTTGCTTAGCCTGTCCCAGGATAGATGTGTTGTCCCAGTCGAAATGGTGTTTTTTTTCATCTGTGTGTAGGGCTATGAGGGAGAGGGGGTCGTGTCTTTTTGTGGCTAGCTGGTGTTCGTGTGTCCTGTTGCTAACTTTCTTCCTGTTTGTTATACGTAGTGTTTGGGGCAGTCCTTGCATGGAATTTTGTTGACGACGTTGGTTTTGTCCATGGGTTGTACTGGGTCTTTTAAGATTGTTAGTTTTTGTTTGAGACTGTTGGTGGGTTTGTGTGCTACTAGGATTCCGAGGGGTCTTAGTAGTCTGGCTGTCATTTCTGAAACATCTTTGATGTATGGTAAGGTGGTTAGGGTTTCTGGCTGTGTTTGGTTTGCTTGTCGTGGTTTGTTCTTGAGGAATCTGCATACTGTATTTTTTGAGTATTCGTTCTTCTTGAATACGTTGTATAGGTGATTCTTCTCTGTTTTCCGAAGTTGGTCTGTGCTGCAGTATGTGGTGGCTCGTTGGAATAATGTTTTGATACAGCTTCATTTGTGTGTGGGGGGATGGTTGCTGGTGCAGTTAAGTATTTGGTCAGTGTTTGTCGGTTTTCTGTATTCTGGCAACAGAGAACTACAAGCCTGTGTATACCCATGGACAAAACCAACGTCATCTACAAAATTCCATGCAAGGAATGCCACAAACACTACATAGGACAAACAGGAAGAAAGTTAGCCACCAGGATACACGAACACCAGCTAGCCACAAAAAGACACGACCCTGTCTCCATCTTAGCCCTACACACGGATGAAAAAAACCCACCATTTCGACTGGGACAACACATCTATCCTGGGACAGGCTAAGCAAAGACATGCCAGAGAATTCCTAGAGGCCTGGCACTCCAACCACAACCCCATAAACAAACACATAGATCTAGATGCCATCTGTCAACCCCTCAGAAAACTAACAGGAAATGACATCACCACAAACCCCAGGAACCCCATCCAGGACAAACATAAATAGAAAGCAGGAGACAACAGCTTCGCTTCACTTGGAAATTGCCACCGATGATATTACCTAGCCAGGTAATGAAACGTCTGGATAGCAAACCTACAGCTCAGCGAGCAAACCTACACCCTAAATCTGAAAGGATTCTTTTTGCTTCTAGTTTGAATTTGCTCTCCTAATATAAAGTGTCAACCTACAAATCTGTGTTGGTGTTTTGCACCAGAATTCAGCAAATTTTTCTTTTAAGAGCAGAACTAGTAGGCAAAAAGTACAAATGAGAGTTGAAACATCAACAGCACATTTTTATAACAATAAGTACTGTTCAATTTGATCATTACATTGGTGCTAGGATGAAGCCAATAGGCAATATTGGTGTCCATGTTTATCCATTCTAGAGGGGTCGAGCTGTACTTGTGTTCAGTCTCTTCACTCTTCAACATCATCATCTTCAGCTGAAGAAAACATAAGAAACTCCTATTACACTGAAATTGTGACACAGAAATAAGCCGGTTAATCCTTGCCCAAATTCATGCTTCACGCGAAACTTGTCCCACCATGCCTCATCTCACCCAGTCAGCTTATCCTTTTTAATCTTCACATCTTTCCATTTTTCTCTACTTCCCCTTAAATTAGTTCTTCACATCCTGAACCACATCTTGTGATTGCAAGTACCACAATCTAAGTTCTCTCTGGGAAAAGACAATTCTTCTGAATTCCCTAACGGATTCATAAAAATATGCATTTTTATAATCTTCTCAGATCTCCGCTCACAATATCAACAAGTCTTTGAATTCAGTATACAGTATAACTTTTAACAAGTTCTTTAGAATTTGTATTTTCCTCTCCAGCTTCTTTACGAAGAGGCAACTGAGGGACAGGCAACCTACCTTAAATCACCTGCCAATGTCCTCAGGGAAAGCTGCAAGAGCATTATGGATGATTCACTCTCCCACTCTCCCATCATTCTGTGGGGAGTTAGCCATCCCCATTACATTATAGTGTTTGCTGTGGCTCAGGACACAACGCACTCACCTCTGTATTCTAGAGACTTGAACACAAAACCTACACTGACATTACAGCACAGAACTGAGGGAGGCAATGAACTTCAAATGAGATGAGAAACAAAGACCCTTTCTTCCCCCTCAGGAGAGGCACTTTACCAAAGTACAGCAGGCGAGCTCTTTTCAGAGCACTGGTCAATATTTATCCCTCACCCAATATAATTAAAACAAATTATTTGGCCATTATAATATTGCTATTTGTGGGAGCTTTCTATGTACAAATTGGGTGCTGCTTGTTCTACATTATCACAGTGACTGCACTTCAAAGTGCTCTGGGACTCCCTGGGATTGTGACTGGTGTTACACTAACTCAAGTCTATATTTCTTTCATACTGGGATGGCAAGACTGAGTTACAAACACACAGAGGGGATCAATAAAGCTGTGATTTAGAAATTTCAATACAGAAGGTTACTCTCCATTTCACCTGTACACTTTGTTCAGCTTATCCTGTGCAGAAGGTAGTTTACAAAAAAAAACCTCTACACTTCAGAGCTTGTATTCATTCTGCCTTTACTAAAGTGATGGTAAGGGAAAACGACCTAACAGAGCTAAAACATTACATTCAGCTCAATGGTTAGCACTGTTGCCTCACAGCACCAAGGACCTGGGTTCGATTCCAGCCTCGGGTGACTGTCTGTGTGGAGTTTGCACATTCTCCCCGTGTCTGTTTGGGTTTCCTCTGGGTGCTGCAGTTTCCTCCCACAGTCCAAAGATGTGCAGGTGGGATGTGGAGGTTACATGCATTAGTCAGGGGTAAATGTACAGTAATTGGGAATGGGATTAGGTGGGAGACTCCTCGGAGGGTCGGTGTGGACTTGTTGGGCCGTTGGTCCTGTTTTCACACTGTAGGGATTCTAATTCTAGGTTCCCTTCTGATAACCATTTTATTTAAACTCAATAAATCAAAGGTAGCAGTGCAGCCTTGTTTGCTCCGAGAATGCAGTTTACGTTTTCCAAACAGACACCCTTCAGTAAATTGTCTGAGCTTTACATTCCTGAATGTATGAGCCAATGCTTCACTGAGTTTTACATTATTTTTTATAATTAATGAAAGCCCAGGGATAACCTGAGACCTCTCAGCTGACTATTAATGAAGAGGGGGTGGGGGTGGGTCCAGTATTTGTACCTCAAGGTGATAGAGCACTGAAAGGCAGTGTTTGAACGCTGAAATATGAGCAATTTCAGCTGACACCAATTTGCTCTAGCCTTTCAAGTCTCAGATTACCCCACAAACCTGAATCAACGCCTGTCCAAAATGTTTCCAAGTTTCCCTGTTACTCATTGCTTCAAAAATGAATGTCATCCCTTTCCTGATAATGGCAGAATCAATGACCGATACAATCAGCAAACATCGCTTGAAAGCAGTTCTAGTCTTTGCGATCTGAAATATGCCTGTTGCCTTGGAATGGGAATAGACCAAGTTTAGACCAGGACAGAAGCTGAAGGTGCTTATATCGCGTAGGAATCTCCGTTTTCTCTGTTATAAGAGGGAGTGTTGAGGCACACTGATGCTGTTTGAGCAGAAAGGAGGATTTGAAGCCACATTTGGTGGTCAAATCGAGTGGATACCCCTGAAGGACAATGAGTTGGAAAAATTATTTTCAAAAAGTACTTTACGAGCACTAACGCTACTTGAGCATCAAGTCTTAACTGTTGACTTCATCTCAGTATGTATTAGCTAGAATCTTAAAATCCTTGCTGATTTCCTAGGTTTAAAATTTAACTGGCATTTAAATAGTAATGAATGAATACTGGGAGATCAAGAAATGGGAAATACAAGCTCCTTGCAATAAACCCCATCTGCTAAATGGCAAGGCGATGATGGTCCTTGCTAAACAAAATAAAGGCAACTGAAAATGTGTTGCTGGTTAAAGCACAGCAGGTCAGGCAGCATCCAAGGAACAGGAAATTCGACGTTTCGGGCCAGAGCCCTTCATCAGGAATGAAGGGCTCTGGCCCGAAACGTCGAATTTCCTGTTCCTTGGATGCTGCCTGACCTGCTGTGCTTTAACCAGCAACACATTTTCAGCTCTGATCTCCAGCATCTGCAGACCTCACTTTTTACGCGAAGATAAAGGCAACCCAAGGCAACAGCTGGACCTCAGCACAAATGCACGGTGTACCTTTGGAGTGCCCCTTCGATGGACTGACAGACAGACTACTCACTTTAAACTGAGCAGATGTGGTGGTGATCACTAATCTTCAGGAATTTACATTCATAAACCAAAATACATTGGAAGATCTTAGCAAGGTTAGTATAAGTATACTTTTGAGGTGATAAAAATAATCAAATCTGAGATAGAAGGAGAAGGAAGAAAAAAAAAGTATCAGGGAGACCTATAACTGCCTTGACTAGTATTTGGCAGTATTAGTGAGAAGTAGATAAAAGGCATTCTAATGCGAGTCAAATAGAGACAACTTCTGGTTGCATGATGCAACTGAGTGGGAATGGCAGGATAATAGAAAATTAATTGCAGAGAACATAAAGATCTAACATTCAAATGTACAGTTCAAATACTAAGTTACATTCTTAAATAATTATATCTGGGAAAAAATGTCACCAGGTTTGACTGCCTACTTATTAATGGAGCTTATTATACTTATTCAGGTGTCTGTCTTATATCTGAACTTACCTCTGAATTGAGAAGCTCCACAGACTAGAGCTCTTAATCTCAACTGACATGTTTGCGTAGCAGTGAGGTAATGCCATAGTGCCTGAGATGCCTTTTTTTTGGAAGCTTGCTAAACTGAGACTCTCACTATCTTGGGCACACATGAAAGATCCAACAATACTTTACAGTGAAGAGGAGTGTTTGCCAATATTTATCTCCCAAAGCATATAACCAGAACAGGGTACCCTGACCATTGCTGTTTGTGTAATCCTACTGTGCACAAATTGGCTGCATTTCCTTTGTCACAGCGATTACCTTCACAAGAACTTTATTGTTTGGAAAGCACTTTAGGATGTCCTGAAGTTAGGAAAGGTACAATTTTTTTTTGCATTCTACCTACTACATAACTAAGTGAACTTCATTACACGGATAATGCCATTACTTGTAATTCCAGGAATTTAGCCATAAAACTGATGTTCTTGCTGACATCCATCTGTGCTGGTGTCTGAAGTTCTAGCTCTCTCTCCTTTTGCTCCTCACCTTGGGGGAAAAAGGTGAAAACAAAAGACAATTATTTTTAAAAAGGCACCACTGTAAAATGTAACACGTTGCAGAAATGCCAGAGGTTTCAGCAAAACTATCCCTTTGCATTTCAAAGCACGGTTCCAACTGTTACATATCAACATATTCTACTTTTATCACTTTTGTTGACTAATTTTTAGAAATTAATACATTTTAGTGGCTATAAGGCAATCAATTTTTCAAATATCACCACACAAAGTGGTGATTTTGCATTTTGACTTGTTTTTCAAACTTCTGAAGACCGGCTCTCCAATAAGCCATCCTAAAAATGTCAACAGATTAGCAATTGCAGAAAACTACATTTTGGATATTGGTCTATACACAGGATCCAAGTGCCTTTTAGTGAACACAGGTACTGATTAGTTTGAAAAGGTAGTACTGTGAGAGGGAGAAAGCAGAAACAAAATGGACACTTCCTGGTTTCAAATAGCGGTTTGCCATGAATACATTTCCTTCTGCTGCATTGATCTGTCCATACCTTCTGGAAAATGGTGAGGGCATCTGGAGGATTTAAGAAGATAGTGCCTCCCAGGCATCACTGTGGCAAGCCAATTGTTTTTGAAGTCAAAATTCCTCTTGCTTACAAGTGCCTAATTTCCAAACGAACTTATGGAAACACCAAATCCTACCCATTTCAACAACAGTTTGCATGTCATTATAAAGAAACATGGAAAATAGGGACAGTAGTTGACCCTTCAAGCCTGCTCCACCATTCAACATGATCATGGCTAAGCTAGTTATATCACACTGGCAATATTGCAACAAGTCGGACGGGAGAGTGGTCAAACTGAACCACCTAAGGAGACATTTAGGCAGACAATAGCTTGGCCAAACATCTGCTTAAAGGAAGCTGGCAGCGTAGTGATTAATGCTACAGTGATTAAAATTGGGAATGTTTACTGAGCCAGAATTAAAAACAAACTGCAGCAAGCAGTCTCAGACGACTGTGGGCTGGAGGAGACTGCAGAGACAGGGAAGGTTCCACCCCAGAGGCATGAGGAAGCAAGGATGGGAACTTTAAACCCCCACCCTACTGAAAATTTGTACTCCTTTGTATATCCTCAATTTCAGGTCTGTTTTTAATGGTCACCAAAGAACCTTACTTTTTCCATAACGGTGCTCCTCCACATTCCATGCCATGTTCTGGTGATAAACCTGGGAGCTTTTATCCCCAACAATCTCCAACTGGTGATATCCCCAATCAGGCAGAGCAGTACCACTAAGCTAGGAGGGGAAAAAAATGCAACAATCACTGGACTGAGAAATTCAAATATAGCGAACAGTTTAAAATAATACTAATCATACAAATACCAATAATGATTTATGAGGAGCTGAAAGGTAAATAAAGGCAGTGTCTTCCCAAATTAACCCAAGAAGACATTGACTTTTAACAGATATTAGAGATGTCGGCTTACTTCATCGCTTTAAGGGAGAATAACACCATTAATTAAAACCTAAAGGTAAACCTTTAAGCACAGGGTTTCCTATTGCAATATGTGGATCTTCAGTCAAAACTAAATGTTGCTATAGTGAGCTTATACAGGCATTACAAGCTTGTAAAGGCATGTAAACCATTTGGAGAAAGATCAACTTTCTGGTTTGTTTCATGGTAATCCATCTGGCTCCCTAGTGCTGCAGCCAAGGTAATGAACCTGGAGTGGAGAGAATGAAGGAAAAGCTAACTGAACCACTTCCCACCACGCTGCTCAAAGGCAGCATCATTTCTTACAGCATCAGTCAGCTATCCTATGCAATTCCATAGTGACTCGATTGCTCTACTGGGTCAGAAGAGCTGAAGGGGCTTTCTGCGTTATTTTGATTCGAAGACAATGATTTCCATGGAACCAGCATTAAAAGTAAGGGTATCTGAACAATGAGCATTATTACAAGGGAGTGAAACCTAGCTCTCTTCAAGCCAGTAATGTACTAAATAATTCTACTTGGAACATCTCAACAATTTCAATGTCTAAGTTTAATTGAAAAGTGTAACATCCAGGAATTTGGAATTTAAGGTTTACATAACCCTAAATACCTTAAGGGATGTCATTCCTCCCAGCGTGAATCAGCAAGAAAGAATTCTTTGTGTGCTTCAATTCCACAATTATTGAGCAATACGCCCCTGTCTCAGGAGCTGCCAGAGTATAAGAAAGGTGACTGAAAACACTAGGGAGCAATCTAATCCGGCAACCAGTGAACATAAAGTGCAGTGGAGAATCAGTATCATTTGCTTGAACCCTGTGACACTGACCTGAAATAACTTCATTCTTTAATGTTGATGGACCAATAAATACAGATATGCAGCCTGACTGTAAAGAGCATTAATATTTACATTCCAAGTCTGATCAGTTCTTCTGAAATTCTGAACTTCTTTCACCATTTTTTTTTTAATCAAGGAACACAAAATATTTCATCTCTACCTAACAGAAACCTAGCCACATATAGTTAACCCCTGATAACTACCATTTGTTTACCAACAAAAGTTCAAATTAATCAATGCAAATAACAGAAAATTGAGATTTTGCTACTAAATGCTTACATTATAGTTAATTTGAAACAAAGACCGTTAAATTAGTAGCAGTGTCTATACCAATTGAAAATCCCCATAAACTCAGTTGTAGGAAGCCTTTAAATTTAGTGGGCGGCACAGTGGCACAGTGGTTAGCAAAGGTGCACATTCTCCCCGTGTCTGCGTGGGTTTCCTCCGGGTGCTCCGGTTTCCTCCCACTGTCCAAAGATGTGCAGGTCAGGTGAATTGGCCATGCCAAATTGCCCATAGTGTTAGGTGAAGGGGTAAATGTAGGGGAATGGGTCTGGGTGGGTTGCGCTTCGGCGGGTCGGTCTGGACTTGTTGGGCCGAAGGGCCTGTTTCCACACTAAGTAATCTGTCTAGGAGACACCATTAGAATCACAGATGCTTAAAAAACTGGACACATTTTACAAGGTTAAAAGGAATTATCAATACATGCAGTGAATCCGTAGAGATACAAATTACGACTGTCAAGTGACAACTACAATTACAGTACTGTATTTAGTGTAGAGATTATTGTATATATTCATGTTAAAGGAATGGACAGAAATTTAGTCTGAACATTAACTGATTGCACAAGCACAGTCCATGGTCAGAAAATACATCCAGTGCACGAAGACAAAGGAAGTATACATTTACAAACAGATTTTTCAAGCTCATCAAACAAATGACTAAAGGATCCAGTTTTTTTTATACATCTGTATAAGGGCTATGATTGTTCAGAACCTCCTGGACACTCAATTCCTGGGAATGTAACACATGAGTTGCAGCCAGCAAGGCTGGAACTCTGGATTAAACTCCATCAGTGTGCAGACCTTTAATCTGCTAAGAGTACATGTACTTTAAAAACTACATGGGACATAGAACATTAAGAGACCAATGTCTCCTACCTTTAATACTGCAGATGTATTCACATGCAAAAGCTTCACTTCTGATAAGATGGTTTTCCACACTTCATTCTCAGTGTCACGATTAACAATTTCCTAAAGCAAAAGAAATAAATAAAACGCAATAGGAAACACAGATTAGTAAACTCTATCCTTGAGGTTATCAGGGTGGTGGTGATCGTGATGCAAGTAAAGAAGAGGAGATCTATGGCCAATAGCATTTAATCTCCACTTCTATATGCTTCACCGTGCAGAGAACGCTGGCATCTCAGCAAGTCTAAATAAATTATGCAACTGAAATTAATGATACCGGATCACAGTAACCAGCTTTAACACTATGCATTAGCCCTTGGGGAAATGAGAACCTAATTGCACGACCTGGAGGAAGGGTGAATTTTGATGTCATGTCAGATGTATAACCTACATTAGAAAACTAGGAATTAAAGTGGCAGTCTGTGTAACAAATAACACCAGGGCACACTGCTTTTCAGATTCAAGCTCCTGAATTCTAATAATACCATGAAATCCTGAAGCTCTCTAGTTTTCTGTGTATCCTTTTTTCTGATTTGTTAAATACACATTTACAGCACACAAGCAGGCCAATCAGCCCAACAAATCTATGTTTACATTTAACGAGCCTCCTGTTAGCCCATAACCACATCCTCTTCCTCCTCTTTTCTCTCACGTATTTATTAAGTTTCCCCTTAAATACATCAATCCTATCTGTGTCAATCATTCCCTGTAGTAATAAGTCCCACATCCTAACCATTCTCTGCTCAAAAGAAATTTCTCCTGATTTTCCAATTGGAATTATTAATAAATATTTTGTAGTTAGAATCTTCTCTACAAGTGAGATGATTTTCTCTCCACTGACCCTATTAACTACTTTCATAGTTTGGGAGAAGATTTGTAGCTCGGGTGCTCATTGTTGTGGTTCTGTTCGCCGAGCTGGGAGTTTTTGCTGCAAACGTTTCATCCCCTTTCTAGGTGACATCCTCAGTGCTTGGGAGCCTCCTGTGAAGGAAACATGACAGAAGCGTTTGCAACAAAAACTCACAGCTCGGCGAACAGAACCACAACAACTACTTTCATGACGGGAAAGAATTTGATCAAGCCTCCAATCAGACTAAGTTTTTATGGCTGCCTCAGTCCTAAGTTCTGAAATTCATTTTCTAAAGCCTGCCACCTTTTCTCTTTTAAAATTGCCACAAACCCAGAAGACCATAGGACTCCTTGCTCATCAGAGAGAGGTGACTGGTGGTGGTTTAACCTGAGGGTTATCAAGCCTCAGGTGAGGGGAGAGTTCAGAATGATAACCTCAGTGGACATGGGAATTGAACCCATGCTGTTGGCATCACTCTCCATTGCAAACCAGCCATCCAGCTAACTCATCTGACTGACCCCTTCTCTCTTACAGCATTGCTTAAAACCTGCCCTTCTCATCAATCATTGGTTCCCTGATACGATGCCTTGTGTGGCACGGCATTGCTTTTTTTTTCTGGATAATCCTTCAGGACATTTGACTGAGTTAAATGCACTGCATGAATGCAGGTTACTGCTGTTATTTTGTGGTACTGGACACTAACATTTGGGCAGTAGCCCTGAAGCCACTTTCTTCAATATCTGCAGGGACTGTCCCTCACAAAGATTTGAAAAACGCTGATTGAATATTTGAGGTAGGCTTGACAAAGTCCACTCAGCACTTACCACTTTCCACAGGTTCTGTGACGGCATCGAGATATTGTAATCGATGTAACAGGATACCTCCTGCCAGTGAGGGCTCATAGGAGCTGCAACATCATGCCTAAAGTCAACACAGTGAACTTCGTAACAGTCCAAAATAAATACACTTATTTTATTTTCATTTTAATGTAATGTGAATTGAGGGGGTTTGAAAGCTCAGCTGTTACATGTCATGGCACACTGTAGTAGATTCTAAAGTGACATTTATGAGATTTATTTTCAGCACCTTATTGTATGGTTCAATTACACCATTTCAGCTCAGTTACAATAGATAAGTTTGAAGTATTAGGTGTCTGGATTTAGGAATGAACTCAGCCAGGCAAATGCAGTGCTGAAAATGTGCATGTCTAAATGAATAATTAAAACAGGCAGCTGGGAACTCCTTTTACATATCACTTAAAGAAGGTTATTTTAGCAATGCAATTCCTCAATAAGAAGGGTGGGGTGTTTAAGCCTTAAGTACCAAGGCCTAGCTTATATGGATAAATTCTGCAACAACCATCTAACTTAAACAAAGGGGTCACACATCAAATTAGAAGGGGAAGAAACAAAATTATGATGATCAGGGACGGAAGAGAAAAACTGGCAGAGTGAGGAGGTGAAGAGCAGGGCAATGGGACTAACTGGAAAGCCCCTCCAAAGAGTTAGAACTGCTCTGATGAGGCGAAGGGCCTCCACCAGTGACACAATTATCTCCACCAACTCTGACACGACAGAGGAGAGACCAACACCAGTTCCAGTTGTCTGACAAAGTAGTCCCTGTGTCACCAAAAGGAAGAAATTAGGGAGTTTTTGTTTTGAACAAAATGTGTCTTTGAGTTTTTGTTGCCTTAAATAAATGGCTGTAGTTTAAAACTCCGTTCAGCTACAGGTCAGAGAAGTGAAGACATTTAAGTACAGCTTAACCTTAGCATACCATCACCTCTGACACACAGCAAGTCCATCATCACCTAGAGAGGTGAAAGATGTTTTGGGGTTTGTGTTTCTGCATTTGCTTCAAATTTCCACTTCCAACTGGACTAGCAAAATATTCTGAATTAAGGCTCAAATTAAACGTAAGGTTTTCTGTTTAGAGTTCATACTTGGGTACAGACAAACTCCATCATTCCACTGTCAAACCTGATCAACACAATGTACAAACGCGAGATAATGGAAAGTGCAACATAACGCTAAGGTAACAGCAAGCGTCTTAAACATACGTGTTGAGGTAACGTGCTGTCATCCCATGAACAAGCTGCACAATATCACCATGGCGAACTGGGCGAGGGGGGTTACTAACCACAAGCTCCTGTCTGAAATAAGAAAACAGTCACATTATAGAGTTCACACATTTTAGATTAAAATAATTGGAGATTAAGGGTTTAACTCCAACTCCATCCGTCTTCATTATTCAATTAGTGTGGGTCACTGTACCGGGTCCCTGCCTGGGGACAATCCTGTAACCTGAGAAAAGTCAAACTGCCCTTCTGTTGCACACAGTCGCAGCCCCTAACCCACTTTCTTTTAGTTCTCTGGATTATAACCAATGTTTGTGGTTGTAAATATGCAGCAACATCCACCTTCGAACCACAAGCTGACATCACCATTTTAAATACGCGTGTAAATTTCCTTAAATGTTGTCCATTTCCCAATCAAGTTAACAAACAACCTGTTAGCACATACTTGCCGGGGTCCTTTACGATCCACCAATTGTTCACATCTTTAAAAGGATAGCAGGTTACTTGCTGCTGGTGGGAACTACCTCTGCCACTCTCATACCTGCAAAACAAAAACAATTCCAGTTGAAGAACAGCATTCTTGACAGCGCAGCATTCCCTTCATAAAGAAATGCTTAAAGTCTGCGTTGTCCACTTATTTTGGCCATTCGAGGGTTTAACATAACATTCTTTGGAAAGGTGGTATGGAAGACTGCACCAACTGATGGACAGGGTAAACATGATGGAACTGATTAGGTATTATTGCTCTTCATTTCACTTGCATCCAGAATGATGATGTCTGGAGCCTTAACCACATCAAATCCTGTTCACCCATTACCTCTGCGGACAGTGATGTAACGGGCTCCTCCCCAGCAATACCCAAGTTTGAAAATTCTCATTCTTCAATTCAAATCTTTTATGGCCTTGCCTCTTTAATGCCGTAGCCCTGTAACCCTCCAAAATCTCTACACACCTCCAACCTTCCCTAGTTGTAAACGTGGTGGCCATGGTAAGAGTTGTCCAGACCACAAGTCTTCAATGGAGCCCGGCGAGGGGAATCGGGTCCGGAGCAGGGAATCGGATCTGGAGCGGGTGGGGGAATCGGGTCCGGCGAGGGGAATCGGGTCCAGCGCGGAGCCCAGTGAGGGGAATCAGGTCCGGCGCAGAGGCCGTCGAGGGGAATCGGATCTGGAGCGGAGCCTGATGAGGGGAACTGAGTCCTGGAGTGTAGACAAGTGAGGGGCAGCAGTCCTGGAGAAAACTTACCTTGGAGCAGCTAAGAACTGGTGTGGAGCAGACTGGAGGCTTGGAGCGGGGATGGTTGTTGGACTGGGATCTGGTGTGAGCTGCCAGACCATGTGTGAAAACCCCTGCACTCAATTACTGCAATGTAATGTTTATTTGCAATTTGTTATATGACTGCCCTTTCTGCCCTTTTTATTCCACCTTTTGCAACTAAGATTTGTATCGAGGTCCTTGTACCTAAGATGGCGCCATAACAGGGGTGACATTGTGAAAACTTTCCCTGTTCTCTTCTACACTCGTCCTCGAGTAAACCTAACCAATAAAAGATACTCTAAATTCTATTCCACGCCCTGGAAATTCTGCCCTAAACCTCTCTATCCCTTTTTTTTTAAGATTAGATTATATTACTTACAGTGTGAAAACAGGCCCTTCAGCCCAACAAGTCCAGACCGACCCTTCGAAGTGCAACTCACCCAGACCCATTCCCCTACATTTACCCCTTCACCTAACATTACAGGCAATTTAGCATGGCCAATTCACCTCACCTGCACATCTTTGGACTGTGGGAGGAAACCGGAGCACCCGGAGGAAACCCACACAGACACGGGGAGAATGTGCAAACTCCACACAGACAGTTGCCTGAGACGGGAACTGAATCCAGGTTTCTGGTGCTGTGAGGCAGCAGTGCTAACCACCGTGCCACCGTGCCGCCCACTTGTTTTGTCAAATCTCTTATATGCTCAATTTTGGTAACACTCTTGCAAATCGCCTTGGAATATTTTGTTATATCAAGTCTTCTTTAGAAATAAAATTCTTGTTGTTATCCATGTAATGCACAACACCCCTGACAAAGTTCATAGCATGTCAATGGCAGGTCAAGCACTGTGCTATCATAGTAATTGGACACACAAACCATCGGGTACAACAATCACTAACTCGTGCTAGAGTCTAGAAGACCAACTCGCCAGCCAACCTATGAGTACAGTGCACCCAGAACCCATACATATCTTAACTTTTAAAACATTTGTTCATGGGTATGGGGTGAGAGTAGCTGGCCAGTATTGATTCCTTCTCTCGAATTGCACTGGTGAAGGTGATGGTGAACTACCTTCTTGAACTGCTGCAGCCCTTGGTAATTAAGACCAGCCGTAGTACGGATTGGGAGCAACTACACAGGAATGGCCAATATAATTTGAAGTCAGGATGATGTGTGGCTTGGGGTGGAACTTAGATGGTTAATATGTCACATGAATCTC
This sequence comes from Hemiscyllium ocellatum, assembly GCF_020745735.1. NCBI lineage: Eukaryota > Metazoa > Chordata > Chondrichthyes > Orectolobiformes > Hemiscylliidae > Hemiscyllium > Hemiscyllium ocellatum. Next base: position 61,270,619 of record NC_083421.1, read on the forward strand.
TACCTGATGGGGTACATGTTCTTGTGGGAATGTAGCCAACAGGGAACAGGTTTGCTCCAAACATTCCGCAATGTAATCTGGGAACCATAGGCTATTTCAAGAGGTTGACCTTGGGTGATCCTTGCGAGTCCACCCTGTAAAGGAAATCAAGTGTAATTTTCTCATCTGCTTGGGAAATCGTGCTCGAATCAAACAAACTTGAATAATATTTATGCTCATGAAGGCAAGGAATATTGCCTAATTGGAACAGGTTGTTTCTGTATTCCTCCCCGCCACAATCTGGTCACATTCTCTCTTGGCATCCTCCTTTCCTGAAGCTGTTTATAGTTCGATACCTGTGCTCGGGTACCTCACTATTTTGGTCCTTCTCATGCTAATCCTGATCATGAACGCTGGCAAACTGCTCAAACAAAGGCCTTTGGAACTCATCTCCTCATCCTACATCTGAATTACCAACGTGGATTGCCAACAACTGCAGAAACCTGTCTCCTTCTTTCAGTGGGAAGGAGGCAATGAAACCACCATCTACTGGGTTCTGATTTCTAGCTGACCAGAACTACTTTTGGAAGATAATTATCAAAGGTAAAGTTAACTAAATCACAGCAAGGCATCCTGGAGTTGCATGGCATCATTGATGTGTATCAGTTCACAATTTCCAAGGAGGTGGCCATTCTGCCCAGTGGCTGTGCCGGCTGAGAAATGAGCTATTCAGCCTAATCCACTCTCCAGCTCTTAGCTCTCAGTGTGTTACAGCATTTCATGTACATGTGTTAAAGGTCACTGCCCCGACCTTTCAGGCAACAACCTCCAGATCCCACGATCCTTGGGGTGAAAAAGCTCTCTCAACTGCTCTTTCTGACAATTATTTGAAGTAAGACTCCATTTGACTGTTTAGACCTGCTGCCTTTTTTTTTGTTGGGGGCGGGGGAAAGAGATGGTCTTTCCTCTGCACTTCATTCAGGTATCTCAGAATTTCGGAAACCTCAATTAAATCTCCCCTCAGCCTCCTCTGACCAAAGGAAAAAACAAGCCCAGCCTCTCTGATTTTCCCTCACAACTAACATGCTCCATTCCTGCAAGATCCTCATGAATCTCCTCTGTCCTCCCTTCACTGTACTGACATTCTTCCTATAATGTGGTGACCAAAGTTGTACACAAAACTCTGCAACATAACAAGCATTTTGTACAGTTCTCTGATCTTATATGCCATGGATAAAAGAAAGCATAAAATACAATGCTGCATTTATAACCTGGAACTCTTTCAGAGTTGCAAAAGTCAAAAGAAATTCTGAGAAATATTTGAGTTTAACCTCCCTTTTAGCTTTGTGGCTGACTAATCTTTGGTGTTGCTCAGTGCTTAAACAGACCTGATAAGATGAGTGTGTGCCCTGGAGTCAAAATGAACTGGGAATGTAAAGATTACACATAAACTCTGGAAAAATTCTTCAAGCAATCTGATCAATGCTTTTTTCCCGTGAATTTCAAACTCTACCAAGATCCAAAGATGTGCAGGTTAGGTGAATTGGCCATGCCAAATTGCCCATAGTGTGAGGTGTATTAGTCATAGGTAAATATAGGGTACAGGAATGGGTCTGGGTGGGTTGCTCTTTAGAGGGTCGATGTGGATTTGTTGGGCCAAATGGCCTATTTCCACACTGAAGGGAATCTAACCTAATCATACTGCCTATGTGTCATTCAGCAAGAAAAATGAAACACACATGGCCAATTTGGTAAACTGTATTCACCCAGCATTTTCTCATGAAATAGAGACAAACATTCTCAGGATCGTTCGTGGTGTCAGGTCAGTCCACATTTCAAACTCACATCAATTCCCCTCCTTTCCAATCTGCTGTGCTCTTCGCTTCCCTTCAGTCAAACAGACAGAATCAGACCCTTCAGCCCAACTCATCCACTTTGACCAAACATCCCAATCTGACCCAGCCCCATTTGCCAGTATTTGGCCCATATGCCTCTAAACCTTTCCTATTCATGTACCCATTCAGATGTCTTTTAAACGATGTAACTGTACTCGGCTTCACCACTTCCTCTGGCAGCTCGGTCCACACACGCACCACCCTCTGCGTGAAAAAAGTTACACCCTCAGGTGCTTTTTCAATCTTTCCCCATTTACCTTAAACCACCCAACCATTAACTGTCTAAGTCCTGCCCCGGTCCATTTTATGAAAACACAACATCTCACGTTTATCTAAAGTAAACTCCACCCAATCTGGGGTAGTGGTTGTTGGAAGCAGTTCTTTCTAAAGTGCAGGCATGGCCGCTCAGTATTTGTGAAGCCCTGCTCTCACCTTTACCATCCTTCACTGTACACTTCCATTCTGGTTGAGATGTAACTGCTGAGACTACTCAGAAGTCCATGCAGGTGCAACAAAAATTAAAGGGAGCACCAAGGCGGGGGGATAGCTGGCAATGTGGAGGAATCAAATCAGTCGTGATTTCATTGAGGAGAGGAGCAAGTTCAAGGAACAGAGTGGCTTACTTCTACTCCTAATTCATATGTTCATCAGCATAGAAGGAGTTCGTTCAGCCCATTTAGTCTGCTCTGCTGTGCATCTACTCATCTCACTTTCCACTGTTTGTATATACCAATGAATATTTTTATTCTCTTTCTGTTCCCTTACTAAAAGTTTAAATGAAATGTCAACTGATGCTCTGATTCTACGGCTCAGCATATGTTCTTACCTCCAGACTGGCTTGGAATGTACTTGTCATGATTTGATCATGTGGTCCAGAGCGGTACAACAAAGTTAGGTGGATGTAGAAGAATCCCAGATATAGGATTACTGGCAGGATTAAAAGCGCACAGATCCTCGCCAGTGCATGGCAAAGCACCGTGACCTGCAAGTAGATTGAGGGGAAACTACAAAGCTTTAAATCTGATGACTATCCTTGCCCCAAAGGTTAAAGCAATTGTTGAAGTCAAATTACAAATAATACAATCAGCTAGCTAGCTTTCTTGAATCCAAAGACAGAGAACATGTAGTTCCATTTTTATGTTCAAAGCCTTGCTTTAATTATTCACTCCTAATTCAGCCAATAAACAGACAACACATAGTAAAATGATGTAACCAAGGACGTGGAACACTTTTGGCTGGTTAAAATTCCAACAGATGATTCATGACAATGAACAACATTCCATGGCTGCTTTCATGGGAACAGTGGGTATTGGTTAGAATGCTCTAGAACCTGAAATCACATTTGAATCCTGTCATTTAGTGCAGTCCCTGAGAGTGGGCTGTCACAGTGGTAATATAAGATTGCAGAAACGTTGAGTCCTTCAGCTCTATACTACACAATAAACTTATTTAAACATGTAAAGCTTTGTAAGAACTGTAAGGATTTCTTCTTCAGAAATTGAGAGACTCTTCAAACATACAATTGTTCAAGACTACAATTGTAATCAGTATCTTAAGTAGACTTTTATCATTTAGGGGTAAAGATTTACAAGCAGTTACAACAGCCATCTGATATGGAAGCAGTGACAATTGAGGTAGCAAGACATTTCTATTACAGGCTGAGAAATCCAGAGGCCTGACTGAAATGATCAGGAGTCAGGAGTTTAAATCCCACCACAACAGCTGAGGAGTTTAAATTGAGTTAATGAAATAAAAATCTGGAATAAAAAGCTTTGCATCAGAAATTTTGAGTCCATGAACCAGATGGTTGTAAAAACCCATCGGTTTACTAATGTAAACCTGCTGATCTTCTCCAGTCTGGCCAGTTTGACTCTAAACATACAGCAAAGTGGTTGACTCATAACTGCAGACTGAACAAGACACCCAGTTACATAGGGATGGACAATAAAAGCTGGTCTTGACAATAAAGCTCACATCCTGTGGATGAGTTTAAGAGAATTGCTGAATTTGTCTTTTAAATTACTTGTCTTTGGGGTGTATGTATGCACTGATTTTAAATAATGACCCCTGTCAGCAACCAAACCTCACAACTGCTGTCCCAGTCTCTCTGCAAGCAAGATCTGCTGTTAGGGTAAATTAGTGGCAAATCTGTCATAGGGTCGTAGAACAACCATTAATTATATTACTTGTTATGGTGTTTCCAACTATGGGAGGTACCAATTTGCAACCAGGTGTCCTTTTGCAGAGAAACAAACATCTTCTCACAGATCAGTAACCAAACAGTACTAACCTGCTCACACAGCTGTTTGTGGTACCTTACTGCGTGCAAACGGGTTGCTAAGTTCTCCATATTTAAGTAGTGACTATGCAGAAGAGATGCATTTTATTGACTGTTAAGCACTTTGGGGTTTCCTGAAATTATGGAAGGAGTTGTAACATTTATTTCCTTTCATCCTTTTAATCCCCATCAGGAATGTGCCTACTGACAGTAATCAGACTCTGTGGCCTCAGTGGAACATTATCTTTTTAGAGTCATAGAGATGTACAGCATGTAAAACGGACCCTTCAGTCCACTTGTCCATGCCGAACCAGATATCCCAGCTCAATCTAGTCCCACCTGCCAGCACTTGGCTCATATCCCTCGAAACCCTTCCTATTCACATACCCATCCAGATACCTTTTAAGTGATATAATTGTACCAGCCTCCTCCACTTCCTCTGGCAGCTCATTCCATACACATATCGCAGTCTGCATGAAAAATCCTTCCCTTCTCACCTTAAACGTATGCCCTCTAGTTCTGGACTGCCCCATTCAGAGAAAAGACTTTGTCTAGTTATCCTATCCATGCCCCCCATGATTTTATAAACCTTTATAAGGTCACCCCTCAGCCTCCGACACTCCAGGGAAAACAGCCCCAGCCGATTCAAATCCTCCAACCCTGGCAACATCCTTGTAAATCTTTTCTGAACCCTTTCAAGTTTCACAACATCTTTCCAATAGGAAGGAGACCAGAATTGCACACAATATTCCAACAGTGGCCTGTACAGTCGCAACATGAACTCCCAACTCCTGTACTCAATACTCTGACCAATAAAGGAAAGCATACCAAACACCTTCTTCACTATCCTATCTATCTGCGACTCTACTTTCAAGGAGCTATGAACCTGCATTCCAAGGTCTCTGTTCAGCAACACTCCCTAGGACCTTACCATTAAGTGTATAAGTCCTGCTAAGATTTACTTTCCAAAAATGCAGCACCTCGCATGTATCTGAATTAAACTCCATCTGCCACTTCTCAGCCCATTGGCCCATCTGATCAAGATCCCATTGTACTCTGAGGTAACCCTCTTCGCTGTCCACTACACCTCCAATTTTGGTGTCATCTGCAAACCTACTAACTGTACCTCTTATGCTCGCATCCAAATCATTTATATAAAATCATATACAAAATACAAATATTATCTTTGTATATCATATGGCACATTACTCTTGTCCTTACCCTCTGACTTACTGGAGCAGTGCCACAAGACATCTGTTAGTAAAGATGTGTGTTCCGGCTTCAAATTCATCAAACAATTCAAAACTAAAAAACTTTCTGCATGAAGAGGTACAGTCAACAACATTGATACTTACATTGGATAACGATGTATCGCCAATTATCTGCCAGGTATGTACTCCAGCAATAGCCAACAGAAGCAGATAAGTGAACAAGCCCATATATTTGACACTGTCAACACAAAGTCAAAGTCAACAATCGAGACCAGTGTTCAGAAAGTCAAAGTTTACTCTTTTAATCAAGCTAATAACAGACAATCTAATTGGTCACACTTAGTGGTAAATGTGAATAAATCACTACACAGGATAGAAGATGTGGCAGTGCTCATGATCCAGGACAGGTGACCTCTTGTTAACCTTTCTGAAGAATTAGGACTGAGGCAGAAATAAAAGCAGCGGTAGGTACAGAAAATATCATCAGCTCCTACAACGAATCAGTAAATCGATTAGGCAGCTGATATGAAAATGAGCTGCTTAGACAGGGGTATAAAACATCTGAACAGGACAGGTAGAAGGAGTTTTTACTTGTGGGACATGGGCTTCACTGGCTGGGTCAAAATTTATTCCTTATCCCTAATTGCCTTTGAAGGTGGTGGTGATGGTGAGTTGCCTTCTTGAACCACCCGCAGTCCATGCACTGCAGCTAGACCTACAATATTGTTATGGAGGGAATTCCAGAAATTTGATGCAATGACACTGAAGAATGGTGATACTGTGTGCACTTAGAGTCACAGAGAGAGACAGCACAGAAACAGACCCTTCGGTTCAACCTGTCCATATCAACCAGATATCTCAACCCAATCTAGTCCCACCTGCCAGCACCCGGCCCATATCCCTTCAAACCCTTCCTATTCATATACCCATCCAGATGCCTTTTAAATGTTGCAATTGTAGCAGCCTCCACAACTTCCTCTGACAGTTCATTTCATACACATACCACCCTCTGTGTGAAAAAGTTGCCCCTTAAGTCTCTTTTATATCTTTCCCCTCTCACCCTAAACCTATGCCCTCTAGTTCTGGACTCCCCGACCCCTGGGAAAAGACTTTGTCTATTTATCATCCTATCCATGTTCCTCATGATCTTATAATCCTCCAACGCTCCAGGGAAAACATACCTAGCCTATTCAACCTCTCTCTAGAGTTCAAATCCTCCAACCCTGGCAACTTCTGGTCTCCCTTCCAGAGGAAGGATGTTGTGAAATTTGAAAGGGTTCAGAAAAGATTTACAAGGATTGGAGGGTTTGAGCTATAGGGAGAGGCTGACCAGGCTGGGGCCGGTTTCCCTGGAGCGTCAGAGGCTGAGGGGTGACCTTATAGAAGGTTGTAAAATTATGAGGGGCATGGATAGGGTGAATAGCTAAGATCTTTTCTCGAGGATATGAGTCCAAAACAAGAGGGCACAGGTTTGATGTGGGGGGGGAAAAGACCTAAGGGGCAACTTTTTAATGCAGAGGGTGATGCATGCATGGAATGAGCTGACATAAGTGTGGTGGAGGTTGGTACAATTACAACATTTAAAAGGCAGGAATATTAGAGAAACATGGGCCAAATGCTGGCAAATGGGACTAGATTAATTTAGGGTATCTGGTCAGCATAGATGAGTTGGACCAAAGGGCCTGTTTCCATGCTGCACATCTCTATGACTCTATGTGCTTTCAAATCACAATAGTTTGTTGTTTTGAGGGGAACCTGCAGGTGGTGGTGTTCCCATGTCTCTGCTGCCCTTCTTCTAGATGGTAGTGCCTGTAGATTTGGGAGGTGCTGTCTAGGATCTTTGGGTGAATATCTGCAACGCATCTCATAGATAGTACACACTGCTGCTCCTGAAGCACTGCTGGTGGAGGGAGTGGATGCTTAGCTACGTGGTGCCAGACAAACTGGGATATTTCCATTGGAACACAGGAGATTTAAGAAGTGAGTTAATAGAGGTTTTTAAGACACTGAGAGGTGTTGACAGGTTAGACAGTAAAAACCTATTTCCTCTGGAGAATGGATCAATAATCCAAGGTTATAAATTTAAAGTCACTGGATAAAGATTTAGAGGTAAAACTAAGAAACGTTTGTTCAGAGTTATCAGGATTGGGAACAATATAGCAATAGAGTTAATGGAAGCTGAATCCAGTGGTAATTTTAAAAGGGAGTTGGATAAATACTTGAGTGATGAGAAACTTAGAGAGTCAAAGACACAAAGCAGGAGTCTGGAAACAAGCACCACCAGTCCTTTCAAAAAGCCAGAAATGAGAGGTCAAATACCTTCCTTCTGAACTGCAAGTTTTAGTATTCAATGAAAAACACATGAATTTATAATAAGGATGAACAGAGAATGCTCATTAATGGAAATCCTGGCTGAACCGTCTTTTCATTTTTTACCTTGATTACAGAGCCCAACTGGAGGACCTGTAATGTGATCAAGGCTAAGAACTACTGCTCACCAGACAGTGGTACTAATTTTACCACATTCCTGGTTCTCTTAGCTCAGCAATGCCACAGGTTCACAAAGGGAGAGCCCAAATTCCCACCCCTACTTCCTCAGCTGATTCTCAACGTCATTAAAATATAAAGTTCTACAGATGACCCAAATACAAGTTGAAGCATTGAAATAATTTTATCTCTTCAGAGAGATGAGCTTCAACAACATTAATTCAGTTTTCACCTTCTCTTGTTCAGCCTATCACAGTGCTGGAGAAAGTGAGGTCTGCAGATGCTGGAGTATCAGAGCTGAAAATGTGTTGCTGGAAAAGTGCAGCAGGTCAGGCAGCATCCAAGGAACAGGAAATTCGACGTTTCGGGCATAAGCCCTTCTTCAGAAATGAGGAAAGTGTGTCCAGCAGGCTAAGATAAAAGGTAGGGAGGAGGGGCGATGGAGATGTGATAGGTGGAAGGAGGTCAAGGTGAGGGTGATAGACTGGAGTGGGGGTGGGGGCGGAGAGGTCAGGAAGAAGATTGCAGGTTAGGAAGGCGGTGCTGAGTTCAAGGGATGACCTCAGATTTCTCCAGTTTCCTTATTTCCCCTCCCCCCACCTTGTCTCAGTCGAATCCCTCGAACTCAGCACCGCCCTCCTAACCTGCAATCTTCTTCCTGACCTCTCCGCCCCCACCCCACTCCGGCCTATCACCCTCTGCAATCTTCTTCCTGACCTCTCCGCCCCACCCCACTCCGGCCTATCACCCTCACCTTGACCTCCTTCCACCTATCACATCTCCATCACTCCTCCCCCAAGTCCCTCCTCCCTACCTTTTATCTTAGCCTGCTGGACACACTTTCCTCATTCCTGAAGAAGGGCTTATGCCCGAAACGTCGAATTTCCTGTTCCTTGGATGCTGCCTGGCCTGCTGCGCTTTTCCAGCAACACATTTTCAGCTCTATCACAGTGCTGCCCCAGCTGATGAGCTGCAGTTCCTAGTGTGAAAACTGTGTTAAGAAACTCACCCAATTGCCAGTGCACAGGCAGTTCCAGTTAGGAAAAGCCAAAACCACCACCTCAATGAGAATGAGCTGAAATAAAACATAATTGATATGAATGAAGTATTAACTTTTCACTGTATCCCTTCCAATATTCACAACAGGAAGATGCTTGAATGCTTTAGCGTACCTGCCTTTCTGCATATTGTAGAATTTCAGATAAGACAAAACTGCCAACAGGACAAAGAAAATGAGAATGGATTCCAGGAGCATAAACCTTGATTGGGTTATTAAGGAGTTTTCTGTTTTAAAGAAAAGAACAGAGCACCAAATGAATTAGAAATATTGTGTAAATGCTTAGACCTGACATCAATGTTTATATAAGCAGATACAGAACACAAGACAGAGGAAGAGCAAACCATATGACTCCTCAAACTTGCTCCACCACTCATACATACTCTTACAATATCATTTTTTAAAAACTAATCAAAATAGGTCAACAAATTTCTACAGAATCACTTCCAGTCTTGTCATTTGCCTCTGGAAGCCTAGCTCCTCAGGGTAGATTAAAGAGTTGACACTAAAGATAAAAATGGGGATTAAAAGATCAACATTTATAATTGCAAAGGTCCAGATCGTGGTAAAGATTTAAAGATAACAGTGACATGAGTTAATGAAGGAAAATAGGAATCAGAATTAAATCAGGAATGCTATCTTTATGTTCAATTAGAACTATATGTGATGTCATTTATCATTTTGCCTGCCCAGACTACACTTGAGAGCTGAGGACATGATACACCTGTATCAGCCTCTAAATTACAAAGCGAACAAGTAGCTACGCTTGGTTTAAAAACAAAGCTGTGTCACAACTTAACTGCCAGAAAATTCTTTACAAATCATTTTTCTAATTGCTGCTTTGGGCTCAGGATTCCTTTGGGCAGCTTTTGCTACGTGTTCATTCCCAGGATCAACAAAGAGATGGGGCCCTGAGGCTGGCTTTTGTGGGCTCTTGCCCCTTGAGGTTCCGGTGGCCCCGAATAGATGGCCTGCTGTGGTGGCAGCCTCCAGTTGGTACCCCAGCAGCCAGGAATGGCAGTCTGGAAGCGATATTGTCTTTCCTAAACCCAGGAACTGTGAATTTAACTAAGATGGACTACATCTTAACTTTCTTGTTATTAAAATAGGTGTTGCAGTATTGACTCAAACACTTTTCATCGTATTTTCTTAAAATACAAGTGACAATAAATGACTATTCTATTTGCTCTTACCAAACATAATAAGGAGAGCAGCAATAAGAGCTGAGAAGTGTGAATACTTGAGCTCTACTATGATCTGGTATGCCAGTGAGATGCAGAGTGCACCAGCCAGAGCTGGGAGAAACCTCAGGTTCCAAACTGGGACATTCCCCGTGTATTCTAAGAAAAAAGAAAGCATAAATATTGTTGTATTACAAGTGACAGAGAAGGATGATTACCCATCAAACTAAGCTATACGCACTCTGAGTAACACTTATTTGTGGCCAACAGAACTGGAGAAACTACAGGAGTCTATCCCTTCTAAAGGTTTTGGCAAAGATTCTGCAGGGATTAAACGGCCTCATTCTGACTCTAGATGTTTCGAACTAGAGTCAGAGAAGTGATCATCCAGAGGAGGGAGAATTTGTACATTACCAACTCAAAAATCAGAAAAGTACTGGGAAAGAACACGGCAGCTTTGATTAAGCAAGATAAACTTTAATCAAAGAGTAGGGAAAAGCAAACAACAACTTGCACTAATATACAACCATTAATGCACTCAGATGTATTCACTGAGTGATGTGAGGAGATTAGGATGAGGTAGCTTTAAATGAGTCTCTTAAAGGTGAAAAGTGGTAGAGAGGGAGAGGCTTAAAGCAGGAATGAGTACTTCGGGACTTGAAAGCTGAAGCAATGCTGCCAGGGGCTGCAATGACTTTTGGAGATATGCAACAGGCAGTAGGACAAGGAGAGGGATGGATCAAATGACTGGGAGGAATGGAATTTGCATTGGAAACTAAAGACAATGAATTTTGGTCTTGCCAATGTTTAATTGGAGGTAATTTCTGCTCATTTAACACTGGGTGTCAGAAAAGCTGCCAAAACAGCAGCACTGGAGGCATTAAATGAGGTGGGGCAGTGTGAGGTAGGGGCTGCATACGGAAGTTGATGCGTTCAGATGATAGTATTTAGGGGAGGAATATAGATATGAGCATGGATGCTTGTGGGAACAAAGGATCAAGATAGAGGAGGAAGAGAAACCAATGCAGTGAATTGATGTCCTCAGGTAAAGAACAATACACTCAAATTCTTCGACAGCACCTTCCAAACACAGAACCACCATCGTCTAGAAGAACAAAGGCAGCAAATGCATAGGTATGTGACAACCTGCAAGTTCACACAGCATCCTGACTTGAAACAATGGCACTGTTCCTTAAGTATGGCTGGGTCAAAATCCTGGAAGTGCCTTTCTAGCCACTGTCTGGGTGTCCCTACCCTCCCAAAAGCTTGCCACCTTCTCAAGGACAAGTAAGGATTTGTAATATGGCCACATCCCATGAATGAATAAAAAGATAGGAACGGAACCGAAATCTGATTTGTTACATTCAGTATCAAATCACAAATTGAATTTTGATCTCTACCCACTAGCTCTGTCAGAGATGTTATCACCAATTCACTAATCCACTCTTGCTGGTTCAGACTGGAATTCTCCTGTTAGCAATGCATTCCAGCTATGAGGATAAATTAAAGACCCTGGGACTGCTCTCCATGGAGAAGAGAAGGCTGACAGGAGATCTGATGGAAATATTCAAACTCGTGAGGACAGAGTTAATAGGGAGAAAATATTCCCACTCACAAAAGGATCAAGAACGAGGGGGCACAGATTCAAAAAAGCAATTTGTGAAAGAAACTAGAGTAATTTACAGTGTGAAAAATAAATCCCTCACAGCCAGTGGTTAGGACATGGAATGTACTGTCAAAAGTGGTAGAGGGATGTTCAATAGAGGCATTCAAAAGGGATTTGCAGAGTTATTTAAAGAAGATTATGCAGGGTAATGGGGAAGGCGGCTGGAGAATCTAGGTGAGATGCTCATTTGGAGAGCTGGCACAGACAACAGGCGAGTTTGATATAGAACCTGATTTATCAGCTGACAAGAGAGACTCATCCATTACTGCAGAAGCATTACACATGGAAATCATTTTGGCACTTGCCCACACAGTACCAAGTTTATTGAATTTAATTTCATAATTTGCCAACGTGGAGAATTTGATAAATGGTTTTTGGATTGCTGATCTATTACTACAAGACCAGGCCCCTGTACCCTCTGTAAAATGTTAAATCAACCACTTCTAATGTTAATTTATCGTAAAAGATGCATCCTGGTAGCTACTTTTAGATGTGTGCATTAAGTACAAAAATACCAGAAACTCAAACTTTAAACCTATTTTAACCACTACAACCCATTTCTACAATCCATATGCCCTCAATTTTGTGATGACTGAGACCCAATAGGATTGCAGCATTGGCAAAATACACGATTATACCCAAATGGTATTCCTTAAATCAATCACCCTGCCAGTTCATGACTAATTTACACCAGCTTACCAAAGCAACTTCAAAAACACGGTAACCATTGCAATATATATGGACAGAATGTAATGTTCTAAAAACCCAAGGTTCTATTTACAGCCAGTAGGTGGCATCTATACAACAGTTGATCCCAATTTTATTTTGTGAGAGCTACTGTTTTCTATCATCACTTGTGGAGAGCCAGTTATCCTGGGTCATCACACCACAGCTCACTCCCACAAGAAGAAACACAAGACCGGGTAACTCCTACCTGCACCAATTCTGTTCCAAGCAAAGTTCCCATCAAAGCCACCAAAATATGCTGCAAAGGAAATGCCAAAAATACGTACAGCTATTAGCACTTTCAAAAGGCAACACATGTTAAACTTCTTTCACAGTTTTTGTTTGGCAATATTATACTTCTGAAAATAGATAGAAAAGCAAATCAAGTTTATTCCTGTTATTAAAAAGGTCACTGCTTCATCAGGGCTGAAGACCGTTCCAATAACCAAACTGCAATTTAGAATTTGTTTTCTGCTGTTGCCTTATATTGCGCCTCGACCTGAGTTATTATGCTCCATTACTGATCGAGTTGCATATTGCTTCCCTTCAATGCTTTAAAAGGTGACAGCCCTGCTGGAATGGAAAGGACTCTACTGGCATGTGGGTATATAACTGTCAACTGATTACTTGATCATGGCATCTCCCATGTAATCTGATTTCAGAAAGAGTCACTGGAATATTGTGAAGAGTAGGAACCTTGGCACATTTAGTCTTGACCAGTCATTCAAGGTGAAGGACAACTGAAACATTCCAATCTCACCCACCAATTTCTAGCCTTCCAATCCTCTCTGAAGTCCCCAAATGCTTCACACTTCTCCCTTTAGAATATTATCCATAGCATGCATCCTGCTTTAGTAAAAATCACCAAACCCTGTGAGTGCAACATTAATACTCCATAAAACTAGTTAGTGAAGGATAGAATGTGAATCTAATCTTTACATACCTTTTTATAACCATTTATAACCATTACACGTTACAAGCATACACCTAACCCAATAACCATTGTTCATCTGTGCCTGTTTATAAGGGAATGAGGACATCAGAAAGGGGAAAACAGACCACTGTTAAACTTAAGAGTAAACCTATGGGTGGCTTGGTGGTTAGCACTGCTGCCTCACAGCACCAGGGACCCAGGTTCGATTCCAGTCTCGGACAACTGTCTGTGTGGAGTTTGTATATTCTCCCTGTGTCTGCGTGGGTTTCCTCCAGATGCTCCAGTTTCTTCCCACCATCTAAAGATATGCAGTTTAGATGAATTGGCCATGCTAAATTGCCCATAGTGTTCAGGGATAAGACCATAAGACATAGGAGTGGAAGTAAGGCCATTTGGCCCATCGAGTCCACTCCGTCATTCAATCATGGCTGATGGGCATTTCAACTCCACTTACCAGCGTTCTCCCTGTAGCCCTTAATTCCTTGTGACATCAAGAATCTATCGATCTCTGCCTTGAAGACATTTAGCGTCCCGGCCTCCACTGCACTCCGTAGCAATGAATTCCACAGGCCCACCACTCTCTGGCTGAAGAAATGTCTCCGCGTTTCTGTTTTGAATTGACCCCCTCTAATTTTAAGGCTGTGTCCACAGGTCCTAGTCTCCTCGCCTAACGGAAACAATTTCCTAGCTTCCACCCTTTCCAAGCCATGTATTATCTTGTAAGTTTCTATTAAGTCTCCCCTCAATCTTCTAAACTCCAATGAATACAATCCCAGGATCCTCAGCCGTTCCTCATATGTTAGACCAACCATTCCAGGGATCATCCGTGTGAATCTCTGCTGGACACGTTCCAGTGCCAGTATGTCCTTCCTGAGGTGTGGGGACCAAAACTGGACACAGTACTCCAAATGGGGCCTAACCAGAGCTTTATAAAATCTCAGTAGCACAACGGTGCTTTTATAGGATGTGTAGGTTAAGTGCATTAGTCAGGAATAAACCGTAGGATAATAGGGTAGGGGAATGGGTCTGGGTGGGTTACTCTTTGCAGGATGAGTGTGTGGACTTGTTGGACGGAAGGGCCTTTTTCCAGATTGTAGGGATTCTAATTTAATAAGATGTTTTCAATGATCAAGCTATTCCAACACTTTTAAAAACATTTTTATGGTGACAAAAGTGGAAGAAAGTGAAATCTTAACATAGTGTTATATACAAATAATGGAGAATTTGGAAATGTGCAAAGAACAGAAACATTCAGATCAAGAAAAAGACCTTATAAGGGGCCTAATGAGAAAAAACACTAAAGAACTGTGGATGTTGAAAGCCAAATGCAAAAACAGAAACTGCTGGAAAGCTTAGATCGGGCAGCACCTCTGTTGAGTAAAGAGTTAATTTTTCACATCCAGTGAGCCTTCATAGCTAGAAAAGGATTGGTATATATGCACTTTACCTACACTTCACTCAATCTGGTCTATTGTATTTACTGCTCACAATGTGGTCTCCTCTACACTGGGGAGGTGAAGCACAGACTGGGCAACTGCTTTGTGGAACACCTGTATCCTGTCTGCAGAAATGACCCTGAGCTTCCAGTTGCCTGCCACAACAACAAACCGCCCTGTTCCCTGGCCAACATCTTTGGCATATTGCAATGCTCCAGTGAAACTCAGGTGCAAGCTGGAAGAACAGCACCTCACTTTTCACTTGGGAATGCTCCAGCCTTCTGACTCAATATTGAGTTCAACAACATTTGGGCTTAAGCATCTTCTCCCGTGTCCTCACCCCAACCCCCACACACCAGGCCTGGTCATCATATTGGCTACTACCACAAACTACCCACTGTCAGCTGTCAATGGTCCCCATTAGCAGCTATCGATTCTCCCAGGCTGAACTTTACCCATTCCTTTGCCTGCCAATCTGTTGTTCTCTCTCTCTCTGGCTCCATCTCCACCTATTGCTTACTCCTCCTCCCCCACCCTATCTTTAGCATAGTTTCCAATTTTTCCTCGCTACAATCAGTTCTGAAGAAGGGTCGCTGCACCTGAAATGTTAACTCTGATTTCTCCCCACAGATGCTGCCAGACTTGCTAAGCTTTTCCAGCAACTTTTGTTTGGCTTATAAGGGACCAGTTGTTAAGCCACCAATAACCACAGTAATTGAGGATGTCTGGCAGTATAAAGCTTGTAAAATGGAAGCAAAGGCTAAAATGTTTACAAGCAGAGTAAACTGCTGAACTGTTCAGCCTGAATTCGGTAAGCATTGTTTACTCCAACACTTGGAAAAGTGACGTCAGGTCTCTTGGGTCAGCACACGTTCTCAGGATAGTTGGAGCCTGGGAATCAGGCATGCCATCTTGTCAGAGAATATAAAATGGAAGACAGTTACCAGTTAACAAAATAAAGCTTGTTATTAGAAAGATCACTCAACCCTGAGCAAGTTGAACTCAAACTCTTAACATTCGCCTGTACCTGTGTCATTGTTTTTGCCGCTGTTTACCTATTATTTACTATCTCTGCTACTTAACTCTGTGATCTACCTGTATTGCTCACAAGACAAAGCTTTGCACTGTGCCTCGGTCCACAGAACAATAAATTCAATTCAATTCGCTGTCACTGAGATAATAACGCTTAACTAGGAGGTGGTCTTCAACAACTAACCTCATTCCAGTCAGTTCATTTTACCAAACCTTCGCAGATATGAAAAAGTTTTGACTTGGAGATGCGGGTGTTGGACTGGGGTAACAAACAAAAGTATTTTTCAATTTATAATTTCAGTTACATCACACTGTAAACTTTTGCTATAAATTCTGTGTCTTGCAACTGTGCCCTCCACAACCACCTGATGAAGGAGCAACGCTCCGAAAGCTAGTGCTTCCAATTAAACCTGTTGGACTATAACGTGGTGTTCTGTGATTTTTAACATTAAAAAGTTTGTTTAATATATAGCTGGGAGGATACAAGAAGTGGAGAAAAGTACAAGCAAGAACATACATTTACAAATATTCCTGTTCGTAGCTTTCCAATGTTATTGGTAACAGCAATGTATAACTCCCAAGGTGATGCAACGCTCTATTTCTTTTTAGTAAATGGCTGATAATAAAAACAATGGTGAATCCAGTCAGTCATTCTCCAAAATCTCTTTAAAAGCTGCAGTTTCTTACCTCCAACGGCCAGAATCATGTGACCAAGAGGAGGGCCACTGTCGTCAATAAAAAACATTTGTTTCATGTACAAAGAAACAAACTGCCCATAATAAACTTCATCGAACCTAGAGAGAGATTTTAGATATCACCAATGAGAATGTAAGGAGTATGGACAAAACCCAAGTAGGTACATCAACCAGCTCACCTAAGGAATGTACGTCATGAGATTAATTAATAACAGATTGTAAAGTTGTAAACAGGTCCAACATACACTAAAGAGAGATTTGGTTGATATCTTTGAACATTAGCAGTAATTATTTAGCACAGATTTCTCAAATCAGATAGGATTCAAAATCCCTACCTGACCACTAACTCAGCCATCATTTTTTACATCCTCAGTTGGATTCTCCCTAGGACGCGTGCTTGCACTGTTTCTCCAATAATGGCTATAAACTCCTGGACTACAGCAAAGCTGCTTATTTTCAAGGTGAAAGGAGAAAGGTTTAAAACAGACACGAGGAGCATTTCTCTCCACCACCAAACACCCCCGCACCCCCCCCCCCCGGTGGCATGCGTGTGGAATGAACTTCCAGAGGTATGGTGGATGTCATTACCATTATGATGTTTAAAATGCAGTCAGATAAGTGCATGAATAAGAAATGTTTGGAGGGATATGCTCCAATCACAGACATGTGGGACTACTTTAGTTTGAGCTAAGGTTCGGCATGGAACGGTTGGATCTAAGGGTCTATTTTGGTGCTATATGACTCTATTACTCTACTTCGACAAAACTGAAGTAAGAATGAGGACAATAGGGCCATCTGTCACAATCCACTGGAGTAGAATCCTGGAAATCAAACCCCACTATTTCTGGAGCATTCATAAAAGTTAAAGGTTTTAAAATTTGCAAAATCTCCAAATTACCTGATATTCAAACTCAGTGGGAGAAAGCACAGATCAAAATTCTGTTCTTAACAAGAAGTCATTATTTATTAAAAGTCATTAGATGCTAGCTACAGGCAAACAGTTAAACTAAGTTAAGTGAACTTTATAAATTTGCAGATAAATTTGCAAATTTCCGAAAAGACCACTCCCTCCGTGACTCCCTCGTCAGGTCCACACCCTCCACCAACCCAACCTCCACTCCCGGCACCTTCCCCTGCAACCGCAAGAAATGCAAAACTTGCGCCCACACCTCCTCCCTTATCTCTCTCCAAGGCCCCAAGGGATCCTTCCATATCCGCCACAAATTCACCTGCACCTCCACACACATCATTTATTGCATCCGCTGCACCCGATGTGGCCTCCTCTATATTGGGGAGACGGGCTGCCTACTTGCGGAACGTTTCAGAGAACACATCTGGGACACCCGGACCAACCAACCTAACCACCCCGTGGCTCATCACTTCAACTCCCCCTCCCACTCCACCAAGGACATGCAGGTCCTTGGACTCCTCCATCGCCAGACCATAGCAACATGACGGCTGGAGGAAGAGCGCCTCATCTTCCGCCTAGGAATCCTCCAACCACAAGGGATGAACTCAGATTTCTCCAGTTTCCTCATTTCCCCTCCCCCCACCTTGTCTCAGTCAAATCCCTTGAACTCAGCACCGCCTTCCTAACCTGCAATCTTCTTCCTGACCTCTCCGCCCCCACCCCACTCCAGCCTATCACCCTCACCTTGACCTCCTTCCACCTATCGCATCCCCAACGCCCCTCCCCCAAGTCCCTCCTCCCTACCCTTTATCTTAGCCTGCTGGACACACTTTCCTCATTCCTGAAGAAGGGCTTATGCCCGAAACGTCGATTCTCCTGTTCCTTGGATGCTGCCTGACTTGCTGTGCTTTTCCAGCAACACATTTTCAAATTTGCAGATGATACAAGTTAAGTAGGAATGTATAGCTGAGTGGCAGGAAGCAGAGGGTGATGGCCAAGGAGTGCTTTGTGACTGGAAACCTACGTCCAGTGGGGTCCACCAGGGATCAGTGTTAGTATACCTAAATGATTTGATCTTGGACATGGGAGTGTTGCTCACTAAGTTTGCGGACAATACAAAACTTGGTGAGTGGCACAGTGAGGAGGATAGACTTAGATTATAGGAGGATATAGAAGTTTGGCCAGATGGACAGTTTCAGCAAAAAGTGAAATTCAAATCTAGGAAAGTGTGATGTCTGCACATGGGTGAAAAAATATAAGGGAATACATGATGAACGGTAGGTCCATGGGAAGCACTGAGAATCAGAGGGACCTTGGTGTGCATGCCCAAGGTGGTCCCTTAAGGTAACAGGACCAGTAGATAAATTGGTTACAGTGACACATGGTATATTTACCTCTATTAGCCAAAGCGCAGAAATTAAGAACAGGGAGGGTATGCTAGAACGGTATAAAACTTTGGTTAAGCCACAGCTAGACTACTGTGTGGAGCTCTGGAATCCACATCATAGGAAGATGTGATTGCACTGGGGATGGTGCAGAGAAGATTATCCAAGATGTTGCCTGGGCTGAAGAGATTTAGTTATAAAGACAGATTGGACAGTCTGGGAATGTTTCATCGGTGCAAGGGAAGGCATGATTGAGACATATAAACTTCTAAGGGGCATAAATAGGGTAGAAACGTTCTTCCCCCTTGGTGGAGTGATCAATCACTGGACTGGATTTAAGGTAAGGGGCAGGGGACTTAGAGGGGATGTGACAAAAACGTTTTTCACCAAGAGGATGATGGGAATCTGGAACTCATGCTTGTAAAGGTGGTAGTCGTAAAAGCCCTCATAACATTTATCAAGAAGCAACGGTTAATAAGTTTGCAGATGACACCAAAATTGGTGATGTAATAGACAGTGAAGAAGGTTACCTCAGAGTACAATGGGACTTTGGTCAGATGGGCTGAGGTGTGGCAGACTGAAATTTATTTAGATACGTGAGGTGCTGCATTTTGGTAAGGCAAACCAGAGCAGGACTTTTCAGTTAATGATAGAGTCCTGGGGAGTCTTGACGAACAAAGAGACCTGGCGGTGCAGGTTTACAATTCCTTGAAGGTGGAATCATGGGTAGACAGGACAGTGTAGAAGGCATTTGGTACACTTGGTTTTATTGGTCAGTGCAATGAGTATAGGAGTTGGGATGTCATGTGGAGACTGTACAGGACATTTGTTAGGCCACTTTTGGAATATGGCGTTTAATTCTGGTCTCCCTGCTACAGGAAAGATGTTGTTCAACTTGAAAGGGTGCAGAAAAGATTTACAAGGTTGAGCTTTATGGAGACACTGGATAGGCTGGGGCTATTTTCCTGGATTATTGGAGGTAGAGGTTTATGAAATCCTGTGGGGCATGGATAGGGTGAAATTTCCCAGAGTGGGGAGTCTAAAACTAGAAGGCATAGGTTTAAGGTGACCGGGGAAAGATTTAAAAGAGACTTAAGGGGCAACGTTTTCACACAGACGGTGTTGCATGAATGGAATGAATTGCCAAAGGAAATAGAAGCTGGTACAATTACAACATTTAAAAGGCATCTGGATAGGAAGAGTTTAGAGGGATATGGGTCAAATGCTGCCGAATGGAACTCGATTAATTCAGGATATCTGGTTGGCATGGACGAGATGGACCGAAGGGTCTGTTTCCACACTGTACAACTCTACAACTCCAAGTATTTAGATATATGCTTGCAATGCCAGTGCATGGAAGGCTATGTACCAAGTGCTGGAAAATGGAATTAGAATAATTCAGTGGTTGCTTTTTGACTAGCACAAACTCGGTGGGCTGATGGACCTTGTTCTGTACTGTAGATCCCTATGATTTGATGACAATCTTACAGCAACAGACAGCAAATGGATCTGATAATAGGAGCTAACTGCAAAAAAGAATGCCATTGTAATCTGACAATAAGATTTACTTACACGACAGCTTTGGGATACGACAGGCCCCACAGTCTACTCCCAACTCCAAGGGCAGTAAGAATGATTAAAACCACATCAACGTGCACAGTGACTATAATTGGCAATTTAAACAATTCCAGCATTTTGTTAAGTGGTGGAGCTGGAAGAAGAAAACAAGAAATATTGTAAAGATGACCTGAACAAAATCTCTCGCTCATAATCAGTTGGATAAAGTAATTGACGTAAAACATAGAGCAGCACAATGATAGGTAGTGACCAGTACTCAGGACAGTACTGAACTAATGTTCCAAGGATGGGAGGTCAAACCCATCTAGACAGGGCAATTTAAATTCCAATAATGTGATATATCTGGAATAAAATGCTTCCCTCAATATTGGAGAAAGTGAGGACTGCAGATGCTGGAGATCAGTAGAGAATGTGGTGCTGGAAAAACACAGCAGGTTAGGCAGCATCAGAGCAGCAGGAGAATCGACGTTTTGGGAATAAACCCTTCATCAGGTCCCTGACGGAGGGCTTATGCCTGATACATCGATTCTCCTGCACCTCGGATGCTGCCTGACCTGCTGTGCTTTTCCAGCACCATACTCTCGACTACCCTCAATACTGATTATGAAAATGCCAGATTAAAGTAAAAATCTATGCGGTTAATTTGTGCACTTTCTGGATGGAAATCTGTCAACCTCACCTGGTGATCAGATCCATAGTAATGTGGCTAACTCTTCCCTTCCCCACTGAAATGGCCAGGGAAATTCTCAATTTGATCAAACCGCTGCAGGACGTACAGAGGGTGTATCTCACTAGGTGGACTGCACTGGTTCAAATAGGTGGGCAGCCACCATCCTCTCAAGGGGAATAAATGTAAGTCTCATATCTGGCAAACGTGGGAGAGTAAAGCCACCTTCAGAGAGCCGAGGTTCAGTGCAGCAAGGCCACTAATCCAGAGTACGCACTGCTACATTTCCAATGACCATAAATCTCTCATTATATAAAATATGCACAGAAGTGGGGACATCTGCTAATGATTTCAATGATGACACACCTATTTTTTATATGTATATATATATATATATTAAAAGATTTGGATTTGAAAATAGACACAAATATATAGGCTTATTCTATGAATCTGTAAAAAAGACAGGTCAAAAAGTCAATAGACAGTGACCTAAGTGCATCAAGTTGCATGAAGACTGCTGGCAATGTCTGAGAGAAAAGCCTGCAGTGTTAGTGGAGAACGTTTTAGCTTTGAGTTTATGATGGATAGAGTAAACAGATCCAAGCCATTATTTTTGTTTTGATTTCAGTTCAGAATAGGAGAGTAGGTCACAAGGGAATGTGTTTTCCCCTAGGAGGATTGGCCAGAGGTCAGGTTCAGAATAATAAGGAAAAAAGGATAAAAGTGAAGGATTTCGGGCATGCCAGCAACAAAAAGTCCAGAAAGCAACCTCTGCTGAAATGGAGGATTAGATTCCCTACAGTGTGGAAACAGGCCCTTTGGCCCAACCAGTCCACACTGACCCTCCAAAGAGTAACCCAGCCAGACCCATTTCCCTCTGTCTAATGTACCTAACACTATGGGAAATTTAGCATGGCCAATTCACCTGACCTATACATCTTTGGACTGTGCTGGAACTGAAGGATCGTCTAACCAGCGTGAACTCCTATTTTTGAGTATTAGCTTTTATTTTCTGTGACTGTTCAGGTATGTCAGAGCAATCTGATGAGCGTGTGCATAGATTTTAGTCTTGTATGAATTGCAAATCTGCTGTTAACCCTTAACTAAACGGTGTGAATTGTATGTCTGTTTTAACTAACCAATAAAGTTAGTCGTTGGTTCATACAGATTTGACTCTCTTTCCTCTTCGTGCTGACCAATAACTGTTGTCGAGGGCAGCTACTATACAACAGGACCTCATTCAGTTCAATTCATGGCAACTGTTCACTTCAGCAGAAATGATTTCTACTTTGTGAAGCTTTCAAGCCAGGAAAGTTTGGGATAGAAATCTTCTAAGTTATTAGGACTGAAAAGGTTAAGGCCATCTCAAATTGTGAGGGGCTCAAGTCAGTAGACACATAAGAGATCAAGATGTTCTTGTACATCAGTTAATGAAACCAACCATGCAGGTACTGCAGGCACTGAAGAAAGCTAATGGCATGCTGGCCCTCATAACAAGAGGAATTGAGTACAGGAGCAAAGAGGTCCTTCTGCAGTTGTACAGCGCCCTGCTGAGACGCTACCTGGAGTATTGTGTGCAGTTTTGGTCTCCAAATTTGAGGAAGGACATTCTGGCTATTGAGGGAGTGCAGCGTAGATTCATAAGGTCAATTCCTGGAATGGCAGGACTATCATATGTTGAAAGATTGGAGCGACTGGGCTTGTATATACTTGAGTTTAGAAGGATGAGCGGGGATCTGATTGAGACGTATAAAATTATTAATGGATTGGACACTCTGGAGGCAGGAAGCATGTTTGCGCTGATGGGTGAGTCCTGAACCAGAGGACACAGTTTAAAAATACAGGGTAGGCTATTTAGAACAGAGTTGAGGAGAAACTTCTTCACCCAGAGAATGGTGGATATATGGAATGCTCTGCCCCAGAAGGCAGTGGAGGCCAAGTCTCTGGATACTTTCAAGAAAGAGATGGATTGAGCTCTTGGAGATAGTGGGATCAAGGGTTATGGGGATAAGGCAGGAAGAGGATACTGATTGTGAATGAGAATGGTGGTGCTGGCTTGAAGGGCTGAATGGCCTACTCCTGCACCTATTGCCTATTGAAAATCCAACAGTGCACCTTGATTTTCAATTACACTGATCACTTCATCCCCCACTATCAATATCGTGGGAGTTACCATTGATCAGAAAGTGAATAGACTCGCCACATAAACACAGTAGCTACAAGAACAGGTCAGAGGCTAGAAACCTTACAAGAAGTAACTCACCTCCTGATTTCCCAACTCTTACTAACCATCTACAAAGCATAAGACAGGAGTGTGCTCCAACAACACTCAAGAACTGACAGTGTGACATCCACATGACCAAAGAGGGGCAGATTGACACCCACAGCCTCTGAAGGGCAGCATGACATGAACATACCACAAGCAGGGGGGGGGGGGGGGGGGGGTAAGACCCCCACATCACCACCAGAGACATAGGTAGGACCCCTAAAGAGAGGCAGAGACAGGGGTATGAACACCCCACACACACCCACAGACATGGGGTATGACCTTCAGAGAGAGACAGTAGGAACAACCACCCCTACACGCCCCTACAGTCAGGGGGGTATCACCCCCCAACCCCATCCCCCACACCCACAATCAGGGGGTCTCACCTCTCCTACCCCTCACACCCAGTCAGGGGGTAACAATTCCCCCCCCACACAGTCAGGGGGGAAACACCCACAGTCAGGGGGGCATCACCCACAGTCAGGGGGGGCATCACCCACAGTCAGGGGGGCATCATCCCCCACACCCACAGTCAGGGGGGCATCATCCCCCACACCCAGGGGGGCATCATCCCCCACACCCACAGTCGGGGGGGGGGGTATCACCCACAGTCAGGGGGGTATTACCCACAGTCGGGGGGCATCACCCCCCACACCCACAGTCGGGGGGCATCACCCCCCACACCCACAGTCAGGGGGGGCATCACCTACAGTCAGGGGGGGCATTACCCACAGTCAGGGGGGGTATCACCCACAGTCGGGGGGGCATCACCCACAGTCGGGGGGGGCATCACCCACAGTCGGGGGGGGCATCACCCACAGTCGGGGGGGGCATCACCCACAGTCGGGGGGGGCATCACCCACATCAGGGGGGGCATCACCCACAGTCAGGGGGGGCATCACCCACAGTCAGGGGGGGCATCACCCACAGTCGGGGGGCATCACCCCCCACACCCACAGTCGGGGGGGGGTATCACCCACAGTCGGGGGGGGCATCACCCACAGTCAGGGGGTATCACCCACAGTCGGGGGGCATCACCCCCCACACCCACAGTCGGGGGGGTATCACCCACAGTCGGGGGGGCATCACCCCCCACACCCACAGTCGGGGGGGGGTATCACCCACAGTCGGGGGGGGGGTATCACCCACAGTCGGGGGGGGGGTATCACCCACAGTCGGGGGGGGGGGTATCACCCACAGTCGGGGGGGGGTATCACCCACAGTCAGGGGGGGGGTATATCACCCACAGTCGGGGGGGGGTATCACCCACAGTCGGGGGGGCATCACCCCCCACACCCACAGTCGGGGGGGGTATCACCCACAGTCGGGGGGGGTGGTATCACCCACAGTCGGGGGGGGTATCACCCACAGTCGGGGGGGGTATCACCCACAGTCGGGGGGGGGTATCACCCACAGTCGGGGGGGGGTATATCACCCACAGTCGGGGGGGGGTATATCACCCACAGTCAGGGGGGGAGTATATCACCCACAGCAGGGGGGTGCATCACCCACAGTCGGGGGGCATCACCCCCCACACCCACAGTCGGGGGGGGTATCACCCACAGTCGGGGGGGGGGGGAGTATCACCCACAGTCAGGGGGGGGGGGGGGGGGAGTATCACCCACAGTCAGGGGGGGGTATCACCCACAGTCAGGGGGGGGGGGTATCACCCACAGTCGGGGGGGGGGGGGGGGGAGTATCACCCACAGTCGGGGGGGGGGGGGGGGGAGTATCACCCACAGTCAGGGGGGGGGGTATCACCCACAGTCGGGGGGGGGTGTCATCCCCGCCCTATCTGTGTCCCTCCCCTGAGGAGGCGGTGGTTGTGGTCTGGGGGGTGTTGGGCCGGTCCCCGGGGGTGGTGTTTACCTCAGCTCGGGCCTCGGGCCCGCGGCCCCCGGGTGCGGTGTTTGCGGCGGCCCGCTGCCCGCGAGCGGACTCTCGGCTCCGGCCGGCGGGAGGCAGGCAGGGAGGGAGCGGGGCTACGTGCTGAGGTCATCAGAAACGTGTCCTCATTATAACTCCGCCCCTTGGCAACCATGTCCCCATGGTAACTCCGCCCCATGGCAACCAGGTTCCCATATTAACCTCCATCCCATGGCAACCATGTCTCCATGGTAACCCCTGCCCCTTGGCAACAATGTCCTCATTGTAACCCCTTCCCAATGACAAGTGTCTCCATCGTTACCCCTGTACCTTGGTAACAAAATCTCCATAGTAACCCACCCCATGGCAACTGTGTCCCCATGGCAACCCCACGCCATGTGACAATGGTAAACACAACCTATGGCATCAGTCACCCATGGTAACCCCAGTTCAAGCAAACTATGCAGCTATTTTAAAGAGAGATGTTAATGTGATATGTGGATAACATGCAATTAAGCTTACTGGAGAGATACTGGGGTCGTGTATATTCCTGCTGTTATTTGCACATTTTATTATAAAGTGTAGAATTTCACCAGAAAGAAGTGATCGAGTGATCTCTTGGAATGGCTGGTACATATAGGAGTTTCTGACTCTGCGGGAACAATGCTCCACTCCATTGCAGCTGAGAACCTTGTCATCAAGTACAAGGTGCTCTCAGTGTTTGCTGTAGGTGGTGGAGTTCTGGCCCATTTCCCGCTCCGGCACCATGCTCATCACCCAAGCCGTTTTCCACTTTATCTGGAAGTCTGTGTCCGGATTGACCACATCTGCAAGGACACAACAAAGAAACCTCTAGAAAACAGGGGAAATATTCTAAGGAAACATTACCCTCATGACACTCAATACCCAGCCACCCACTGACACTACGTGCTGAGGAACCCCAGCCTCCAGTGACGGATGGTTTTGGCCATGTTTCCTGAGAACTAGTCAGAGTAATTGGACTGTACCTTGTCAGCTGTTCTTCGTGGAGAAGTTGATGCAGAAAAGCACCACTGACCAGAGGTCCAGTATACAGTGGTCAGTGTGTCCTCAAGACCCTGAGGGAAAAGGAGGTGGTAGATCCTGTTGAATTGTTCCCAGAGCAGATCATCAAAGTAACTTGGTTGAAAGTTTTGATGTAGACATTCCATCAGTAAGACATAGCTTGGCTCATTGGAAGAAAGTCCCTACCGTAGACCCTTCTAACATATCTGGAGTCTCACCCTTCTGCACATTGCCTTTGACATGGCTGAGATGGGGGAGAGAACTGTTCTGGAATGTGCATTTGGAAAGGAGTTCTGGGGAGGAATGCAGTGTACCTCATGACACAGGACTTGTGCTTCACAGGCTGTTTTCAGGTACACATACTAAATATCAGATGTACCTGGATGGCCATCAACTCAGGGAGGTGCTCTTTGGTTTGCCCGAACCTTGTTAGGTGCAAGGTGTTGTCCAAGTGTTGCAGACTGGGATATACCAAGGACCAGGACTGCATGCTGAGGGATGCACCAAAGTTTGGGGCAGATGGGCAGAAGTGCAGTGGGAAAGGTTACTATCGCCAGCAATTCAGTCACAGCCTGAAAGGCTGAAAACTGCAGAAACTCTTGAGCAGCTTGTCTTGCTCAAAAAAACTGGTGTGAATATCAAGGGTTTTGAAAATGTACACAAACTGAGAAAAATGTTAAATCTATTGCATTTTCCAAAATTTCAAATTTGAAATATGTAGCCCTCAGGTTGTTTACACATTAAAATTATAATTACATTGAGTGGAAAATGCTTTACAGTGTTAGGAGACCATACAAGGAAGGAACCGAAGTAAGCCATTCGGCACATTGAAATTGTTTTGTCTTTTTAATGAGATCATGCTGATCTGATAATCCTCAAATGCACATCCCTGCCTGGTCCCCATAACTTCAATTCCCTTACTGATCAAAAATATGCCTATATTCTTACTGGCCAGCCTTGATAGCTCTCTGCCCCCTGAGAAGAAATTCCTCCTCATCTTTGTGTTAAATAGTTGGCCCCTTCCTCTGGGGTTGTGCTAGATTCACCCACAAGAGTAAAGAATCTCTCTGCATCTACCCAGTCAAGTCCCCTAAGAATCCTGTATGGTCCAATGAAGTCACCTCATTTTTCTAAACTCCAATAAGTAACATGCCTAACCTTCACAACCTCTCATAAGAAAATTCCTCCAATACTGGGATCAAGACCATAAGATTTAGGAGCACAATGAGATGCTTCAGCCCATTAAGTCTGCTCTGCCATTCAGTCATGCTTGGTATGTACCTCAATCCTATTCTCCTGCCTTCTCCCTATAACTCTCAATTCCCTTACTAGTCAAGAACCTGTCTGTCTGTCAGAAAGACACTCAATGACTTGGCCTCCACAACCCTTTGCAGCAAAAAGTTCGGCAGATTGAGTACCTTCTAGCAAATCTCAGTTCTAAAAGGTTGTTCATTCACTCTGAGATTGTGCCCTCAAGTCCTAGTCTTTCCTACTAGTTGAAACATCTTCTCCATGCTCACTTGATCCAGGCCTCTAGGGGATTCTGTATGTTTCAGTGAGATCCCCCTCTGCCTTCTAAATTCCATCAAATACTAACCAGAGCTCTCAACCACTCCTCCTCATATTCCTTACATGATAAGCCCGGGATCATTCTTGTAGACCCCCTCCAATAGCAGCATATCTTTCCTTAGGTACGGGGCCCAAAACGTCTCACAATATTCCAAATACGGCCTGATTAGAGCCTTATGCAGCTTCAGCAGTACATTCCTGCTCTTACATTCTTGTCCTCTCCAAAAGAATGCTAACATTCTAATTGCCTTCCCAACTGCGAACTGAACTTGCATGTTAACCCCTACAGAATCCTGAACTAGGGCCTGCTTTTTGCTTCAGAGTTCTGAAGCCTTTCCCTGTTTAGAAAATAGCTTATACCTCTATTCTTTTTACCAAAGTGCACAACCTCTCACTTTCTCACGTTGTATTCCATTTGTCACTTCTTTGCCCACTCCCCTAGCCTGTCCATTCCTTCTGCAGCCTCCCCACATTGTCAACACTAACTGCCCCTCCACCTATTTTTGTGTCATCTACAAACTTAGCAACAACAGTCTCAACTCCTTTGTCCAGATCATTAATATAAAGCATGAATTAACCTAATGAATCTTCTCTGGACTACATCTAAAGCAGTTTATCTACCCTGCGATAAGAGGATCAATACTGTTCACCATATTAATAGGTATGGGCTAACTAGTGCCTTGTATAATTCTACCCAGACATCCCAACCTTTATAAATCAATTCCCTTTGAAATAAAGGCTAACCGTTTAGTTTGGCTTCCTTTTGCCTGCTGAACTTGTATATTAGTGTTTTGTGATTCATGCAGGAGGAACCCTGAATCCCTGTGCTGCAGCCTGTCACTAATTAAATAACTTACAGCTCCTCATTTCTTTCTACCAAAGTGCAGAACTTCAAATTTTCCCCACATTATATGCCACCTGCCAAATATTTGCCCACTCACCTTAACCTGTCTATGTCAATTTATCGTGCCTCACATTATCCTCACCCAGTCTTGGAAAGAAAGCAGTTTGGCCTATCATGTCCGCACCATTCCATTTTCATTTCTCTACCTATTTTTGTTTCACTTGTAAACTTGGTGACACTTCTATATTTTACATAACTATGACCCCAGCACTGATCCCTGTGGGACTCCACTAGTTACAGGCTGCCACCCTGCAAATGTCCCCTTTTATCCCTCTGTCATCTATTACCGAGCAAATCCTCGATCAGTGCTTACATACTGTTCCCAAAACCGTGTTTCACATTTAATATTTCTCGGAGTGATTAAGTTTTAAAATATCTCGAGTGGTTTATTTAAAATAAATCACTGAAAGTTAAGTGTGGGCATTTGTTTTAGCAATGGTCCCAAGAAATCACATCACTATAACAACTGCTTGCCCTGTTGGTACTGCTGGAGCTATCTGAAGGGTGACTGGATGGAGGATGATTTGGTATATTTGGAAGAAGTCTGCGAGGAAGGGCTACTCAGCTGATCTCTCCTACCTTTCATAAAGAATATCCTCTTATTGAGTTTGGGGTGAAATCTTCCCCTTCCCCTTCTGAGTGTCTGGAGGTACAAAGCAAGATTGTATTTCCTGAGAAAGTTGTGTCTGCAAGACTCCATTTAAGGCTCCAGGCAATACAGCCATCACGTTAAGTGAGTGGGGAGCAGTCTGGTAGTCGGAGTGTAATGTAGGAGAATTTGAACTAATTCACTTTGGCAGGAAATGTTTTTTTAAAAAAAGCAGTGTATTACTTAAATAGAAAATGACTGTGGTACTCCAAGATGTAGGGCTTGAGTCACAAAAAGTTAATACGCAGGTACAGCTAATGATCAAGTCATCCAATAGAATGCTAATCATTATGACAGGAATTGAACAAAAAGGCAACAGGGCACTGGTGAGACCATATCTTGAATAATGTGTTCAGCTTTGGTCTCCTCACTTAGGGTCGAGACTGTAGTGTTGGAAAAGCAGGTCAGGCAGCATCTGAGGAGCAGGAAAATCGATGTTTCGAGCATGAACCAACATTGATTCTCTTGCTCCTCAGACGCTGCCTGACCTGCTGTGCTTTTCCAGCACCACACAATCGACTCTGATCTCCAGCATCTGGAGTCCTCACTTTCTCCTCATTTAGGGAAGAATATAAATGTGTTGGAGGTGGTGTTCAGAGGAAGTTTACTTGATTGGTACCTACAATGACATATGAGGGAAGGTTGGACAGTCTGAGCTTGTTTTCACTGGAATTTGAGTGTTGGTTCGAGTGATATAAACAAAATCCTGAATGGACCTGACAATCTAGACTTAGAAATAGTATTTGCTTTTGTGAGTTAATTAGGAATTAGAGTATTTTTAAAAAATTGGTGTCACCCCTTTAGGACAGAGATGAGGAATCTTTTCTCAGGATTGAGAGACTTGGAACACTGCATCGGGGACGGTGGAAATGAGGATCATTGCATATTGTTAATGTGGATTCCTTTGACTAATGAGAATATAAGGTAATCAAAGGTAGACAGGAATGTGGAACTTGGAACACAGATCAATTAGCCATGATCTTATTGAATACAGCAAAGTCTGGTTGAAGATTTGTAGCTCGGGTGTCCGTTGTTGTGGTTCTGTTCGCCGAGCTGGAAGTTTTTGCTGCAAACGTTTCGTTCCCTGGCTAGGGAACATCATCAGTGCTATTGGAGCCTCCTGTGAAGCGCTGCTTTAATGTTTCTTCCGGTATTATTCCGGCATTCCTCCACGAATGCAAATACCGGAAGAAACATCAAAGCAGCGCTTCACAGGAGGCTCCAATAGCACTGATGATGTTCCCTAGCCAGGGAACGAAACATTTGCAGCAAAAACTTCCAGCTCGGCGAACAGAACCACAACAATGAATAGAGCAAGCTTGAGGGGCTGAATGGCCAACTTCTGTTCCTAATTCATAGTCCAGTCTTTTCAGTAACTTAGCTTCATTTCGATTTCTGAATGATTTGATATAATTTTAGACTGCAAGCCTCTTATCTTAATCCTTGATTCAGTTTGCAGTATTTGTTAGCGTTTAAATAAGAATTTAATCAGGGTGCAACTCCAAATGTGCTTCATGATTGGATTTTACAGTAACAAATAGAATCTTACTGTAAAATTATAATTTGTTGCCTATTTGCCCCCACCTACAGCAAGTACTTGTTGCAGAGTTGGAGATTGAGTGAACAGGTATGAACTTGCACAGTGCTACAGATATTGAGATCCTTATCAATTCATATCACAGTGAAATATCAGAAAAATGTGTTGGGGCCAGTAGACCAACAATCATAGGTTGTATTTACTGTCAACATGTAGGTGGCTTGATAAGGACCACGAGAATTGGACCGAACATAGCACTGTTATCAAAGTGGAAGAGTTTCTGGAGGACATGTGAGTGTACAGTCATGGATCTGCTGTCCAAACAGCCTGCACTTCATCGACACAAGAAAATAAAAAAAATGAGCTTTGCAGTGAAAGGCAACTGAAGCCTCTGAAGACTGATATATAAATTTAGAATTGATTAAATCAAGGTTATGAAAGCATTTACTCTGTATATTTAAACTCCGACAAATGTTCAGGCCATTGTATTAAAATTAATTCTGCCTTCATTGCAGAAAGGATGAGCGATAGCACAGAAGAAACCCATAGTGAGATGCAACTACCATAACATGCTCACTAGTCTTCAATATGGCCATGTTTCAGGATAGATTATCCTTCAGATCAATCTAAGACTCAAAATTACAAGCCATAAGCTGGAGCGCTGTAACCTCTCTCTTGCAGGGGATATAGTAGACAAAACGCAATCCCAAAGGTGATCTTGGTTACTTGGTCAGTGTTAATATCACACTTTAGTTCTGTTGTAGGGATGAGAAAGTTATCCAAGTAGACAAATAAAACAATAGGAACACTATAAGGAGCAGGAATAGACCGCACAGAAATCTGAGACGCCAAGAAACACAAGACAAGGGGAAATTGTATCTGCAGAAATGTTACATTGTTCAAGGAATGAAGCCAGCAATACAAAAAGACAAATCCTTTTTAGCCTAACACACAACTAAATTAACTTAATTTTGAAACAGTTACATTCCAAAATGCTCAAAGCCAGAACTGGCAGAACAATAACCCGGCTTCCAAATAAATTACTCAGTAATCTTGAAAATAAGCTCTAGGAAAACCTTTGTCCTATGGCTCAGTGTTCAACTTTCCTCAGTGGTCCTTAAAATTCACAGATATACACAAATAAAACAGAAAGGGAGTCTGGTTTAGCTATTTGAGGGAGAGAGAGAAGCTGCACAGGTCATTCCAAAGTGCTGGCAATCTTCCACAAAAGAAACTTGGAACTCAGTTCAATATTAAGAGTTTAAATAAAGATTCACTACTGAACAAAACAAAGTTCAGCACACATTGTACAATGGATGTGGAGATGAGAGAGAGAGTATGGAAAAGACACATTAGAATATGGTTCAAGAAATGATGGACTTCAGCCGTGCAGATAGATTGGAGATGCTGATGTTCCCCTACTTGTATAAAAAAAATTGAGAGGTTTGATCGGCGTTCAAAATCACGAGAGGTCAAGACAGAGACAGAAAAACTAGTTTGATCATCAAGAATCAGAGGACACTGGTGTCAACTGACTGGCAAAACTTAACAGTGACATTAGGAAAGATGTGTTAATGCATCAAGTGGTGAGGATCTGGAATGCACTGTCTTGACATTGTGATGCAGTGTGGCACATTGAGATTCAATTGTGAATTTCAAAACTGAACTGAAAAAGCATCTGAAAAAAGAAAATTTGCAGTGCTACAGGGAAAGGATGGGGGAGTAGAATTCAGTGGCTCCTGCAGAAAGCTGGGGTGGACAGGACAGTATGAATGTCCTCTTGCTGCACTGTAGCCATTCCAGGAATTACCAAAAGCCCTACCTCTCACATTCAAAGCTCTGCTTCAGAAATTGTCCAAGCCTCCTCCCTTACCCGAAAATATGCAGCATTGCTACCAAACCCCTGTTCTCAGAAACTCTGTCTCTACGTTCCTCAGTTCAAATCCTCCTTCAACTTCAAATGCTTACCAAAAACAGAGGTCAATGTTGATCACTTCCCCATACCAGTCTATGTAAAGTGCCATGGGACATTTGACCATGTTACAGACACTGTATAATAATCTGCATCAAACTTAATGCATCTATTCAACGTCAAAAACGGATTGGGGGTCTGCTTGCTTAGTTGGCTGAACAAACACTTTGCAACGCATTGTGATGCCAACAGCATGAGTTCAATTCCTACACCCGTTGAGTATACTGTTGGTAGAACCGTCGCTGATATTTTAGCGTATTTGTTTTATTCTTTTATCAATTTTAGTTTTGAGCTGCGAACTGAGAATTGTGAGCTAAAGTTGACTTTGGGACTGTTGTAACAGCTTGTGTTCAAAGGAAAACAGACCAAACAAGCTTTTGTTTGTTCAAGAGGCCCAGCCAGGAAGTTAATTGCAGGTTGGTTCCTGATCAAAAGGTTCTGGAGACACTTTGTCACTGGGGAAGAACATTACGTTTAAACAGATTGCAGAAGTGGGCTCTTGTCTTGATGAGGTCAGTAGCCGGGAATGGGTTCCAGCAAGTCTGGAGAAAACCTTATATTCAAGCAGATGGCAGATGTTGAATGGTAACAGAGACCTTGTGGAGGAGATGATCAGTTCTCAGGAAGTGGTCAGAGTTCGAATTGGGTTTTGGACTGGTGTCTTCTATGAAAAAGGGATCTGTCTATTGATGCTACAGGGTTAAAATTTGAAAGCTCTTCACCTAACCTCGCTTCTCAGCTCCTGGAAGTTCAGGGAATAGAAATTCAAGTTATAAGTATTACTGCCCTTTTCTGAATAAACTGATGGACAACTTCAGAAAAATCAACCATCTTAACCAACTTAAGAAACTATCATTTAACGCTGTGGAATTGCACATCAAGAAAACCACTTACATAATCCGGCCAGTTTTGTTATTTTCTTCTATTTATCTCTTAGCTGTATTTAGGAGACAGTGAGGAGTGCAGATGCTGGAGATCAGAGTCAAAAAGTGTGGGAGTGGAAAAGCACAGCAGGTCAGGCAGCAACCGAGGAGCAGGAGAGTCGACATTCTGGGCATAAGGCCTTCATCAGGAAGGGTCCGAAACTTTGAGTCCCCTGTTCCTTGGATGCTGCTTGACTTGCTGTGTTTGCCCAGCACCACACTTTTCGACTCTTAACTATGTTTGCCTGTCTTTTGTGTTAATGAGGCAGAAAACAAAGGGTTTTCGATTTCTCGCATAGACAAATTAATTATTTTGTTTAATTTTGCTCTACTAAAGTTACTATTGTTAATAAATTGCTAAATGTTTTAATTAAGACACAAACTGGTGAATGGAATTGATTATTTGCAGAATCTGGGATTGGTTATTTAAAAATCTGTTTAGAAACCACTGGGGTCAATTTTGAGAGTCTTGACGGTTTTAATTTCACTTTGCTGCAAATACAAAGGTTGAAATTCTGATTTGGTTCAGCTGTCTGCTTCTGGGTTGTAACACCGTGCAGGGCTCTCCTTCCTCTCACCTGAGCTGTGGTGATCCTCAGGTCAAACCACCATCAGTTGTCTTTCTTGAATGAGAGAGCAGCCCGATGGTCCAGTAGGACTATAGCAACTTTACCTGTGATGTTAAAAATACTACACCTAATAGTAATGATGTCCACTGCCATTTTAATCAAACACACTGGAAGGAAAAAAGATAACACTTTATTTGGTCATGTGAAAAAAGCATCAGCTGCTTTATTTAAATAAACCAGATCCTTTCATATGGAAAGAGCTATTACAAATCACATATTTGAAAGGATAAACAATAGGTACTGAACTGTAAACCAGAGGCCAGCACACACTCAAACAGTTCAAGCCTCATTAATAAATAACTCCTCAGTGTACACAACATATCCACTGTCTGTCCTTTCAAATATCAAATCTACACGAAAAAAACAAGAATAGATAAGGCCAAAAGACTAAGATGCACGTTTCTGGTTATAAACAAACAAAATGTTCCATGTAAATGTCTATCAAGCAATCTTTTCAGAGCTTCTAACTCTTATTGGAATAGAAGTCGAACTTTATAAAAAAAATATAAAAGGATATAGAGCTGGGGACCAGAACATTCGTAAGATATATAACACATCAGGGAAGTGTAGAGAATGTAAAAATGTCTCCGCTTCCCATCCTATAGCAGGTTTTGATATGAATTTGATTAATCTAGTCATAAACATAAAAAAAATCAACTATAATACACTTCTCCCTTTCTGGCTGAACAAGCTTCTCTGAAAACAAAATAAAAAAAATCATTGAACTGACAAAAGGTAATATGTTCAGCACCACAACAGGGGCATACACATTATGACAATGTTGAAAGTGAACCTGCATCAATTAAAATCATGCTGAATATCTGCACTGCACAGGATGCAACAGTAACACACAAGGTAAGTGAGGGAGATCTTTTCCTCCCATTGCGGAATACCTCCTCTGAAAATACCCATGGATTGTTTTGTTTCACAGCAGTATAATTACCGCACTGCCGCTGCCTGCAAATAACTCTTGTTAATTGAGCCACTGTACATTATAAAATCAAAACAATTAAAAACTTTAACTACATAATGCTGTACAATATTTAAGTCATTCACTTGACAGCAAAGAACTAAATCAGACACTTTGCAAGGGATTAGCTTAGGAAGGTATAAGCCAACAGATTTCTGAAAACGTGCACATGTCTTTTGGCCCCACCATTACACAGAGTTGTCAGACAATATAAATAATTGATCACTGTGAAACATACCCTTTTTGCTGGCATATTTCTGCACATCAGTACATATTAAATAATGTAGTGTTCAGAAGAGACCATTGATTCAGAGGAAGAACTCTTCAGTGGGACAGTTTCACTGATTACACGAGCGCTCTGAGCAATGCATTAGGGGATATCTATTTTGTAGCAAAACCATTGCCCTTTATAGGGAAAGTATTTTATTAAATGTGAAAGGAATCTGTTTTCTTTTATTTAATCTGCCCGCCATGTTGAATCTGAGGTGAATTATTCCTGCTTAAAACAAAAAGCGAGGAGCAAGCCACAGGTTCCCTATCTACAATAATGTCAGACAGAAGCACAAAACAGTTGGGGAGTGGCAGCTATATTGTGGGCTATGGGAGATGAACATCACCCACTTGTTGGCTAGGTTGCAACACAACACACACACACACGCACACACACACACAGTGGTGCCTAGGGTTTCAGTGGCAGAAGCTCAGAGACAGAGTCTCAAGCAGAGCATCACAGGTCTGTTCATTAGTACTGTAAAAGAAAATAAGTCCGTGCGAAATCCTTAAATTTGTGAAAAAAGCCCAATTAAAATGGCTTACAATGGCAACAGCACATAACTAAAAGAAAACAGACGACCAACTGGATGGCCAAGGATCCAAGTTCCAGAGCTGCTTGCCACTTCACTCCTTGGGAATGCACCTCAGTCGACACATCACTCTCTCTTTTAGAAGGAAAGGAGCAAAAGAAATCAAATATAACACAAATGTCTGCACTCAGGTTACAAATGCTTCTTGTGCCAATTGAGCATAGAGCTTTACCAG
The DNA here is from genome assembly GCF_020745735.1 of Hemiscyllium ocellatum. NCBI lineage: Eukaryota > Metazoa > Chordata > Chondrichthyes > Orectolobiformes > Hemiscylliidae > Hemiscyllium > Hemiscyllium ocellatum. Next base: position 61,307,103 of record NC_083421.1, read on the forward strand.
AATTGTCACGGAGGGCTTTACAATTTCAGATCACTCTATGACCCATTAGCAAGTTTGCTTTCCCCATTTAAAACCTGCAATTCAAACAAACTGTTTTGCCAGAACACAGATGACACGATGTCTACCCAGGCTCTCAGTTAAGCTGCACAGGGAAAGAGCACCATTGCTACTTTCTGAAGCTACAATAAAAATCACGGTGAAGACAACCTCATTTCACAAGGCGGTGGCTGTGTCTCTCAACTAAAACACCAGAACCTTTAGGGAGAATCAACAGGCTGATTAACAATGACCTGCAGATGAGTGATCTATAGGCTAGCTTTCGACAAGAGGAGCCCAGGTGACCAGCTCAGGCCCTTGCTGACTCCTCAACCCAACTGAAAATGACTTTTTTCTTTGATGTTCTTGCAAAGTCAATTTCAAAGCAAATAGTAAAGTCAATATTCTTAAGAAGCTGACGAACTTGACAAATTTATAAACTATTGTAAAATCCTGGTCCTTCTAGTTACCCAAGTACTGGTTAATTTTGCCACAATTAATTTCAGCATGTAAATATCAGGGTCAACAAATGTGGTGGAAAAAGATATTAAATTTTAGAGTCATAAAAAAAATCCACAAGAACAGATTAGAGTTAGAATGGCACTGAATGGGGGTTCTGCAAAAATAGGGGAAGACACAAGCAACTCCATTTCTCCTCTCCCATCTGAGAATACCAAATTCAATGTGCAAATTATAATCGTTTTAAAGGAAGTCTTGTCAATTGGGCTCACGAACTGAAAGATTTACAAAGTTATTCACCCTTTTGTTTGGGCTCTTACCAACCACATGATTCACTGTCTCCTATCTGACCATCTTCCCTATTCTCGAATTACACATCATCTGTCGCAGGTACTTAAATGACCTTCGGCGACACATCTTTGTACAATGTTGATCGACACTATATGGAATCTGATGCAGCCAGCATTAGAAGACATTAAGGTTACACAATCATTAAAATGTTAAATTGGACTTTCCTCATTAGTGCTTGAGGACTAATCAAGTTAAAGGAATGACTTTAGTGACAGTCCTGATTAAGTTCTGCAATTTTACTTTCCAAATTTAATAACTATAATCAAATATATAAAAATTATAATTCGATACAACACCAAAGAAAAAGTGAATTGGTAGCTTCCATTTCAGTTAAAATGTTAACTGTTCTGCCAACCTCTGTCACATATTCCATCTGCATTTACAACTTGGACATAGCCTGTGTCACACTTGAAAACAAAGGACGCAATTCAGTCTAGAGAATGTCTGCAGTTTTGAACTGTTGTTGCAGAATTCAGCGTGGCGCTATATTTAGTTATATGCATCAGAAAATCTTGGGATGGCCTATCCCTAGCAGCTAGAAGTTCAGCTGAGACACAAACATGAACTTACAGCAGTACTCTGAATCGTTTGGTGGCAGCAAGTTACTGGAACAGGCCCGACCAGAGGCAGGAGCCCAGGTTTAACATAGCGCACAAATCACATTCGATAGTACAATGTAGTGCTAACTCCAACCCAGCAACAGTGTCACATAGACCAGTTTGTACCAATAGAGTTGGTGGTGGCAAGCAAGCTGAATTAATTCCTCCCACTAAGTTTGATTTTTACAATAGAGGGCAAATGTCAACACAGGTCACTTAGCAGAATACCACTGTGGAACTTCAATCCTTGGATTCTAAATTTCATGGCATGAGATTCAGTCGCTTGCAGACAAATGGAGGACAAAATTCATGTTGGATGTGCGCTAGAGAACAATGTACAGTAGAGTGTAAAAATCTAAATACCAAAGATAAGGAAAGTTTACCCTTAAGAGGACTATCTGCAGTAGTCCATTAATACTGATGTTAAAGTTGCCAAGTTATTGCAGGAGCCCAGAACTACATATGCACATTTATTTACTGTATTTATCCACATGCATTATACAGGTCATGACTGAAAGCATGGTACTACCTTTAGTAAATGAGTATCTATTCCTTATTTGGTGTCATGCTTCTCCAGGAAAGGATTCTTGATTTGCAAAGTCTCTCTTCCGAAAGTAGTCACAGGAACCTCTGTGCTGGATTAGAACCATTTGTATTTTACACTTTAAGAAAATACGTGTTAATGGCCAACTTAAAATGGTTCAACTGTCTATTTTGGATATATAGTCAACGACTCCATAACCCATTCTTAATTGTTTTAGGGCAAAGTGTATAGCATGAAGTGGTTTACACAGTCAACAAACTCTCAGGATAGAATTA